>NC_084693.1:1946105-2279974 GCF_028389875.1 Rhea pennata
AGTGTTTTTTAGCTCGGGAGCGGGGGGAGCCGCCAGCGGGCTCGTCGCGGCCCCCGCTCCGCGCGCGGGCTCCCCCGGCCCCGCTGCCGAAAGCCCCTTCCTGGAAAGCGGCGCCTTCCGCGGCTTTTTAACGTTTTTGGGTCTTTTTTCTTAATCGGCTCGGTTGATTAAAGTCGTTTTTCTCTCTTTTGAGCCGGGTGGTTGCTGTGGCCTCGAAGGGTAGTGGAAGGGGGTGGGTGGGGGGGGGGGCCCTGGCGCCGCTCCCCCTCGTCCGCACGGAGCAGCCGGACCCTGGAGGAGAAGGTCGTGTCCCGACCCCCCCCCCCCCCCCCCCGGGGGGGCCCGGGGTGCCGCACGCCCTGTTCCCGGAGCCGGGGGCCTCCCCTGCGCTTACGCACGCCGGCGCCGCCGGGAGCTGTTGGGACCCGTCCGGGGCGCGGGGATGCCTGCGTCACTCCCCCCCCCCCCCGCCCCCGACACACACCCCAATCCGGCGGCGGAGCGGGGTCCCCCCGGGGCTGGGTGCCCCGCGGCCGACGGCTTTCCGCCCCGCTGCGGCAACCTCGCTCGCACGCTGCCACGTGCCGGCCCGGCACGGGGCTCCGGCGCGGCCGCGGGGCCCAGGCGTCCGGGTGGCGCTGGGGCTGCCCGCGGTTTTGGGGGGTGCAAACGAGGGGCTGCTAACGAAGGCCCCCGGGGGAGCGGGGCGGGAAGGGAGCACCCCCCTCTCCCTGGCGTGGGCCCCGGTGCAGGGCTCCTGCCCGCTTGGGGGGAGTGAGGTGGGGTGAAGGAGGGGGTCGCAGGGGGTGCGGGGCGGTGGGTGCAGGGTGGGTGCATCGAGCTCGGCGCAGGCGCTGTTTCCCGCCGCGGGGCGGTGGGGGAGGCGAAGCGGGAGCTTTTCCTCCAGTGCCGAGGCCCTGGGGCTGCTCACACGAAGGGCGCGTGACCCGGAGCCCCCCCCAGACCCCCCCCCTCGCCCCCCCGGTTCCTGTTTTGGGCTCGGCTTTGCAATCGCCGGGTGATAAACCGAAAGCGGCAGCTCTGCAGAGGCGGCCGGCGCCGAGGCAGCTGGAAGGGGGGGAAATTGCAAAACTTCCTGCTTTCGCCCCCTCGTTCCCCCCCCCCACCGCCTCCCGCCGTGCCGGCCACAGGGAAACTGAGGCACGGCCAGGAGGCAGCGGCGCGGGGGGCCCCCGGGGTGGCGACGGAACCTGATCCACCCGGAGAACAGAAACAGGCGCTAAAAATATGGGGGATGAGTAATGGGATGAATCGAGGAAGGGGGAATTTGGAGCTGGGAATAACCGCGGCCGGCTCCTCGCTGCCGCGCTCCGCTCCGCTCCCGCCGCGGGCTCCTCGAATCCCCTGGAGCTGCTCCACGGCCGAATCCCGCGGGATCGGGACCCGATTAACCCTTGCCGCCGAGACTGCTTTTCCGTCGGAGCTCGGAGCCAGATGCAAAGGGGAAGGAGGAAAAAAAGAGGTTTTTTTTTTTTTTTTTCCTTTTTTTTTTTTTCCTTTCTCCCCGTGCAAATCGCGGCTCGCGCAGCCTCCCTGCGGCCCGGCCTTTGCCACACTTGGCTGCAGCGAGGGGACGGCGGGTGACGGCACGGGACCAAAATAGCCCGTGGGACCGAGGTGGCGGCGAGCGGCGCTGGGGCCCCGCGCGCCTCCCGGCTCGCCGAGCCGTCCCCGCTGCCGGAGCAAAACCGATTTCCACGCGCGCGGACGGAGGATTAGGAAAAGTTGGGAGGGGGGGGAGGAAAAGAAAAAAGAAAAAGCCGGTAGCAGGCAGGTCCCCACCCTGCTGCAAACAAGTGACCCTGGAAACTGGCTGCGGTGACTCACGTTTCGTGGGAATAAATAAAAAAAAAAAAGGAAAAAAAAAAAAAAAAAAAAAGCAGCTCCCGGTCCGGCGGCGAGGAGCAGCCCGGAGCTGGGAGCCGGCGGGAAGCTCCGCGGAGCGCGGCCGGCCCCCGCTCGCCCCCCGGCCCCGCTCGCCCCCCCCCCCCCCGGCCAAGCTCCTTCCCCAAATCCCACGGCGTTTCCTGCAGCGCTCCCAGCCCCCGGGGGTTGGGGCGACCCCCCCCCCCCAAATTGGCTGCTGCCAGGCAGATGGAGAGCGAAGGCCAGGAGCAGCCGGGAGCGGGGTTTTTTTTTTTGGGGGGGGGGGGGGTCGAGCTGATTTTTGGTGCTGCTCCAGGCCCCGATTTAGGAGCGGGGCTGCAGCGGTGTCTCCTTGCAGGGGGCCTGGCCTTGTGGGGGGGGGGGGGGCACCCTCCCTCCTTCCTCTATAAGGCTTTTTTTTTTGGGGGGGGGGGAACCCTCCCCCCCTTCCTCTATAAGGCTCGGCCGCGGCCCGGCAGCGAGGGACGAGTAAACAGGCTCGGGCAGAGCCTCCCGGGCTGGGGGTCCCAGCTGCAAAACCGGGGTGACGGGAGGCTGGGGGGGGGTGGTTTCCCCCCCCCCCAACCTGGCTGGAGGGTTGGGGAACCTGCTGGCAGTGTTTGGCTCGCTTGGCCCACAAGGACGGCAAATCCCCCCCCCCCCCCAAACCCGGACGCCTGGGCCCTTCCTGCCCATACTTGGCCAGGAGCAGGGCTCGCCCTTCGCTTGCTTGGCGGGGGGGGGCCGGGGGGGGGGGGGGGCTCAGCTCGGCCGGTCGTGCCCCGTGTTCCCGGGCACGGCCATTCCCAGTGCACCCCCCTTCCCGGTGCACCTGCTTCCCAGTGCACCCCTTTCCTGGTGCACCCACTTCCCAGTGCACCCCATTCCTGGAGCACCCCCCCCTTTCCTTGTGCACCCCCTTCCCTGGTGCACCCACTTCCTGGTGCACCCCACTTCCCAGTGCACCCCTTTCCTCGTGCACCCCCCTTTTCCTCATGCACCCCCTTCCTGCTGCACCCCTTTCCTGGTGCATGCGCTTCCCGGTGCACCCCCTTCTCAGTGCACCTCCCTTCCCGGTGCACCCTCGCCCGGGAAGGGAAACTGAGGCAGGCTGGTGTTTGCAAGGGGAGCGCTGGACCGAGGTGGGATTTGGGGAAAATCCTCGCTTGCAGGGTTCGGGCACAGCTGCACGAGTCGCCGCTGAGCCTGGCGGGAGCAGCCGGGCCGTTTCTCCGGAGAAACCCGAGCGGGACGCATCCGGCTGCCCTGCCGCGGGCGAGCCCGGCACCCCGCGCCGAGGACAGGCAGCGGCGATCACGGGAGCGAGCCGTGACGCCCGCGGCGGGACGTCAGCGCCGCCGGGACCCGCGTCGCAGCTGCCGCGTGAGCCGCTCCTGCCGGGCTGAGAGCGGGATGGGGGGGAAAAGCCGCCGGTCCTTGCGTCAACGGATTAGAGAGGGGGATAAACACGGAGCAGCAGCGCCGGGGGCCGCCCGGAGCCGGGGCGCAGCGCGGGAACCCTTGCCCTTGCCGCCTGCTGGGATGATAAAATGCCTCTTTTTGAAGGAAACCACGGAGGAAAGGGTCGGTTCTGCCTTTGAAATGAGAACTCGGAGCTCCCTTTTCCCTGGCGGCGGGCGGGGGAAGAGGATTGTGTTGTGCTTGTCTCGATCTTGGGGGGGGAAAAAAAAAAACTCTGTTTCAAAGAAGTGGAAAATGGCTTTTTACTGGGGAGAAAGTCCATTTCCACGGCACAGTTCCAGGCACAGCAGCTAGCCACAGGGCCGACGACAAACCCCTCGCCGCGGCGGCTCTCGTTTGCCGGAGCTAATGACCCGGCTTGCTGCGCCGGGCGGAGGAGGAGGCCGGCAGCGGCCAGGCGGGAGGGGAAACTGAGGCACGGCGGGTTTGTGCGCGGGGCGGCTGCCAAGCAGGGGACGGAGCCCTTGCCAAGGTCAGCGCAGCAGCGCCGGGCTGTTTTCCTCTCTAGGCATCTGGTTCCTAGATAAATCCGGTGGCAGCAGGTAGCGTCAACTTGCTGTCAACTTTCCATTAACTTTCACCCACATCCCCAAAAAGGCCGGAGGAGCCGGGTGGGGTCCGGGCGCCCGCAGACAACAGCGCCTGAGGCCGCCCGGCGCGAGGAAGCCGGCTTATTCCATGCACGTGGCTTGGCCGTGGGCAGGAATTTCCCAGCCTGGTGCCCAGCAGCCCGCTTTTCCTACGGAGAGCCGACCTCCTCCGGCGAGCATCCCGTCCCATCCCGCTGGGGCTGGGCCCCGGCTTGGGCTGCGCCCCGGGGCGCCTCCGGTTCCCTTTGCCTCGGCACGTAGCGAGCGTCGGCAGCGGCCTCTGAGCGGCCCGTAATCGCCGGTGCGACACGTATTTACCCTAGCGTGCTCCCCGCGGGTGGTTTTCTTCCTCCGAATTTCACGCTCCCGCTGGACGAGGGCGGTTGCCGCCCGGAGCGGTGCCTTGCTGAGCCGCACGTGTTTCGGCAGCGGCGAGAGCCGCGTGCCGCCGGCTCCTGCTCGCAGCCGCACCAGCGAGTCCCGCGCGGTCCCCCTCGCGGGGGGCTGCGCGCCCGGCGCTGGCTCCTTTCTCGGCCCGCGGCCGCTTCGGTCCCCGGACCTTGGTGGGTCGCGGGGAATCCGTGGTCAGCGAGGAAATTCCTGCTGCAGCGGCTGCGGAAAGGCGCTGACGCCGCGCTCCTGCTTGCTCTGGGCTGCGGGTGCCTGGCCAGACACTTCGCCTGTTGCGCCGAAAAAGAGGGTAAAAAAACCTCTATGAATGGTGGCAAAATACCTCGGCTGGGGGCCGCACGGCCGGGTATCGGGGCACGGGTGGCTGAGGAAGGCCCTGCTCCTCTCCCGGCACCCAGGCAGTCAGCATTCCTCAGATCCCAATTAGCATTCCTCAAATCGCATTCCCGGCTAATGGGAGCGAGAGGGAGCAGAGCGAGCCCCAGGCAGCGGCGCATCCCTCGCCCTGCTCCCCGGGTCCAGGCGTCACCTCCCCGCACACCCGCTGCCCCAGCACGGCGCAAGGCTCGTGCCACCCCCAAGGTGACCTTACGTTTGCCGTGGAAACAGGTCGCAAACCAGGCCGGGAGGCTCCTTGCTAAGGCAAAACGCTTCGGCCCCCTGCGCAGCTCAGCGCCTCCCCTCCGCCAGCCGCCCTCTCCAGCCTGGCGCCCCTCGTGCTCTGGAACTGCACAGCAGCTCCCCAGTTCAGCAACTGGGGGCTCGCTTGGGTCATCGGCCGCCTTCTCAACCCCCGAGTCAAAAAGGCTCTCGCAACCGCTTCAGTTTTAGAAATCTTTATTAAAAACATGACCCTATAGGGGTTTATAGAATTTCAGCAGTACAAAATATAGATTTTTCCCCTCCCCCCCCAAAACAAATACAAAATAACAGTAGAAAAAATTAATATCAGATTCGTGTCTTGACAGTCAGAGGCAGCTGTTGTGATTTTTAAGAGCTCAGCCCTGCCAGAGCCATCTACACTGAGGCTTTGGACACGCAGCGCTGGGTTCCCACGGTCACAGAAAAGTGCTTTTCTCCTGTGTCTGCAGCAGGCAAACACAATGCACCCGGGGCGAGGGGGTGAAGCCCTCACCCCCCCCCTCACAAGAGCCATCCCCCAGTCACGGATTTGGTTTCAGTGATTCTGCTCAGGTCAGGGGTGTGCACACGAGCCCCTGCTCCTGGCATCTAGACATCACACAAGACAGGACAATTTGCACCACGAGATGAAGCTTTGGTCAGTACTGTTGGGAGACTTTTGTTTGGACAGCCAGGAAGGGGAATGCATGAGGAAGTTCACCTTGGATACAAGGAGCCTTCAGCTCACTTGTCCCACAGGGATACCATCAGTAAAGCCTCAGCAGTCCTGGGAGGCTGGTGCATTGGTTACCTGCAAATAGTAGTAAATCGAGGACAACAAACAGGACAGGATAGTGATTCTTCCCGTCACACTGGGAGTGTTAGCTTACATGGGTTTAGTAGGTTCAGAAAAGTGTAACTCAAGATAATACTATGAAAATAATCACATGACACAAACCGGCTCAGTTGCAGAGCTGAGCTTACAAATTGAAATTCTGAACAAGCAAATGAGACCAGATTACCATGTGAAGTAGCATTAGACTACAAGGTAGCACTTATTAGACTATAAGGAGCTTCCCGTAACAGGGTTGTTGCTTTCTTGAGTTGTTGGATGTGCCTTGTTTTCTACCCCAAGGTAACCGTCTTGGAAAAGGGCAGAGCGCGAGCGCTCCGACCAGCAGCTTCACGGCAGGACATGTTGTCGTCCACGCTCGGAAGCTTTGAGATTAAAGGCATTAGCTTAAAGAGGAGCAACAACCCCCTTATCGGAGGAACAAGGTTAGTTAAAATCTTTGCACACTTGGGTGCCTTCTCAGACGTGAAACGAACATGTACGAACAGATTCGTCCATTTTTGAGGACAGTATCAGATTAAAGGCATCGCGATGGTAATTTCTGCCATACCAACATCTTTTGAATAAGTCTTTTTAGGCTGGAATCTGCCTCTCCTCAGGACTCATAACTGAGGTGTTTGAGGCATTTACACCTTCCCTGCTCCACACAAGAATCTTCCATCAGTTTCCACATAAGCACCTTTGCGTTTTGGGTTTTTTTTTTTTTTTTTTTGGAAGACTTTGGCTGTAAGCAAGGTCCTAAACAACCCCTGAGCTACGTGAGAATTTCTTGGTACAAGTCAAGGCAGTCAGCACATCAGGGAATACAAAGACTCATACACTTCACCTCTTCCACACTCGCTGAGTTGAGCCTCCCTGGGAGCTCTAGGGATGTGTGCCCTCTGTGCGGCCATTTCCTCCTGCAGCAGGGCTCTTAAACAGACCCTGGTCTGTGCTGCTGCTAGATATAAATCATCGCAGATTTAAGAGTCCAGAAAAAGCGTGAGTGCAACTTTTTACTTGGCACTCACTGCACGTTGTTGTTAGCAGTGCAGGGATCCACCTGAGAAAGCAAGAAGAAAGACCATTTAGATGCTTTGAGAATTATACCTGAGGCTAAAACCCATCAAACCAATTCTGCCAGAGCTGCTGCAATCTCTTCTGCCTTATTCCCACGCAGGTGGCACAAGCCAGCCAACCCTTCAAGGGAACCAGCACCCCTCAGCCCAGCCAAGTCCCCTGCCACCCTGAAGCACAGCTTCCTCCCCGCAGTCAGCAGGGTGACGCCGCTTCTCACCTCTGTGTAGGTGGGTGGCGGCATGAACTTGAACTCCGGAGCATACATGAAGATGGGGCTGTCAAAGCTGTCGGGATCATCGAGGAGGGGAGTGGTGGGGCTCTCCAGGCGGTGGTCTTCGGGCACAATGTCCAAATAGCATGGGGGTGCTACAAGGAAAGGACAACTTTATTCTCCTGGGTCAACGCAGGTCTTTCTTGCATCCACCCACAGCACCCCACCAGGCTTTTGATCCAGCCTGTAACCCATCTAACACCCAGCACAAAGTTTGTGGCAGGTCTGAAGTGTCTGTGACGAACAGCTCGCAGTCACCACGCTCCACTCACCTTCTGGAGCATCAGGGAGGTTCAAGTCCACCCAGCTCATTTCAGAGCTGGTCTGACTGGCCATGCTGGAGCTGCGGCTACCAATGCCTGACCGGCTGCCGATGACAAGGGGCAGCTCAAGGATGATCTTTTTGGAGCCAGGGACACTGACATAGATCTACAAGATACAGAAGAGTGCTGTTAGCATGACAGAGACCAACAGCAGACAAAGCTCACCCACTAACTGCAAGAGGAAGAAGGGCCACAATCGAAGACACCTACCTGCAGGAAATACTCCACACGCAGGATGTTGCAGCCTAAGATAGACGGCTTGAGCTTCTTGACACGGATGGTTTTGCCTCGCCAGGACTCAGACATGCCCGAGATGATGTGGTTGCCTCGGACACAGGAGAGTTTCTGGGTGAACACCTTCGTCTGCCCGTTGGCCAGGTAGGTGTGCTTGGCAATGATGGCTGCTTTGGGCACCACAATCCGGGAGCAAGTGTTCTCAAAGTCTGCATTGATGCAGATGTCATCACCTGAGGAGAGAATAATGTTTCGTGTTAGAAAGGTCAGAACTTCTTCCTTGCAGTAACTTCTTGTTTTGGCTCATCTTCTAGGTGAATACTCCCTGACACTGTCCCTTTGCTCAGGTACTGCTTGTCCCATCACCCCTTGCCCCGCTCCTTCCCTTCTCTAAGAGGGAGGGAAACAGGCTTTTACCTTCACAAAATCCCTTCCTGTCGATTTGAGCACTGACTGAGACATGGCCATCTGGAATGAACATACAGGACACCTTCTTCTCCTTCTTGGCAGCAACTGGAGACTGAAAAGAAATAAGATTGTTACTCAGATGAAACCTGCCCAGTGTTCCCATCCCAATCCTCCTTCCCAGCTCTGAGCTCTGCCAGCTCCTGTTTTGTGATTCAAGCTTCCTCAAATTCACACCGCCATTGCTCATGACGGTTGAGGATCTTTCAGTTAACTGAATGCAGAATCAGTGACTCACTTCTACCTGTCTCCCTGTAGCCTTCTGGAGAGTTCTTAATAACTATTTAATCTGTGCTAAGCAGTAAAGCCTATTATAGGGGGAGTCTTAATTACAGAGGTCAGACTGACCCTATCTAAGGGCCCTTGTATCCCCTTAATGCTAACTGACACCCAAACTTCAGAGGTGGCAAGACAAACTTACTTACCAGTAATTCTGGAGTGTTCACATCAACGGGATCCATAACTTCAAAGCGTTGCTTTATCTCCTGAGTGGGAAAGGATGGGCGCTCCAGGAAAGCCTTCACCCAATAATCCACACAGCCATACTTTCCCTTGAAGGTGGTACCCAGAGGCCTATAAAGAGAAACACTCATTAGGCAAAATTGATATAGCAAGATAGTTTTCCATAGGAATTCAAGGTTAGGCTTTTTTTTTTTTTTAGGATAATGTTGACGTAATACCTACCCTTGAGGAAGCTCGAATCCGAATTTGTATTCATATTTGTTTCCAGGTCTCAAGATTACAGAGCCATCCTCATCTGAGAAAAGAAAAGAAAAGGAAAGGGTCATATTAGATGAAGTTGGTAGTGCTTCTCTAAGCATTATCCACTGTTCTGCTTACACAGATTATGGTAAGTCTAAGCACTGCAGGCATTAAGAGCTCTATTAGCTGTTCGGTAAGAGCCACCCACACCTGTTCCCTAAGAACAGTCTGAGAACCTGGTGTCCTCTTAAGGCAGGGAAGTACTGCTAATCTACGCTTTCACTTCTTCTTTCAACATCCTCATTTGAAACCAGGACACCAAGTCCTGATCAGCTTCTGTTCAGACTCTGCTACCTCAGCTTACCACACCCTACTTCCACTTTCTCAAAGTAGCCACTTCTTTCCCCAACTATCTATTTCCAGGATTTCACATCACCCCGCTTATCTTCCAAGGCAGTCTGCCAAGTGCCTATCTCTGTCTTCCCCAGAGCCAGCCAAACAGGGAAGGGCGGCAAAGGCAGGGAAGAGACTGAGGCTCTTTGGCTCAGCCAGGATCTGGACCTGCCACTCTCTGACCACCTGCCCAGCGCACTGTACCAGCCACTGTACTGAACTTGGAGACACTTCCTGCCATGGTGACACCCAGCCAAAGTCAACCTTGGTACTTGTTCCCTGCAGGCACATGGCATCGCTGCCTGTTCAGCGAGTCAAGCCAGCCACATCAACGCCTAACGTCTTTTGTATGCTCCGGCAAGCGCCTCATCTCGCTTTTGTTTCGTGCTCCAGCTAGGGCACAGCAGCCCTGAGTTTTCCGACTCTGACCCACAGCCTATCCGAGCCCTGTTCTGCCCTTCATCCCTTTCCAAGGCTTCAGCCCGTTCATTTAGCCAACATTCAGTTCCATTTTCCTCTCGCCAGCGAGATGCGACAACTCCTCCAAATGCCATTTCTGCTTTAGCCCTGTCAATGCGTACCCCAGGCGGGCACAACCAGCAGACTCAGCCCAGCCCTTTGTTGAAGAGGAACAACCAGCAGGCAAAGCCGCTCTTCAGCGGCTACTTCCAAGCTTTCTCCTGCCTGCTTGCCACCACCTTTTGCCCCAGCGCCTCCCAACCTTTTCCCAGCCCCAGATCCTCACCAGTGGGCTGGTCCTCCAGCATGAGGACATCCTCGAAGCGCAGATACTCCATCTCCTGCTTGCACTGCTGGGGGCCTTTGGCCCAGTTGACTTTGGCCACGCCACAGGCCAGCACCTTGACAGCATTGACGCGGGTGACCTCGGCCACCTCCACGACCACGCGCCCTGCCACCTTCTCCCCACTACAGTAGACCTTCTCAGGCTCGCTTAAGGCCACGAGAAAGGTCTTCACTTTCTTGAACATCACCATGGTTGAGGTGAGGCTTGGGAGACGGTCCTGAGACAAGGAGCTGCGCTGGGCACTTATCGTGCTTTTTTTTTCCTCCTCAACAGCAACGATTGAGGGGAAAAAAAGACCTCGGAAAGGTTGATTTTTAGTCAGAATTTAAGCCAGAAAGTCAACCTTTCCCTTCCTAGCAGCTGCGGAGCAGAACGGATGCGGTGCCTCACGCTGCTGCAACCGGCCCCGCTCCGCTCGCCGCTCTCCACGGTTTAAGCCCGGCCCCTCCGCGCCGCGGCCTTTTATAGCCTCCGCCTCCCCGCTCTCCCCCCCCCCGCACTTGTTGATGCCGAGCTCTCCACGCCGAGGGCGCGTGGCCAAGCGTGCTGCTCGCGTGATCAGCGCCTCCATTGGCCGCCGCCGCGTTGTTTACACCGCCGCCGTCCAATCAGCGCGCCGGGTGCGGAGCGTGGACAGCGTGTGAAGGAGAGGGGAGCGTGTGCGCAGCGGAGGAGAGCGGGGAGCGGGCGGGAGCGGGAGGGGGTCACGGAGTGACGGCGCGGCTGGCCAATGGCGGGCGAGGACGCGGCCGGGGGGGTGGGCGGTGGGAGCCAATGGTGAGCAGGGAACAGGATGTAACGTTCTTTACGGGGCTGTGGGGGAGGGAGGGGGTTGAGCCCCCCTCAGGATGCGCGGGCCGAGGGGCAGCGCCCGGTACAGGCCGTACTGGGGCGGTGCCTGTGGTACTGGTCGAACTGGGGAAGCCCCCACAGGGCTCCGGTGCTCCCCTCACCCCGCTGAGGGCATTTTGCCCCTCAGTACCCCCCCAAACAGCTCTGTTTGGGGGCATTTCCACACACACTCCCCACCACGGTCAAGCAGCTGAGGTGTTTCCACTGCCCTGCTTCCCCCTCCCTCAAGATTTGGGGCAAATAAGGGCGGAATTGGGCTGGAGAAAGCCTCCCCCTGAGAGGGGGGCACTTTTCAACCCGTTTCCACCCCCTGCAGGGTGACACCCCCCCCCCCGCAGCGACACCCCTTCATCCCCACCCAGGGGCCCCCGCGTCCCCCCTCCCCGCCGCGCGTTTTTCGCAGAATTACTCGTGGTCCCCGTCATCCGCCGGGAAGGGGACAGCTCGCTCCC
Organism: Rhea pennata; assembly: GCF_028389875.1. Classification (NCBI taxonomy): domain Eukaryota; kingdom Metazoa; phylum Chordata; class Aves; order Rheiformes; family Rheidae; genus Rhea; species Rhea pennata. Next base: position 1,957,506 of record NC_084693.1, read on the forward strand.
TCCTTCGTCCCCACCGGCCCCGCTCCGAGGCGGGATGTTTCCAGCCGTGTCGAGAGCAGCCCCCCCCCCCCCCCAACATGCACTCCCAATTTGGGGAGCGGGTGACTCACACGGGGGGGCTTTTAACCAGGAGAAACCCTTGAATTTTCCCTTGTGTGCCTCCCCCCCCCCCCCCGGCTCTTTTGTCATACGTTTTAAGAGCAGTTATTGCTTTCGCATTTCAGGAAAACAGGCATGGGGAGTGGAGGAAACGGGAGGGCAATATTTCTGGAGCCATTAAATGAGCGATAAAAAGGCAGGAATGGAAACGGGGCGGAGGTGGTGGTGGGGTTGCTCCGCAGACCGACCTTCCCCCCCCACACCCCGAGGAAAGGGACGTGTTTTTGTTCTGTTTTTGTTCCCCGTTGTCTGGGTTGTCCTTCGCCCTCCCGGCATGGTGCTTGTTTGTCCGTGCCTTTCTGGCCCGCGCCCTGCTTTTATTTCTTCGCCCTCCTCTCCGTCCTTCAAAGTTAATTCACACCTGTTAGTATAAACTGATAAACTGGTCAGATAAACTCGCGGGGCATAAGCTGATCGCCTGCCAAGCTGCAGGACAAATTTCCTCGCTGCGAGAGAATTATTTTGCCGCGCGGTGCGTAATGGAGGAACTGTGCCTTTTCCTGCTGCCTCTGGTCCTGACAAGCTCTCCCCATTGCTAGGAAAAAGGTCCCCGGGCCTTTTAACGAGAATTATGGATTTGCTCTAATTTGGTGAAACGAGGCAGGCTCTCTTTGCAGCCTCGGCCAGCTACGGGATACGCGATCCCCAAGACCTCGGTTTGGTCCTGGGCCCGCTCGCGCCATCGCGTTCCTTCGTGTTTGCGCTCCCCGTCTCCGGTTTCCCTCCGCGCTGGTCTCCCAAGGAGGAGGTTTCCAATCTGGCTCTTCTCACCCACGGTGGCTTTCTCCCCCCAACTATCAAACACGTTCCAGCAATGTCAAAGGACGCTTAAGTCCTCAGTTTGCCAAAGAGATTGTCCAAGGCACGTTTCAAAGCCTGGATCTCCTCCAAGTTTCTTTTTATCTGTCCATCAGCTTCTTCCCTTTGCTCCCCTGACCTCCATCTAGCTGGAAAGGCCTCGCTGCTCCCTCCGCTGAAGGAGGAGCAGCTGCAACTTCCTCAGGATGAGACTTGGTTCACGAGGTTTCCCACGCAAGCATCATCTTGGGTTAAGCAAGGGATTCGGAAACACTGAGGAATTGTAGCTTGTAAAACAGAAGCTTTGAAATGTCACACCTCTTTAAAAATAAAAATATCAACGAGAAATCAGTTATGTTTTTGGGTAGAGACCAGCTCTTGGGTGCTTCCTCCTTTCCACTAAGCAATTTTTTAAGGCCTTGGTCCCTCTCTCAGCTCCTTATCATCTGGCAACATACTGCTTGGAGGATCCCTCCAGGCTTGGTGATGGACACAGGGAAGGAGAAAAGTCACCACTGGGGCCACTGCCATCCAGGCGGATGGGGAGAGCGGCCCAGAGCCTTCTCCTGGCTGCATGACTAATTGGATGTGTCGGAGATAACTCAACCCCGAAGAGCAGGGATGGGCCGTGTTAGAAACTATGCCCTGAAATGACTCACTGACAGCAGGGGCTGTTGAGTGGGTCAAGGGGAAGCGATTAGGTGAGGCAGAAACTGAGCAGCACGAACTTCTAGCTCACCCCGTTCCATTTTGGTGCCACACTCCATAGCAGCAATGTAGGGTTTTTGATGGATAATGCCCTTCTGCCCATGATTGAGCTGAATCCTGCCTGTAACACAACCCTGATGCACAAGAGCATTCATAAAAGCTTTTATTTCCTGGTCTCCATTACAGGGAGTCACAGCCCACCGTTGCCTGGAGAAATCATGCTCCTCTCGTTGCCAGACGTCCTTTGCCCTGTCTATCAGTCTCAGCCCAGATAACCGGCTCCTGAAAAGTGCTGGGAGAGCTTGTGGCCTGCCTGCTCAGAGGCTGCTGCCTTGTGCAGAGCTCCCGGAGCTTCTTGGGGCTGTTTTCTCCGTTTTTCGCCATATATGGTTACTTCCAGCAAATTCGAGGCAGGGAGGGGAAGAGAGAAACGTGAAGGGATTCCCAATGGCCTGAGCAAGGGGACAGAGTGTGCCTGTCGTACGGACGGGAGCGGGAGCTGGGGCGGAAAAGGCATTTCCTTTGGCAAGGGTGGGAAGCGATTAACTGAGGGTTGAGATGGAGACTGTACTTGGCCTATGTACATAGAGCGAGAGGCGCTTGAAAATCCCACGCCGACTGTGCTGGATGTGTGTCCCTGCAGTTGGAAAACAAGGGACCAAGAGACTCCTGTGGCTCCTGGAAAGCCACCGCTCTCCCACGCTTTTCTTCACGCTGCCCAGATTTGGCTGTGGCTGACTTCAGCGTCACTTCGGCAGCGTAAAGGGCCACCCAGGATGGTCTAGGTTCAAAATGTGGTCAAAAGGCTGACGCAGGGAAGCAAGGAGAGCGATTCACTTTGAGTTTCTGAATACAAACGGAAGTTTTGATGAAGATCTTAGGGCTTGCTGTGCCTGGTTTTGAGGTACAGGGACACAACCCTGCTGGGGTACTGTAACAGGTTTCCAAAGGTGGCCTTTTTGCTGGGTTCGTCCATGAGCAAGAGCAATGGCTTGTGTCACCGCAGGCAGTAATTCCTGGTGCTGTGTGGGCTGTGTATCATTTTGAAATGCCTTATGGCATATGTATCACAGTTTGAGATCCCCTTTTCTCCTTCCCCATCGCAGCTGAACGGGGAGAAGCCTGTCCTTTGGGGATGCGGTGCAAGGACTTTCCCCAGAGCCCTGGTTTCCAGCTCCTGCCAGGAGTGCAATAGGGAAAAAAAAAAAAAAAAAAAAAAAAAAGCTCTTTCCGGCGGATGTTTTTTTGCTGCGATAGGATCGCTTCACCTCTAGTCTCATCAGACTGAGATTTTGCAATAAAGAGAGAAAGCCAGAGCTGAGCATCAGCAGCCTGTGCCAGAGCCTTAATTCAGCTGTCCGTAAACAAGGAGGAATTTGAGTGCGGAGTTTGGGAAGTCCCGTGCCTTTCACCTGCTCCAGGCAGGACAACTTTGTTGCACCAGCTGCCTCCTTGTTTGGGCTGGGAGAATGAGACCGAGCTTGGCTCCGTCACCCCATGCCCGCTTTTAAGAAAATGCCTGCAGCTCGTTGCTGCACAAAACCAATCCACCTGGTCTTGTTTGTCTTTTGCTTTCAGTCACATTTCACAGATTGTTATTAACGGAGAAAAAAGTATTGTATAGCCAAAGATTTCCTGACGTTGTATATCCACCCCATCTGGCTGTCCCTTGAAAAGCCCTGGCAGGGACCCATGGATGCTGGAAGGGGCAAAGGAAGAACAAAAATTTCTTACCCTTCAGCAGCCAAGGCAAACCCACACGCAGCTTTCCCTGGGCTGTGCGTGGTGGACAGCCCCATCCTCGCCTCCAGATAGTGCTGATGGGCTTGGAGCCCATCAGTGGCGGGGGGTGAGGGCATCCCCCCTGAAGATGCTGACCCCCAAACAAGGTCCCTAATTTAGATACCTGGTGAGATGGCTAAAACTGGGCGGTAGGAAGTCCCTTCCCATACTGCCCTCACTCTCATTGATCGCACATGCTTGTTATCTCTAGAAAACCCGGCTAAATTCTGGAACCTTTCTGGGAACGTTTTGTGCTATTTTGGTCGAGAATAGAAATCCCTCGGGCAGAGCTGGGCTGTGGATGTTGGTACAGGCTCCTGATACCAGCAGAGCGCTGCCTCTCAAGTCTTGGTGTGCATGGACATCTAGAGGCCTTTTCAGGAACAACGTGCAGCTGCTGAACCACGGGGATGGTTTTCCTCCATCCGACTTTACGGGCTGGCTGTTTGGATTACACACACGATAGACTAATATTGTCAGTGCTTTGGGCTGCCCGGTCCTAGGTGCAAAGGGAGTTTAAGAGGAGGCGAGTGGAGCTGCTGGGAAATTTAGCTGGTACGAGCAAATTCTGAGCATGCTGGTTATAAATTTGTAAAGATGAGAATGAGTCTTGATCTTCACTTTGTGTATCACCTGGCTACAAGAAGAAGAAAAGGGAATGACTGAAAGCAACTTCAAAATCAGGATCTGGATAAAGAGGGCGTTTGCCAGTTCACAAGGAAAGCTGTAGGACGGACCTCAAGAGATCTGGGTTCTGTTCCTCTACTGTTAGCTTGCCAAATGTCACTGACAGCTTATTTGTTTTTTTCAGTCATCTTGCCAAATGCCTGGAGAGTGTCAGGCTGAAAACCTTTACGCAAGGTGGCGATCCACACCAAAACGTGCCCGTTTCAGCAGCAGCTGTTCCCATTCACATTTCCTCCGTGCGTCTTTGGCTGTTACAAACACGGGGAAGCTGCATCCAGCCCTGAGCTTTGAGAAGGAAGCTTGCATCTTGGCCTTAACATCTCATTGACAAAATATGTCACAGTTTGTCATGAAACACATCGAGCAAACCTGAATTTTTGGATACCTTTTAAATCAGTACTACCATTTTGAAGACCTGCTTCTGATTTGGACAGCTCTGCTTCGGAGCGCCGGATTAGTGGCTTGGCAGCTCTGATTTGCACAGCTTTGTACCCTCCTTGCAACAACGGGATCTGGCAAACCTGGCTACCTCTGATGATCAGGTTGTTTTATGGCATGTAGAAGCAGCTGCTAATGAAGATTCAGCTTTGGCTGCTGAAAATCCTGCCCCAGGGCCTTGGCATTTCTCTATCTACTAGAAATCAGGGTGAGACAGGCTATAAGGAAAGCAGATTGTCCCATCCGTGCCTCGTGCAGCATTCCTACGCCTTACTCGGAGACCTGGCGCTGGCTGCCATTGACAGCTGTTTACGAGGGCAGATACAGCCCCAGGGCTGATCCAAGCTGGGAGCTCCCTTGCTCCAACCACTCAGGTTGGGCATCCAGACCCAGAATGGCCAAAACTAAGCTTGCATTTGCAAACACTGGCCAGTGCTGCCAGTGTCTTTTTTAGCAGGTGACATATGCTAGGAAACTAAGGTCTCGATCCAAAGTCTACTGACGTCAATGGAAATACTCTTGTTGACATCAGTGGGGCTTGGATCCACGCCTACGTTCCACTTCTTTATTTCAGACTGCAATCTGTCAGAGGTAGAAAGGTCTCTCTTCTACTTAGAGACTTTAGCACGTCTTTGAAAGGTCTTGCTTCTTCCAAAATCATTAAATTTAGGATACAGAGTACAGAACAATTCTGAGAGCAGGCTCAAACCTGTTAACGCTGTGCACGTTCCCTCCAAGTTGCTGGCTGTTAGCCAGGCTGCTGCTCAGGTTTAAGCGCTTGCATCATATGCAAGAAAGGTGGTGGCCTCAGCTGTGACATGCTTTGCCTACCCAATGCCTGCTCTAACCTGAATCGGAGCTTCAGACCTGCCTGAACTGCTCAAGGTGGTCTAGCTCAGTGCTTCCAGGAAGCTCTGGAGCTTGGCCAAAGCCCTTCTTGTGGGTTTAAGGGTTTGTCAGGTGGATGATGAGTGAGAGGCTTTGAATCTATCTTTCACAGCAGACCCAGGAAGCTCTGGTTTTCTTTCCAACAGGAACAAAGTCTCCAGAGCCCAATTCACTGTCCCCTTTCCAGATAGGGAGTTTCCCAAGCTGGGAAGAGCATGTCTGGAGTCAGCCCTTCTGCAGAGTGCCATGCTAGCACTTGCCATGCTCCGCTTTTGGGGCAGAGCCAATGCACCAGCGTGGTGCTAAGAGACACGTGCTGAGCCAGTCTGCTGCACCGCTTCCCTGCCATGCCCAGGGCTCACACAGCATCACCTCTGCTGCCTCTGTGCTGCTGCCAGGGTCCTGGGGGCTCCTCCATCACCCTTATATAACTGCAGAGGTGCAAAGAGTGGAGTCTGGGGGTGAGCCTGGCCTAGCACACCTCCAGGAGTCATCAGCCAGTGAGGTCCTGGTCAGGAAAACCACCCTTTCCCCACACTATACTTGTCAACTAGATATACCTGCTAAAATCTAATCGATAATTATATTCTGGATCATAAAATCTGCCCCCACTGCTTTAGTTGCTAGCAGTTGTGTAGTGTTGCTGTGCACTGTTAAAGACTTGCCATTTCGCACCCTGGAAGCAGATAATTTCATTGCTAGATAAACTCAATCCTGTTTCCCTAAGGATTTCCGAGAGCATTAACCCCACAGCCTGTGCAGGGCTCCTGAATATTTGATCGTTGCTACCACAGGGACCTGCAGTCTTCTGCAAACGGTGGCCCTTCCCATCCTGTGAAGTGCTGGAGCGTAGCAGCATGGCAGGCTGGCTTCCTCTCCTGATTCAGAGCATGTATATATAGACCACACAGTGCTCCAGAGTAAAAGGAGCAGTGGGTGGAAGGCGAGATATTAATATCCTCACCTGCTGCTGCCGACCAAAGAAATAAGAGACAGATGACAGGAAATGAGGACTTCAAAAATAGACACCTTTAATGTCAAAACGTTCACAGATTAGTGAGAGCACCATACAAAAAACAGAGAAACTCTCACACTAGTTACCATGTACTCTGAGTGTATGTTGGAGGAGGAAATATGTTGATGTAGCTAAGAAACCTCTCCGTATTCACTCATTGCCCAGATCTTGTCCAGAAGAGCCAGAGGGAAAAATTCTGACCAAAGAAACTGCAGGGTTACTGAGACATGAACTGTAAAATCTTGCTTTGCTGTTTGGCAGATCCTCCTTACCTAGATGATTTGCAATACTCTTTCACAGAGCAGCATGCCCAAATGCTTCAGCTTACTTCTCCCCTTAAGCACTGCCTCCACAAGGCTGGAGCCTTGCAGTGCTCCTCTTACAGCTCCCCTGGGACAAGGGTGGCAAAAGTTTTGATGTGAGCCCTCTTTATTAAAAAAAAAAAACTCTTTGCATATGGAAAATATTTGTTAACAAATAGAACTCTATCCACTTTTCTTAAAACCTCTTAAATATATTAAACATCTAATTTGGCCTCACTTCAATATTTATGTACATCCTCTGATAGTTCACCTCCCCATCAGTACAGTCAAATCGCTTTTTGCCAGATCAGTGTCTTTGCTGTTAATTCTCTTTTTCAAGTCGTACCAATGGTCTTGGTTGGATTGGAACTGGGTTGTGACAGCACCAGAGAAGGTTGGGCCCAAGGGAGAGGAACGCTGGATCATTTTCTCTCTCCCACCTCACTGAAACTCAACACTGGTCCAAAGTCCAGAACTTGCTATATTGAGTCCTAGACAGGTGCCAAGACAACAACAAAGAAAAATAGCAACAGTAGATGAAATTTCAGAGACCTGATGTTTTGCAGCACCAGAGGGCTAGAAATTGGCACTAATCCAGAACTACTATCCATCAGTTACTAATCCAGAGAAAGGAGAATATGGTATAAAATGTTTGATTTCTAGCTCTTGTGGTAAAGGAAATGTCAAACCTTGGTCACGTCACTCCAATGACCATCTTACTGCCTGGCTTTGCTCTAACATGACTTCAGTAGCTGGTAGGTCAAGGGGCTCCAAATCCATAGAATGATGTTTTCTCACTGCTAGAAATTGGGATCTGAGCCTTGAGCCCATTTTATTTCTAAATCTGTAAGGTTCCTGAGCAAAAATCTGCTGCAGTAACTCCAGAATAAATGTGTAAAACAAGCTTACTGAAAGGACCAATATCCTGTAAGGTACCAAATTTGTGCCTGTCAGGAGCACTCAAAGGCTTGGCGGGTCAGGGAAGTTCTCTAAATACCTCTTCCAAGTGGTGGGATCAAAATAATAATACCGAGGACAACACGAGTGAGCAGGTGCTCAACCCCTGTGTGTTTCTTTGATATGGCTTGCAATGTCCTGATCTGTAGGGGAAAAAAGATGCATCGGAATCCAAAATAAAAAACTGTGAATGGTCTTCTGGGAGAGGAAGGAGATTCGATCGATGCCAACTTCCACACTGGTGAGAAAAGTGGATACAAATGAATGTTTCACCGTCTTTTATCTCCCTCCCGCTCCAAAGATCTGGCTCTCCAATTCCACTTTGCCGCAGAGATATTCGATCCTAGCTAAGGCATCTTTCTGGATCTACAAGGTATGATTCTTCAGTCAGCAGCTCTCGTGTTACCCCTTTGGACTGTCCCTTGGATGTGTTCCCTGTGCTGTATGTCATGCCAGCAAGTGCCAGCCAACAAGAGTTAAAAGTGCATCTGAATAGCCCAAAGACTAGAGGTGAGGAGGAGGAGGAGTAAGGAGAAAGAAGTGTGCCGGCAGCCTGCCCCAGCCTGGAAGATGTGCAGTTTCTCAGCATTGGGAAGGAAGACACGGGCATCCTCCAGGGCTCCGTGAGCTGCCATGGTGAAGTTGGCATCCCCTGAGGTCACCACGTCGAAGACACACGACTGGAAGTAGACGTCCTCCACGGGCAGCATCTCCTTGCAGAGCTCGCGGGCTGTCTCGGCTGCCATCTGGCCCCGGCAGCACTCGCTGCGGGAGATGCGCTGGCTGAGGGGGCAGCCACCCACGCAGAGCTGCAGGTCTTGCTCCTCTGTGAAGGAGCGCGCCACCTCCTCGGCTGCCCGGATGGAGAAGGAGAGCTGGCGCCCAGCCTGGCGGATGGCAATGGTGGTGCCGATGTACTCCGCCTGGATCTCCACGTGCCGCCCGGGTGTGTGTTCCCGGATAGCCAAGCTGCTTCCCCCCGGCCTCTCACCACCATTCACCGAGCCGTCCTCAAAGGCAGCAGGAAGGTTGTCTATCTCAGCCTGGTAGACCTTCTGGTCAATGCATTCCTTCATGTTCTTGAATATGATGGTGAGCTGCACACAGAAAGCAGATCAGAGGCAGTTGGATTTGTCTCGCCAGGCTCCCCCATGGGAATCATGGCTGTGTCCCCACCCCAGGTACCAGCTCACCCTCACTGGAGCATCCCCCTCTGCTCCATACCATCTCACCCATATTGCTGCAGTCCTGCTAGGAAAGCAATTTGTGTCCTTCTCTCCTTAAAGCTATTTAAGCAGCTGAAAACTGAGAAGGAGACAGGCCTGGATACTGACATAACCCCTGGACCACACAGCTGTCCCCAGGCAGCAGCGTTATCCTGCTGGGCAGTGGGATTGCTTGCAGGTCTCTCTGGTCCCCTCAAGGACCTTCATCCCACTTGTTCCTGGGAGCATTAATTCTTGATCCCACGGGAATTTAGCTGAAGCTGTTGCTACCCTCCCCAGCCCTTGTAGTGAGACACATCTTCACTTTAGGCATTGAAATACCCTGTTTGAACAGTGGGGTGGGACTAGATGGTCTCCAGAGGTCCCTTCCAAACTTAACCATTCTGTGATTCTGTGAAATAGGTGGTGGTTTAAGGGAAAAGGTGATGCGGGGGCATCTGCCATCTCTGTTACAGAGAGATCATCTCTGTTACAGGGTGGTCATCTCTGCAGGGAGTGCCCAAAGCCATTCCTGCATCCCAGAGGTGAACAGATTTGCTGCCATGCCCTAGGCAAGAACGTTACCTTGCTAGTAACTGTAGCATTGGACCCCTTGGCCACTGGTGAGCTGGTTGCTTGCACAAACAAGTAGTCATTGTCCAAGAGAGGCCAAGAGCCCTCCACCCTGCAAGTGTGGAAGTCGTCATGGAAAGTACGGATGTGGGGGTCCCCGAAGGCCGCGCAGTGCTGGTAGCTGGGGGGCTGGCCGTGCTTATAGAGAAAACTCTTCTCATAGTTGCAGATATCCAGAGACGCGAAGCCCTGATGGTTGGGGGCTGGTGGCCGGGGCCGGGGTGGTGAAACAGGGCCTTCCTTGGAGCAGTTGTTCTGGATCATGAGGTCCTCAATGCCGTGGACGGCAGAGTGGTAGGCCAGGTCGCCCCGGCAAGTGCGGGCTGTCTTGCGGGTGCAGTGGGAGTAGGAGCGGAGAGCGCTGCAGTATGCCGCGTTCCTGTTGGAGCCGCGCAGGTTGAGGGTGGCAGCCACATACTCGGAGTTGCAGCGCAGGATCTTGCACTGGGAAGAAACTGGGGGAGAGACGGGATGGCCCGGGGCATGCCAGGAGGGATGGAGTGCTGAGGAAGGGGCACCTCCCTCTCATCCCACCACTTCCCCCACATGGCTCACTCCAGATCTCATGATGGAGATACCTGCTGCAAGCACCTCTCTGCCCGTATTAAGTAACATGGTGGCTAATTTAAATTACTTGGGTTTTGAGTGCCTGAAGAGATGGCATCCAAGATTGCTGCTGCAGAAACCAGTGCAGAGAGCAGCCCAGGGCAAAATCACGGGGCCAGAGGGGTACGCTGAAACAGTTGGGATGTGAGACTGTACCGGGGCATGAATGTGGCTGAGAGCCAGGATGCCAGTTACGACTGTGACCTGGAACGTGGCACAGAGAGAGATTCTTTGTCCCAGGGCTCGCCAGTGGCCAAATGGGAATTTCTGAGCTAGAAAACCCCTTCCTGCCGTTTCAAGCCTGGCCGTGCTGTGCAATCACTTTTTCATGGTGGACTGGGCTGCCCAAAGGTGACCCAACCCCTCAACTGAGATTTCTCAGGGCCACAGAAGGCAGTGCCATGTGCCACAGCTCCAGAAGGGCCAGCGAAGGGCCAGCTAAGCCCGGCCAAGCAGGAACCACACAGCTTGTTAGGCAGAGGGGTTATAAGGGGCAGCTGCCCACCATGGAGAAGAAATCTGCCCTTGGAGGAGGTAGCTGCTGGCTGTGGGGGTTCTCTGGGCTGAGGTGCCCTATGAGAGGGAGTGGATCAAAGCCTGCTGTTATCTGGGTGCTGGGAAGTGAGTTTAAGCTTTGGGATGTGCAGGTCTGAGCTCTCCTCATAGAGGCTCTGGGGTGCAAGGAGAAAAGCGAAGGTCTGAGCGATGGACATGACTGATGCCTTTTGCTGGAAATGGCTCTGGAAGAGCGTGGACTTTGGCTGGTGGCTGGTTGAGGGGAACAGTGATGGTGCCCTGCTCTCCCTGCCTTATCTCTGGAGATAAGAAAATCTGCTAGGGGCTCTCCCAGGGAAGCTGCTGGACAGCAGCGGGGTGCTCTCCTTGCTGGGGGGGCGATGGTGATGGGAAGTGCTACCTTCAGTGCACTGTGTTTCCCTGCAGCTGAGCTGGGGACAAGGGTGCCCTGAGAGCCTCAGGACTGCAGTGAAAGGCTCTTCTGCTTTTTCAAGTCACCTCTTAGGAGCTCTGCCATGGTTTTACCCTCCCTGCACCCTCAGGCTGCAGTTCCCACTGGCTGTCCTTGCCATGGGCATGGCTCTGGCATGACTCTGCCCATCTGATTCCTTACCATGCTGGCAGAAGAGGAGGAGGAAGAGTGCTGTCAGGAAGAAGCAGGGAGTTTCCAGCTGCCTCGGGCTCTTACTGCCGGCAGATTTCCCCATTCCAATCCATCCAGAGCTGGGGGAGCTGCTTACCCGCTGGCTTGTCTCTGCTTCATTCAGCAGGTCACCTGGAAGCAAGGGAGACACAGGGTCTGAGATGCACCAGCTAATGCGAGCAGTGGCAGGAGGTGCCCGGAGCTGCAGGTATGGAGCTGCTAGGATCCAGGCAGCTGCAAAATGAAGTCCTGCAGGGCTTGGCTGCATCACTGCTGCTCCTGGGGAGAGGCAGGCTTTCAGGCAAAATCCCAAAGGGCTTCATTTCTTTCTTTCTTTTTTTTTTTCAGCTGCTCTCAGCCCCTGCAGCTCTCATCTTCCAGCCAGAGGCAGCTGCATGATGTAGTTCGCCGTGTCAAGCAGTTAAAACTTCCATCTGCCCTCAAACAGGATCGGTTAGCCCTGCAGGCTTCAAGAAACTTTGTGGCATGGATGAGAGCTGCCAATGAGTGCAGCAAGGACCCAAGCTGTCCTGGATGTTGGGTACAGCGTGGGCTGCCTCTGGCACGCTGCTATCTCCAGCCGTGACACCGGCTGGAGAGGATCAGTTAAAAAGAAAGATGTGCAGCCCAGTATCCGAGGGAGTAAGAGCTGAAAAGCCAAATTCTCAGCGTCGCTACTATGAGGTCCACAACCGGCATCACTGGGAGATGTGGCACCCCCTGCTCTGCCGAAAACCCACATGCAACGCGCGGCTCTTCCCCTCAAAGCTGGGAAAGGCACTTGCTGGCTCCCGGCACTCCCTGCGTGCCGGGAGGCTCAAGCTGGCCGAAGGGGGAATGCCAGGAGCACATCCCTGCTCGGTGCACGCTTAATGTCAGACAGCTGGCCGCGGCAGGAGGAGGTGCAGCCGTGGTTAAATTTATCTTCCCTTCTGCTTCATAGAGGCTGCGTATTGCTGTCCTCGGGGGCTCATTTTAACAGCTGGTTATTAGTCACTTGTTAGTCAGATAGCCTTCTGCAAAGGGCCTTTGCAAAGTGCTCCGTGTGAAATGAGTATTTCTCCCTCCAAGCTTGTGTGAGATGCCGGTTGCCAGGGGCTCATGCCCACAGGGATGTGCCTGGCACCTGAGGAGCCCAAGGTGTGCGGATTAGTGATGCTGTGACTGCTATTAAGTGCAAGCTGCAACCAGGCGGGAAGAGAAGCCAAAATCCCATCCTTCCCAAAAGGATGGGAAACTGCAGTCCCTCTGTCTAGCACCTCTCGGCTGCCTTTGCCTTGCTGCAGCAGCCAAAAAATGCCATTAGTCGTGCGGGCTGGCGCGGTGACGTAGCTGAGCACTGGCTGCCCCCGTGTGCCTCTGCCAGCTGGATTAATGGCTGAAGGGGGCAGATGTCTGGAGCAAAACCACACTCCAGCTCTGCTGGCGATGCTCCGGCTGCCAGCTGCTCTCAGCCGCGAGCACTAGCTGAGCCGAGTGCGCCGGAGGAGAGGAGCTGGGGCATGGGGACACGAGAAGGGACCTCTCAAGTGCTGCCCCCAACCCCCTGGAGGAGGTGGCACGGGGGGACCTGTCCCTGCCGTGACGCCTAGGAATAAACACCTGGTTAATGTGTAGCAGAGACGTGCAGCTCTGGCCGGGGCTGGGGGGTGGAGAGGCCCTGCCACGGGCCCCGCAGGCGGTGGGACTTTCTCTGGGACGTCCCCATCCCTGCAGTTTTAGGAGGAGAGAGGCAGTGGCTGGAGGCCCCAGGGCAGCTGGAGGTGATCCTGACTCCCAGGGTCCACCAGGCTCGGACCACCTGCGCCCAGGACCCCGGGGCACCCCTGGGTGCCGCTGTCCTGCTCTCCCCTCCCCTCAGACCCTCATCCCTGCCCTTACCTGTGTCGGCCTCCTGCGGAGACGACCTGGCTCCCGGCGTGGGGACTCCTTCCCTGGAGGACACCCGGGCTGCCTTGTCCTTGTCACCTGGCTCTACCCCCGGTGACAGCCAGGGAGATCCATGGGAGGGCAGCTAGGAAAATGCCACCCTCGGTCCCGGGCATGGCTGCGTAGCCGGATAAAATCCTGGGTGCTGCTGGGGAGAGCCTTGCCGGGGCGCAGGGTGCCGAGCGGCTCGCGCGGCCCCTCCGCGGGGCGGCCGGCTCCCCGCTCCTCCTCCCCTAGCTACCTTTGCTCTGTCACCTTCCCCCCGCGGGGCAGCGGGTGGGTGGCGAAATAGAGCCGCCTAAATTTAGCCAGGCTCGAACCCAGCCAAGAACAGCGGGCGCGTGGTGCGGAGGGGGCCGTGTGCGCCTGGGGGGCCGGGGAGCCCCCCGCCTGCCCGGCCCGGCCGAGCTCTCCGGCGCAGCAGCTGCCTCCGCGGTACCGGCTTTTCCTTCCCTTTTTGGCTCCTATTGCAAAATTGGCTGCAGCCCTGTGGGCTGAGTCTCTGTGACTTTGCTTCCCACCAGGGCCTGGGGAGTTTCGGTCGTTTCCCGGAGAGCTCTGCTCCCATGTGGGGAAACTGAGGCACAGGTGGATTAGAGGGGACGTGGCAGAGCTTCGCCACGTCCCAGGCCAGCCACAGTGCTTGGAGGAGACCTATTTTGCCCCACAGGGAGGACAGCGAGCAGCAAATGGCTTGCAGGTGCCCCGCAGAGTCCCGAGCACAAACACGGCATGGGCCAAAGGTGGTCCGCGTCGCCGGGGGTCGGTGAACGCCAGGCCACGCGGGCTTTCCAAAAGCCACCTGCAAGGGCTCGGATGTGGCAAGCAGCCACATGAGCCCCTACCACCGCAGGGAGGAGGAAGGGGGAGGTTATCAGAGAAAATTGAGTATCCAAGGAAGATGGTTTTGGTATCCTTCATTCGCTGCCTGTCAGGCTTCTCCTGGGGTGACCCATCCATCAAGGATCCCCAGGCTTGGGGCTGCAGCGAGGATTCAAAGCAGGTCCCTCCGCACCCCCAGAGCCAAAGAACCAAGCCTCTGGAAACATTTCAGAAAAACCTCTCCACTTCCTAACCCAAACTCCTGCTCTTTTCCAGGCCTTGCTCTTCACCGCGAGACGCAAAGCGTTGCAGACCCGCAGCGCCCTCGATGCATTTGCACCAGCAGCCTCACACGAGCCTCCGAGGACGGGGAAGGACGCAGAGGGAAACCAAACAGCCGGGTTTACCTGAAACAGGTACTGCAGTGCACTTCCTGGGGGAATCGCTTCTGATTTCTGCAGCTTGCCTCTAAATAAGTTTGGGTTCTTGTTTAATGATGAGGAAAGGGGCTTTCCCCCCTCTGACTCTCTGCTGACCTGCTCTGACTGGGTCATAGCAGCTGCTAAACTGCTCTTCACCCGGGGAACAGGGGAGGGAAGGACGGATGGCCAGTGTATATTGTAGAATAAGCTTAAATCTACAGCCACAGGCTCATGTTTAAGTCTTTTGGAGTTTCCCTTAGAGGCAATGGTTAGAGGAAAGGAAAACAAAGAAGAAACTGCAGGCTTGGGTTGAAATCCCAGCTGGGATTGCCATCAGCAGCCTCCAGCAGAGGAAGAGGTTTGGGACTCCCAAGTCTTTGCTGCTGGGGCATGTGGAGGCTTGGTGGCTCTTTTCCTGCTTGATGTTTATGCGTTGGGTCTCTGTTACCTGGTAACAAGGGGCCGAGATAGCCAGGCAGTGGAAAAAGTCTTGCTTAAAAAAATAAATAAATAAACCCCAAATCCCAGTGTAGCCTGCCGAGGCCCGTCCCAGCCTGGTGTCCTCTCCATCTGTTGCTGCACGCTTCCCCGTGGCGAGCCCCAGG
The DNA here is from genome assembly GCF_028389875.1 of Rhea pennata. Taxonomy (NCBI): domain Eukaryota; kingdom Metazoa; phylum Chordata; class Aves; order Rheiformes; family Rheidae; genus Rhea; species Rhea pennata. The sequence continues at coordinate 1,972,621 of NC_084693.1, forward strand.
CGCGGACACTCACTGGGGGAATCGGTTACATGCGGGCCTGGAGACAGGGGCAGGCAGGTGGGAATTCTTCTGGGAACAGCAGACGGTACCATCTGGGCATCCCACCCGCCCGCATCGCCCCAAGCCTCTGGACAGGGCTGGGAAACTCCGAATGGAGAAACTGGACCGGGAATCCCAGGTTGCTGCTAAGGCCAGGTCTGGGGTCTTTTCTTCTGCCTCGTAGCCCAGCTGGGCGTTGTGAGCGTGTCTCCCCTTGGGCGTGTGCCGTATTTTGTCCGTGCCGCGAAACCGAGCTGTCGATTGCTTTAACGCCGTCAACGCGCAGCAGCTCTCCGAGCCAGGGGCTGCAGGCATATGTTGGGCCGAGGAGGCTGGGAATTTCTCCCGAGCTGGCAGAGAGTCACGGTACCAACACAGAAGCATCTGTGATCAAACCACTCAGGGACGCCAACTCCCCCCCTTCCCACCGACAAAATCAGCTGGAGGTTTAGGAGGTACAAAGCACCGTGTCGCGCCAGCTGGATGGCCAAATCCTGCCACGGTGGGGACCGGAGCAGCTGCCATCCCCCAAACCCTGCGGACGAGGGTTTCCCAAGCCTTGCAGCGTGTCAGGAGGGAGCTTGTTACCGTGGCCCTGGCCTGGGGCTTTGCTACCGCAAGGTGGATCGCAGTGGGCTGATGCTGCTGTTTGCCCCCAAACTCTGGTGCAAATCACAGGGGAGAGACTGCAAAATCCTGCCGTGGCGATGGGCAGGCATGGCGCAAGCGCAGCGGGAGGTGCACGGAGCCGCTCGCCCGGGCGCCTCCCGGCCTGGCACGGCTCGCTGGGCTCCTTTGAGCAGAAGCTGCCTCGTGGCTGGGAGCGCTTGGATGAGCCACTGCTTCGGCAGGCGGCAGCCGTGAAATCCCTGGAGAAGGGCAGACTTGGAATTCGTGAGCATCGCTGAAGCGGAGCCTCATCCGACACGAGCCAGATGTGGCCGGAGCAGTGCCAGCCCTCTGAAGGTCGAGGCAGCACCGTTGCAGGTCAGTCCCAGCCCTCACCTAGCCTGATCATTAATGCAATGAGTTTGGCAAGGGAATGGTATAAGTCAAGTGCTTGGGGGTGTTAGTCTGCTTAGGGAGCAGCCCTCACCCGGCTCTGAGCTGGTGTCAGTTGTGTCTGCAAACCCACGGCTACAAGTGACACCGGTAGCACCAATTTGCATCCAGAATGGCCTGTGTGGATGGAGAGACTTGGAAAAACGCATCCAAAGAGGCATCGGTCTCAAAGGAGCTCATCTGCCTCCGTCGGAGCTGTGGACACGGGCAGCCGGCACAAACCTCCTGCCGCAAGCGTTGCTCCCCCGGGAAGGGGAGTGAGCGCAGCTCGCAGAGACTTTAAGCACATCCACATGGCTCTCGAATACGCTTCGGTTAATCCACCCTCGGAGAGAGCTCAGCCAGCCTTTCCCAAGCACCCTGGGCAAACGAGCCCGGATCAGCCAAGCTCTTGAGGTTGGGTGCGAGGAGATGAGACAAGCAACGATCATCACCCCCGGCCAACTGCCAGCTGCCGCCGGGAGCTGGTGCTGATGCCACAGGGGAGACCAGGGTCGAGCACTGGGATTAGTGTAAAAAGCAATGCAGGTGCCTGGGGAAGCAGGGATTTACCGGAGGAATTTGCCGGCTCCTTGGGAGAGGATCTCATTGCTTTCCGGGCGCGGGCAGACCCAGCAATGGGAGGCACATTTGCACGGTGCCCACCTGAAGGATTTGCTCTTCTCCTTCACACACAGGTTCTGGCATAGTGCCCCCGTTCGTCCCTCCCCAAAAGAGCCTGAATCTCTGCAAAGGATCCCAGCGCTCCACTTACCCTGGCGAATGCTGCTTCAGCCAGCGATGGTTTGGTCAGCCAAACGCCCCTCTGGGTGCGGGTCCCGACCCCGCGGCGCAGATTCGCCTCCAGGATCCTCTGGCAGGCAGAAGCGCTGGCGGCCAGGAGGGAATCACGCCTGTTAACGCCCCGGGCTCGACGCAGCAGGAGCGGCAAACAGCTGAACTTTACGACAGCCCGATCCGTCACTGCGAGCTGGAGGAGCAAGGGGCGAAGCCGATGCTTTAAAAATAGCCAGTAGTATTTTTGATCCCGAAAGCTGGATTCCAGTGGGGAGGGGAAGAGAATAGGGAGGGAGAGCTGAAAGCTTCCCTGTTGCATGCATTCCCGTGCTTCGAACCTGGGCTCAAAGCAAACCACCTGCGAGATGAACCAGGTCCTGGCAGGGCCACGTACAGCTGGAGGCCTCCGAGGCTGATCTGGGAAAAGCAACTTAGTCGGGAGGACGAACCGCTGCTAGAAATTCAAGGCAGGCTCCTCTTGCAGCAGCACCTGCCTCGTGGAGCGTGGGAGAGCCTGGCCAAGGGGCCTTCCCACCGCCGAGGCATGGGCTGGAGCGGAGGGCCTGTGCCTGGGAGAAATGGCTCTTCCCTCAGCTCTGCAAAGAGCTAGATGGAAAAACCAATGAAAACGCATGTCTTAAGTTAGTCTTCCTCCACTTTTTGCCAGCCTGGATCTTTCCTTCTCCTCAGCTTGGGAAGCTCAGGAGACCCGGAAGGAGGAGGGACTCCAGGTGGACCAGAAATCTTAGTGCCTTAGCTGGAAGATCTTGAGAAGGGTGGGGAGGAACCTGGGAGATGTGTCCTTCAGCTGCCCCATGGGGGTGGCACATCCAAGCAGGGCTGGCACTCTTTCGCCAGGGGTGCCCGGTGGGAATTATCCGTTCACCCGTCCCTGCCCTTGTCCGGTCCCCGCAGGCGCTGCTCAAAGACGCTCCCCAGATGCTGATGCGTGGAAAAATCACCCGCCACCAGCACCTGCTCCAGGCTCAGCAACTGCAGAGGAGGGAAGCGCTGGCCACCGAGGGGCTAAAAAAAGCTCGGAGCAGATGGGACCGGAGCCCGTTTGCCAGTGCGTCGCCCCGTGCGAAGGGACTGGGAGGCACCTGCTGCCCAGTTTGGCCACAGCCAGCCACCAACCCTGGAGCGAAAGGCATCAGGCTCCCTCCCCACCCGCTGCTGCCCGTGGTGCCTCCGCTCGTGCACGGGGCTGCCCAGCCCACAAGCCCGTCCTCTGCCTCAGTTTCCCCATCGGTTAACATGACACGTGTTGGCCTCTGCTTAGCCGTGAAGCACAGAGGGAGAGTGAGCTTCGGGGTGTCTTTGCGTGGCCTCGTTGCAAGGATGCCGCTGGGTGCATGTGTCCCCTCCGGACACGTATCTGAGCCCGGGGCCTGCGTGCACCCACCGTCGTGGCCGTGTCCGGCCGCTCGGCTGGGGTGCAGGGGTCCCTGCCAGGTCCGGCCAAGCGGGGGGGGGGGGGGCTGGCAGGGACAGGGGATGTGACACCACGAGATGGCAGCAGCACTTTGCAAGTGGCTGCGGGGCTCGCAGGGGCCGTGGCCAGGCTGCAGCCCCCGGGGCCTTCCCCGGGCACAGCCGCAGGGCCGTCCCCGGCGCTCCGGAGCGGCGGCGCTGGCCGCTGAGCCCGGCTCTCCGCTCGCCGCTTTGCTGCGGGAGCTGCCGCGGAAAAGCTGCTCTGCTGCGGACGTGCCCGGAAGACCTCCGGCGCACGGGAAACGCGGGCGTGCGAGGTCCCAGCTCTTGGCGTCGGGGCTGTGCAACCGCCCGGGCGCCGGCAGCTTCGGCGTCCGTCTCCCGCGTAGCTGTGCCTCAGTTTCCCCGCCAGCGCCTTCACGTTACCCCGGGACTCTCGAGGCAGGGGGCTCACGCTGGGGCTCAACTGATAAGTGAAACGAAGCTGCTGGACTGGGGAAAATCAACCCTGGGCGTCCTTGGGAGTTGTCCCAGCCTTCCCCAAGCCCGGGGGCACGGGCAGCCCCTCTGCCTCCTGCCGCTGGCGTCTCCGAGCTCCGACACCGGCTCTAAGCCCAAATCTGCGGTTCTCCCACCCTCCGGTCGGCGGTTGCAAACCCTGAGCATTGCTTCCACTGCCATAAGCTGATGGAGAGGCTTTGGCTCGGCGCTGATGGATTAGTAAAGAGCCAGGGAATTGCCAGAAAGCTGCTGTACACGGGAATAACGCCATTTCCCGGGAGCTATCCGGTACCCTGCAAGCACCAGGCCTCCAAAATGCTCCGGGGGGGATTTTTGAACGACCTTTTGGATGCTGCAGCAAAAAAAGTTGGTTTTCTTTGGAAGGAAGCAGAGGCCTGGGGCGAAGATGGGCTGGAGCAGGGAAGTGTCTCTGACCGCATCCGTCCTTTAGGGCAACGGGTTCTCCTTGGTCCCAAACAGGAGAAGGAAATGAACTTGGAGTCGAGCTCCTGTTGGTGTCAGCCGTGACCAGATCAGCCCAAGAATACCTGGAAACGGTTGGATTTGCAAAGGGAAAAATAAACAATCTTCAATTTATGGGATTGTCTAGGAAGGGAAATAGAGAAATCTCCCCCCCCACGCCGCCAACGTGGGGATCGGAAAACGCAGTAAATCACCGAGGGCCCTTTCGCGTTCGCTTTAATTGTGTCCGTGACACGGGATTCGACGGGGTTTCCTCTCCGCAACGGGGCTCTGCCTGGGAAGGGAGGACAAAATCCGGGGGCTCCCAGCGCCCTGCCTGACCCGCTGAACTCCAGCCTGGAAGCGCGGCCGCCGGCGGGAGCTCGCTCCGTGCCCGGTGATGCAGGGACCAAAGCGGGACCGACGGATGCAGCATGGCAGGGGCCGCGGGCGCCGTGGCTGCGGAGCACGCGGTCCGTCGCGCGTTAAATGTGCAAAAGCGTCGGTGCGGCTTTTTGGGGGCGATGCAAGCGGGGTGCACGCAAGCTCGCGCCTGCAAACCCCTCGGCGCCTGCCTTGCTCGGGGCGCGAGCGCAGGTCCTTCCTCCCGCCGGCAGCACGACCGCTAAAATATCCGGCCCCGAGCCACCCTGCCCAGTTCCCGCTGCAATCCGTCACCCGCTTTTCCGTGCATCATCCGCTACTTGGCTGTTTGGGAAGGGGGTATCTGGCCCAAACCCTCCGGCTCGGTGCCCAAACCACCTTCCCCCAGGTTTCCGCTCCCCGTTGGCCCCTGGAGACTCCCAATCCCAAAGGTCTGAGCCATCCGAGGCGGAAGCTTTCCCCAGGGTGAACCCGCTTCGCCCTCGCGGAGGTCTGCGATCTGCGCCAAAATCGGGGCATCTCGAACCGGGGTCCTGGGCTCTCGCCGCGTCCGGATCCGGCCCCTGCCACCGGGAACGCTGCAAAAGCCGTGAATCCACAGAGATTAGAGGGTTGGGTTGATGGGTTGGGTTTTTCCCCCCCCCCCCCCTTTCTTTTCTTTCTTCCCCCCCGTGCCATGCAGGGCTCAGAGGCCGCTCCCGTCCCCCCGAAGCCGGCCAGCTCCCCAGCGCTGCTGTGCAAACCGGCCAGGGCTTCTGCAGGCCGCGTTAGGACGCGGATGAGCAGCAGCTCCGGGGGTTAGACGCCGCCGTGGGCTTGCGGGGCTGGTTTAGGAGAGGCAAAATGAGAGAGGAATGGTTGACTGATTTCTGTGATTAAATAAGAATCAACTCAGAATTTGTCAGTGCGATGGTCTTGCTTTCACTCTTTTTTTTTTTTTTAATTTTATTGCATTTGGGGATCCCATTTGCCGGGCTCGGACAGATCGCGGCTGCTTCGCTTTCACCGGGAAAAAAAAAATCCCGAATCTGCACCTTTACAGGCAGGAGCTGCTAAGCCGCCCCCACCTCGGCAGCAAATCTGGTGCCTGCAGGCAGCCGCCGAGAATTTCTCTGTCAGCAAATCGCGGCCCCGTCTCGCGCGCGGCGGCAGCGGTAGCGCCCGGCCGCCGTCCTGCCCGTCGCTGCGACTTCCCGGCCGCCCTGCAAACTCGTAGTTGACTCGTTCCCCCGGAGAAAAAGCTCGCCTGTGGCTTTCTTTTTCCTTTACATTAAAAAAGAAAAAGAAGGGGGGGGGGAAATTGCAGCAAACATTTTTTTTTATTTATTCATTTTTTTGCAAAAGCAACTTTGCTGCTTTTCTGCGCGCTGGGCTGGGGGGGGACCCGCACGCGCGAGGACGCTTTGCCTTTGCGCTGGCTCGCGCGGCCGGCGAGGGGTTAACGTGGGAAGGACCGAATAGACCGGGCACCTCCGTGGAGACCTGCTGAGGGGTGTTGGGTTTGGGTTTTTTTTTTTTGTTTTTTTTGTTTTTTTTTTAATTTAATAGCCTTGTCAGTCACCGCCTGCTTGCAGCCCTGCCAGCCCAGCAGCTCTCGCTGAAGTCCTTTCCCGCGCCGAGCTTTGGCCCCCGCCGAGGCCGGGGCCCCGACGCGGCAGCTCCGCCGCCGGGCAGCCCGGCGCGGGGTTTGGCGGCGCCAGGACGGGCGCGGGGAGCGAGCGACGGGGAGCGATCGCCCGCTCGGTTCGTCCGCGTCCGTTTATCGCCTTTCCTTCCGAACGAGGGAAACGCTCGAAATAAAGGAACAAAAGAAAAAAAGAGGTGCAAATAAAGCAACGGGCGTCTCTTGAGGAAAGGAGATGGGAATCGAGGCACCCGAGTCAACCGCCGCCGCGATGATCCCGGAGCCGGAAAACCCGGCTGCTGGGCCCGTGCAGAGCTCGAGGCCGGGCAGAAAGCGGCAGCCGGGCTGGATTTAGGGCAAGGCCGCCCGAGCTCTGCGCCGGGGTATCGTCTCCGGGAGCCCCGGTGTCTTTTCACCTGAGTTTTTGCTGACTTAGAGGAGGAATAAAGCTAATAAAAGCAGCCCCACGTTGTCCTGGCGGGGAAAGGCCAGGAGGTGATTTAGCCCTGGAGCTAACGATATATTTATTCCTTCTCTTTTCGAGATGCTCTAGGTGAATCCCAAGCTGGGCCCCCACTGGCGTTGCCCCAGGTTTCTCCTCTGCGACCTCGGCATGGCTGAGGTTTGCAAGCAGCCTTTAAAAAACAGCAATAATGTCCAAAAAAAAAAAAAAAAGAAAAAAATATAAAGGCGGTGGGGGCACCCGGCTGCCCGCGCGGGGCTTAGCTGCTCTGCAGCGAGTGCCCGCGTTCGCCGCCGCGGGTCGGGAATCCGCCTTTGAGGGCTTCCCCGCCTCGCACGGCACCTTATTTCCCCCGCCCGAAGCACAGGTAGCGCCGAAAAGAAACAGCACCGAAGAGGTTGCGTCGCGTTTGAATTAATCCCCTGGCTGGTTTTATCTTTCCGAGAGGGATTTTAATGCAACCGGTTCTTCCAGGGACCGGACACTAGCAAAGCATGGTGAATATCTTGTCCTACGACCGCAGAACAGATCCTGCCAGGAGAAGGGAATGAAGGACTGAAAAATGTGGTTTCAGGAGGAAATATTGACCTGGCGTAAAAACAACCTGTGTTGCTTTTTTCTTTGCAGAACGAGGTAAAGCAAGTCTCGCCGAGAAGCACTTGGGGGCGGAGGTGAAGCTCCTCGGCCCTCTGAAAAGTTTGATTTTGGGCCGACTTAATGCTGGCCGGGCACTGAAAATATTGGGGAAGTGGCCTTCTCCAAAGGCACAAATAACTGAGTCCCAAATCGCCGTGAAAAGGGACAAAGGGGATTTACTAAATCTGTTTAGTAAAACTATCCATTAATACGTCTCCATTTCCCTCCCAAAATACCTTACCAAATACATTCACCGTGTTGTTTCTAGAATCTTAGAGGTGCTTTGTGCTAGATGTGGGGGTTTAATTCCTCTCCTCTTTGTCTTTTGCCCGTTTTCTCCTGGATCAGACACGTCTTTCCGGGTGAATCCTGTTCTCTTTATTCCCACCGTCCTCCCCCAACCCCACGGCAGGTCCTTGCTCGCCCCGGCGACGATGGCTTGGGGGGTAAAACCCATCACCGGAGCAGTTTTACACCCCGTGAGGCACCTCCCTTGGCTTTGAGTTTTCTGCAAAACCCCCTTCCGAGGACCCGAATTAGGTGCCGTATTTAGCAAACCGCGATTGAGCGATCGATGGCCGCGGCATCGACCCGGCTCCTCAGCCGGGATGCTGCAAATGCTCTGGGCACCGAGGTCCTCCTTATGCCAGAGATATCGTAGCAAAAACTGCTTGAAATATCCTCTTCAGTAATTGCATCCAGCAGCTTTCGTGTTTCTTAACTAAATTTATTTGCAGCAAAACTCATCCATGGCTTGCATAGGGTCTGGGAAAGTTTAAGTAGCAATTACACTTTCCGAAGCCTCGGCTATTTACTGGAGGAAAAATAAATGCATTTTTAAAGCGGCTTTAAAATGTCTTAAACACGCTCCGACTGGGAAAATCATCCCCTTCGTCGCTCCGCCTGACGATGGAGTTGGACCCGCCGAAACCCGCCTCCGTCCCCCTCGTTCCCGCGCCGGCGCCGGCTGCCCTTGCTGCGCCGCTCCCGGGCGCTCGCTGCCGCGGCTTTATCCCGGCGCCCGGGGAGCCGAGCGCGGAGCTGCGCTGCCTTTGCCCCCTGTGTGGCCGCTTAGGAAGGCGATTTCCCGGCGTTTTACGCCGCTGCTTGTCCCTCAGGTGTAAATGAGCGCACACAAAGTCCAGGGCGAATGAGAGCCGGAGAGACCTAAAGTGCCGGTTCAATACAAATCCTGGGGCTTTGTTCGAGACATGCTAAATACCGCCGGCACACAAGGACCTTCCCGGAGCCGGAGAATAGAGCCGGGTTGTTATGTAGGGCATTATCCAGCCTCAATTGCTTTATTTTTTTTAAACCCTACTTAATAGTATTAATCTGCAAGTATCTTTTATGCTCTTTTCCAAGATAGCTGCGGAGGCACGCCATGCTCTCGCCGGAAAACTCCCTACTTTTTTCTCCCCCCCCCCACTCCGTCCCTTCAAGAAGCGGGCAAAGTTGCCTCAACATCTGCTGAAAATGCTTTGGGCTGTTGCAAAGGGAAAAATAAAGTTTGGGAGCAGCCGAGGGGAGCTGCAGCCGGCGGCTCGGCCGCCGCGGCGACCCACAAACCCCGCTCTAATAGCGATGCTCCAGCCCGCGCCCCGCGTTTAGAGGGGGGGGAAAGGTCCAACCCGAGCCTCTGTCCTCTCTAATCTCTCTCCATTCTTTTTTTAAAATTATTTTTATTTTTTTTTGTAATGGGAACATGTGTTTTAAAAGGCAGCCCCGCGTTTGCCTGAGCAGCGCCCAGGTTCGGGCTTGCGCTGGAGCGACACGGAGGAGAAATAAATTCCTGGGGGATAAAAGCAGCGCTGCGACGCGGCGCTCGAGGCGTCGGCAGCGCGGCGCGGACGGGATCTGTTTAACGTGGCTCCGAGCCTTCTTAAAACACAAATTAATGAACTTGTGGCGGACGCGACGTTGACGGTAATCTTTCCTTTCTAATTTGCTCGCTTGCCCGTCCGTTTTTCCTGCTCGGCGCTCGCTGGGGCTGACAAGGGCTCTGCACCCCGCGCCGGCTCGGAGGCGAAAGGTTACGGTCCGGCAAGGTGGGTTTTTCAGGATTTCTGGCAAACACCTCATTTCGCAAAGCCTCGGAGGAATGTGTCGGCGTCGCCGACGTCTGGCGGCGGGAGCGGAGAGGCGAGCTGCTGCGCTGGGGGCCTTTCTGGGCAGGGGGGAAGGAGTCGTTCACATTTGCAGGCAGGATTAGGGCTTCATTTAGGCTATTGGGGTTTGCAAGCGAAGGAGTTAGCGGAAGGAAAAGGAGATTTTTATTTTTAACCTCCCAAACCTCTGCTCAAAATTCCCCTGGTTTTGTTTGCTTGGGTATCCAAATTCCTCCATTGGGAAGCTCAAAACCCAAGTTACTCTCCAAAAACGGGTTGCAGTGGTTCGGGGTCTCCTCCCTCTGTTATGAAACGGTGTCAAAAGTGGAGGGTTTTATGATCCTCTTTCCTCGTTTTAATTCCTTTTGCCGCTTCGCCATGCTTTTGTGTTAAAAAGAGGGGGCATAAAGCAGCAATCCTGCAGCTCTGACTATTCGGGAGGATACAGGGAAAACGGACACTCGTGTTTTAAAGAGAAGAGTGTTTTTTCTGCATTTTTTTCCTTTTTGTTACCTCCAAACGCAGCATTAAAAATACCGGGCCAGAGGCGCGGTTCAAATCCTGCAACGGCTTTCGCCGCGCTGCTGCTCGTCCCCGCGAAGCCGGCGCGCGTCCCTCCGCCCCGCGGCTGCGGCAGCGACGTATTTGTGTCCTTATTTCGTAGCAATTTTATAGATTTCCTATAATCAGCCTCGCTGGCTTTTGCTAAAGGTTACTTTGGGGCCTTTCGTGCTTTTTTTTAAAAAAAAAAAGAAAAAAAGAAAAAGAAATGGATTTGGCCCTCCCTGGTTTAACTAAAAGGTGTCGGGACTTCGGGGTCGCAATTTTGAGGAGGAAAATGAGGTTTTGCCGACGGCAAACGCGCGGCTCGGCCGAACGAGCTGCTTTAGCCTTCCGCCTCCCCCAATATTCGCCGAGACCTCTTAAAAAAACCTCCCCGCCGCGCGCCCCGTTTCGCAGCCCCGCGCCTCGGCCGCCGGACGGCGTCGCCGGGCTTCGGCCCGCGCGCGAAACTTTCCCCGGGGGCCGCCCGAGCCGCCCCGGCGGCGCTCGAGCCTTCGGCTCTGCCGTGCAAACCGAACCGGGGAATTTCTCGCCGGAGACCCGCGGCGCGGCGGCGCGGCCCATCCCGCCCGGGAGCCCCCACGCAAGGCCGCCGCCGCCGCCGCCCGTGTGAATTAACCAACTTTGTTTTCCGCCCGGCTTTTCCCTTAATAGCCTTCCCCCTCCCCCTCGCTTTTGCCGGCGTTTGAGGAGAAGTGAGGCGTGAGAGATCCTTTGGAATAATGAGGTGTAATTAGCCCTGGCAGCTCTTATCTTCCACCCCCCCTTCAATTAGATTGAAATAAAAAAAAAAAAAAAAAAAAAAAAAAAGAAGCAAGAAAAAAAAAGGACGAAAAGAACCGAGGGAAGAAAAGGAAGGTGGGAGGGAGCGAGAAAGAAAAAGTTTGGGGCCTGGTCCGGCTCCGTCCTTCGGGGCCCCGGCCGCTTCCCTGGGGGGGGCTGGATCTGTCCGTGGCACCGGCTGGGTGCAGGATGTGGCCGCTGCCATGTGTGTGTGTGTGTGTGTGTGTATGGGGGGGGGGGGGGGTGTCTCCGTGCCTCAGTTTCCCCTCTGCTCTCATGCCCCGGCGGGGGACGAGGGCAGACGGGCGGCTCCGGCCACGGGGGGGGGGGGGGGGGGGCCGCGACTTTTTCCCGCGGGGGCGCCGTGGGAAAAAACACCGTTGAGGGGGGGAAACCGCCGCGGGAAAAACCAACCACGGTGGGAAAAATCAGACGCCGGCACCCCGAATCAGCCCGGAGCCGCCCCGGGGGGGGCAGCGCGAGGGCCGTTAGGGTTTGCAGGCGCCCGGGGCCCCGGCGGGGGCAGCGGCGGGGGGGGGGGGGGGCCGAGGCCGGCGAGCGGCGCTGAGCCCCGCGCGCCCGGCCCCGCTGCCGCCCCAGCCCTGCTCTTTCGTACCCGTGACCCCGAGCTTGAGGCCGACAGGCTGACGGATGGGCAGCGCCCGGCTGATTCCCGCCGTCCTTTAGGATTCGGCAAAGCCGGGGTGGTGGTGGTGGTTGGGGGGGGGGGTCGGGAGGGGGGGGGGGGCCCCCGCGGGTGGCCGGCGGGGAAGGCGGCCGCGAGATTTGTCAACCTTTGAGCCGGGGAGGCGGGGAGGGAGGAAAGTGCTCCGTCTGTCCGCCGTGATTTGTACACCGGCGCTGTGATTAAATTGGCCTTAGCTAATGATAACGAACTTGTCAGGGGCTGACCTTTCCCTGGCCAAGGGGGGGGGGGGGGCCGGGAGCCACGCTGCTGCGGGGTGTCCGGCGGGGATGTTTCTGCAGCACCGCGCCTTTTTAAAATAAAATTCCCCCCCTCCCTCCTCTTTTTCCCCCTCTTTCTCTCCCTCCCCGTTTCCACTGGCGTACCAAAGCGGCGGGATGCCCAATGGCCCCGCTCCAGGTGCTGGGGGTGGGGGGTGTTTGGGGGGGTGTCTCGCCGCACGGCATCGCCGCAGGGACCCTGGATCCCGTAAATGCAAGCGGGTTTTCATCATGGGGAAAGCTCGGGAATAAATAAGTAAATAACTGTTTCCGGGTGGAAACGCTCGCCTCGAGCGGGGAGAGGGATGCCGAGGGTGTCCCCCCCCCCCCCTCCCCCAACCGGCACCCCCTCCCCACGCGCCCCCGCCCCGGCGCCGAGACGGGCCGACAACAGCGGGGCCGAAGGGGCGATTTCACGGCGATTAACCCCGCGCCGTGTGCCGGGGCGGCTCGGCCCTCGGCACCGGCTCCCGCGTCGGGGCCGCCGCGAGCCCTCGATGCCCGCCGGAGCGCGGCAACACCGCCGGGGGACGACGACAGTGAGCGAGGGAGCCGGGAGCGGGCGGGCGGACGGACGGACGGACGGATGGACGGACGGACGGGGCGGTGTAATGACACATTCCATTAAAGCTCCCTTCGGGGCCGCCGCGGCCGCCATGTGCTCCCCATTCTCATGGTAATCGCGAGACAGCTGTATAGAGGCGCTTTTCTCATCGGGGATGGCTCTCTTCAAAGACGCTCCTGGGAAACCCTTCACCCCTGACCCGGCGGGTCAGGCCGAAACGCGGCTCTATAGTGCGCCTTACTGTAAAGCCGAGTATCCTTTTTCCTCCGCAAACCTGGCCCGGGCCCGGCTTTTTTTTTTTTTTTTTTTTTTTTTTTTGGTGGGGGAGGTGGGAGAGGGGGGAAGGCGGCCGTGCCCTCCCCGCGCGCGCGCCCCGGCTGCCGTGGGATGGGGGCTGGGGGGAGGAAAGGGGGGGGGGTTGAAGGAACCGAGGGGCTGGGCCCCCCCATCCTCATCCCCATCGCCATTGCCATCGCCATCCCCATCTCCATCCCCATCCCCATCCCCATCTCATCCCCCCATCCCTATCTCCATCCCCTCCCCATCCCCATCCCCATCCCCATCCCATCCCATCCCCATCCCCATCCCCATCCCCATCCCCATCCTCATTCCCAACCCCTCCCCCCCATCCCCATCTCATCCCCTCCCCATCCCATCCCCATCCCCATCCCCATCCCCATCCTCATTCCCAACCCCTCCCCCCCATCCCCATCTCATCCCCTCCCCATCCCATCCCCATCCCCATCCTCATTCCACCCCCTCCCCATCCCATCCCCATCCCCATCCTCATTCCCATCCCTTCCCCATCCCCATCCTGGGCTGATAACAGTGGGGCCGAAGGGGCTAACCTGGGGGGGGGGGAACTGAGGCGTGGGGCAGCCGAGCCGGGCGGGGGGGCGGCCAAGGGGCCTTCGGGCAGCGGCAGCCCCCTCCGCGGGCTCGGCCGCCCGGGGCCGCGGGTGCTGAAGCATGGTGTTGACTCAACAGGGAATTAAGCTCATTATAAACCACTGGGGACCCGGGCAGGAGCCGCCGGGGGCACGAAATCCTCGGGGGCGCCGGGGGCTCGGCCGCCCCGGCGAGGGGGGGGTAGGTATCAGCGCCGGGGGGGGGGGGGGGACGGCGGAGAGGGGACGAGGGAGGGCTCCCCTCGCGCCCAAGGGGCCCTTTCGCCTCCCCACGTCCTGCCCCGCCGCGGCCGGGGAAGGCCTGGTGGCCGCGGTGGATTCTCTAGTGTCTGATAAAAGGGGTTGAGCTCCCCGACGGCCTGCTTTTTCCATCTTTATTTATTTATTTATTTATTTATTTATTATTTTCCTTTCTTGTGTCTCCTTGCGTTTCTTTCAGCAGGCCCCAGCCCTCCGTCACCACCCGCGCTGTGACCGCGGCGGTGCCGGCGGCGGTCGCTCCCGTTGTGCCTCGTCTCCCTCGCCGGAGCCTGCCCGAGTCTCGGTCTTCGTTGGCACCGTCGACCCCTTGTTGTTCTCTTGCCGCTCAGATTTTAGGAAGTCTTGGCGCTTTGCGGAGGGCGTTCTCCCCGCCCGCCTGGCGCCGCCGCCCCGGCGGTGATGCCGGGCACCGCGGCGCCTTTCAAAGCCGGCTGCAATCGCCGGCTGCTTTGCGGCCTCAGCGTCCGCCCGGCTTCGGAGCTGCCGGCAGCGAGGGCTGGGAGCGGGCGGCCCCGCCGGGTGCCGTCCCCGTCCCCATCCCTGCTCCGAGCGGCACGGCACCGCTCAGCCCCCGGCTGTGGCTTTGGGAGAGGGTCGATCCCAGAGCTTCCCAGAGAGTCAGGGGCTTCCCTGGGGATGAGGATGAGGATGGGGATGAAGAAAGAGATGGGGATGAGGCTGAGGACAAGGAGGGAATGATGGGGATGAGGATGAGGATGGGGATGGGGATGGAAATGGGGATGGGGAAGGGGATGAGGATGGGAAGAAGACGAGGTCGAAGGTGGAGATGAGGATAAGAATGGGGTCAAGGATGGGGATGAAGATGGAGATGAGGAAGAGGATGGGAATAGGGAGAGAAATAGGAAGGAGAATGGGGAAGGGGATGAGGAAGAACATGAGGATGGGGATGAAGAGAGAGATGGGGATGGCAATGTCATTGGGGAGAAGACAAGGATGAAGATGAGGATGATAATGGAGATGGGGGCGGGAACGGGCATGAAAATGGAGAAGGGGATGAGGAAGAGGATGGGAATGGGCATGAGATTGGGGCCAGAAATGGGGATGGAGACGAGGAAGCAGATGGGAATGAGGATGAAGATGGAGAGGAGGACGGGCATGGGGCCAGCTAAGCCATGGGGAGGGGGCTAAAGGGCCGTGCAGACCTTTTTGGGGGTGCGACGGCTTCCAGAGCCGGGAAGGGGCCGGGCGCCTCCGAGCTCTCCGGCCCCCCGTGCCGGCCGATAAATCCTCCCGTCGTATATAAGCCACCCGAGCGCGCGCGCGCGCGCACACACGCGCTTGCCGGATTTTGTCTGGTGCCTTAATGTCAGGACTGTAAATTAGCTCCCGGCAAGGAGGCGACCTTGACGGGTTCCCCGCGGCGGGGAGAGGGGGCCGCGGCGGAGGGGGGCCGCGTCGCCCCGGGGCCCGCGGCCTCCTCCCGGCCCCCCGGCCGCTCTTCCTCGGCGCCTCCCGGCTGCCGAAGAGTTAAGGAGCGGAGCGCGGCGCAGACCCCTTCGCAAGGGTCTAGCTACTGACCGCAAACTTACCTCCGAATTATCGATCGGCTCCCCCCGCCCCGGCCCCGTGCACCGCCACGCGCGCGTGCAAGGGCGCTCACGCGTCGACGCCCGCGTGCGTGCACGCCCACGTGCATGCATGCCGTATATCCCCCCCCCCCCTCCGCTTTTCCATCTGCTTTTTTAGGGCTTTTCATCGCCTTTCTGCAGCTCCCCAGCCGAACCGAGGGGCCCGGGCATCCCCTCGCACCCCTGCGCCGGGGCCGGATCCGTGGCCCCCGGCGCCAGCCCGCGGGAGGAGCTCGTGGCCGTCGAGCATCTCGCGAGGGAATTTTGCCATCTTCTCTTTTAATTGACATAAATTTCGATTTAACAGATTTTCCTGACAGGCAATTTTCACTTGTTTAATTCCACTGACAATCAGTAAATTCGGTGGCAGATGGAGCGGCCCGTCGCGGCGGCCAAGCGGCGAGCAGGGCTGCGGCGCCCGTCCCCGGCTAGCTGCTGGAGCTGGGCGCCGGTCTCCGATCGCAGCCAAACAGCTACTTAATCGATCGATCGAGAAATTTATCCGCCGCCAGCGCCCGCGCCGCTGGATCGCCTCCCCGGCTGCTAAAATTAGCGGCCGCCAGCGCGGCGCTGGCTCCCGGGGAGCACCGCTGCGAACGTTGGGACGGAGGGGTGCAAAGTTTTCCCCGGCGCTGCTCACCACGCCGTGGGGACTGCGGATGGGCTCGTCGCTTTGAGATGCAAATAGATGAGGCGCCGGGGAAATGGCAATTGGAATAGCCCCGGTGGATAGCGAAAGGCAGCAATTTTGTACTTTCTCTGGACATATTATCCACTATTAAGTTTTTTTTTAAAAAAAAAAAAAGGCTGCATTTTGATGTGCAAAACGGATGCACCAACCCCCGACGCTGCTCCAGCAGGAGCTCGAGTATTTAAGAGTGGCTTTTTCCCCCCCTTTTGGTTATTATTTTTAATTTCCGCCTCCCCATGTGGCCCCCGTTCTGCTTCCAAGCCCTCCCCTCCGCTGATTGACGGCTCGGCCCGGCATTTCCAAGGAGGCAACTTCTCGATTTGCAGCTTTCTCGCAATATAATTTTTTGTTGTTTTGGGGTTCCCCCGCCCCCTTTTTCCCAAGGACTCGAGGTTGGGGGGAGGGGAGCTGCTTCGAAGCGGCAGCTCCCACCTAAGCCCCGAACCCCGCTTCGCTCGGAGCACGCCGAAAGCTGCAACCTCTGCCAGGGTGCACCGCGTCCCACCGCTCCCCCCCCCCCCCCCCGGGGCAATAACTTTCCCCGTGGCCTTTTCCGTCTCGTCCTTGAATTAATTCCCAGCGCCTCGTCTCCTGTTGCTCCGCGCTGCCTGCATAACTCACCCCGCTTGGTGTTTGTTTAAAATATTCCCCGCCGGACGTTATTTATAGAAGGGTCAAATGAAGCTGGGCCCGTGTCCTTTGGTTTGAAAAGGCCACTTTTGACTTTTCTCTAATGGGCTTTTAAAAACCTGTAATAAAACACGCCGGGCTCCGGCGTGGGCATCGGCCGCCCGCCCCGGCCGCCGCCGCCGGCTCCGCTCCCGCCGCGGCGGGGTCGATGCCGCTGCCGCGGGGGCCACGGCTGGGCCCGGGGGCCGCGTTCGTCACCGCCGTGGTGGCCCCGGCGGAGCCCCCGTCACCTGCCCCCGGCCACCGCGCTCACCTGGCCGCGGGGGAATGGGGGTGCTTGTACTGGGAGGAGGCTGGGGCTACGGTGGGATTGGACTGGACTTGCACTGGGGTCAGACTGGGAGGGCATGTAGGGATGAGACTGGGACCATGCAAGGATCGGACTGGGAGGGGGTCAAACTGGGATCAGACTGGGGTGGCAAACAGTGATGAGCCTGACACTATGCTGGGATCAGACTGGGGTCCATCCTGGGATCAGACTGACACTGGGCCCATACTGGGATCAAACTGGAGGGGGGGCATGCAGTGATAAGACTCGCACCATAGTGGGGTCAGACTGGGGGCCCATACTGGAATGAGACTGGGGCCCATACAGGAATGAGACTAGGACCATACTGGGATGAGCCTGGCTTCATACTGGGATCAGACCGGGGGACCACACAGGGCTCAGACACGGCAAGCTGGGCGCAGACAGGGCCGTGCTGGGGTGAGACTGGGCCATAGTGGGAGCAGCCGGGCTCGCGGCCCAGCTGGCTGCCACGTCGGGCCCCGGCGCGCAGCCGCGGGCCGCCCAGCGGGCGAGCGCCGCTGGCGAGCATTCAGCAGTCGTCAGCTCTCATTATAATGCCGATTGCACCAAAAAGGAAAAAAAAAAGGTGTCGGATTTTTTTTTTTTAAGAACAGAAAAAAGGAGGAAAAAAACCAGCTCGCGAGCCACCGGGGAGCTCCTCATCTCACAGACAACGGAAGAAAAGGGGGGGGACGACAACACGCGCTTTTCTCGCCCAAAAGGAAAGGGAGGAATTAGGATATAATATAGGTTTTATTTTATTTTTATAAATAGTCCACAGCTCTCCCGTTGCCCAGGGCCCGGGGACTGTCCCCCGCGCGGCGCCGGCTCGGCCTCGCCTGAGCTGCTCGCGGAGTTTCTCGTCGCTTCGGAGCGGATTTTTCCGCCGATCCGAAACCTTCGGTTGTTTTTACTCCCCTCAAACAGGGAGATGGGGAGGAAGGGAGGGGAAAAAAAAAAAAAAAAAAAAAAAGGAAAGAAAATCGCCGTCGCTGCCAAGGCCACTGCGGTCACGAGTTCTCCGTTCTCGGGGGGGGGTCGGGGGCAGCGGCGGCTCCTCTCGGAGGCCAGCGCCGGGCCGGCTCCCGCGCGCCGCTCACTGCATGGCGATGTAGGGCCAGTTGAAGGTGGAGCCCGAGAGCAGCATGTCCCGGATGAGCGTCTCGATGGGCGTCTTGCCCACCAGGCGCACGAAGAAGAGCTGCTCGATGACGGGCGCCGAGACGAGGCGCAGCGAGGGCAGGCGCAGCAGCAGGCGCCCGAAGCGGCTCGGCTGGCTCGGGTGCTGGCTCCGCACGTACTCCTCCAGCGCGCACTGCGACTTCTCCTGCACGCTCTCCACGGAGCCCAGCTCCGACAGCCCCACGGCGTCTGGCCCGGGGGAAGAAGCAGAGGGACGAGGCGTCAGCGGGGCCGCCCCGAAACCCGGCCGCCCTGCCCCGCTCCGCCACCCGCCCCCCCCCCCCCCCCCCCCCGGGCAGAGGGGAGGGTGTTGGTGGAGGAGCGACCGAACCGCCGGGGGCTGTCGGGGCTTTTGCTTTTGCCTTAAAGCTCCTCTCGCCCTTCCCCTGCCACGAAACCGCACGTCAATAGTCGGGCAACCCCAGCGCCGGCCGCTTTCCGTCCCCGCTCCTGTGGCCGGCAGCTTCGGCAGCACCGGGAACAGGCAGGGAGGAAACAACGGGGCCTTTGGAAAAAGCAAAATTTTGGCTCCCGGCGTCTCGTTTGCTTTCTCTGGCCAATCTGGACCTTTCAGCATCGTGCGGCTGAGCCTCGCAGGACTTGTGCGTGCCCTGAAACGCAGGCACGGCTCTCCACGCCCGGGAGCACGGTCCGGGCTGGGAATTTGGGCATCTCGAAGAGGCAGCAGTAACCATTTCCAAATGCTTTTCTCTTCCAAAACTCCAGATTTCAGGGTTAAGAAAAAAAAAGAGCGTGTCGATCACTAAGAGTGTAAACCTGCCCTGAATCCAGCTGTGACTCCCCAGGGATGCGGGATCCAGGGTGAAGTTGCTTTGGGCCTGCTTCAAAGGGTGGAAAACACTGCAAATCTCACTGGACCCCCCTGCTGCAGCGCCCAGCCGGGCTCGAACCCGGCAAGACGAAAGGTCAGTGGCCCTGCGGCGGCTGCGTCCCAGCTGCAGGACGCCGAGCAGATCCCCCCACCCCTCCCAGGGTACTGTCCAGAGTGGAAAATCAGCAAGGTTTTTTCTTTGTTTAGTCCTTGTCCCTCCCATGCTGCTATCTTTTAGCTTTGATTTTTTTAAGAATTAAAAAAAAGGGGGGGGGGGGAAAGCATCTCAACTGGTTTCGTTTGGAGACTGCTCAAACGTGGTCATCTGGGAGGGAAAAATCAAAACCTTCATTTGAAGCCAAACAGCCGGGTTCATTTGGGTTCGTTTTGGGTAAAACAGTTCTTGCGACCCTGGCAGACCCGGCTGCCGTGGGTCTCCCCAGAGCAGCCTCCTTCCACAGGTGGAACCAGCCAGAATCGTTTCCCCAGGGCCTGGAAGGGGCTCCGTGGGGCTGACGGTCCCGGGGAGAGGCGAGGGGGCAGCGCACGGAGGGGTTTCTGTGCAGCAGCAGCTCTCAGCCGCCACCACCGATCCCTCCCTTTGCCGGAGGGGCGGAAACCAGTGTTTTCAGGGCCTGGTTCCCGCTACGGATCCATGTTCTGCGGCACGCGGCGGGGCGGGGGGTGCCGAGCCGCGATGGGACACAGAGGGGGAATTTGGGACAGCGAGGAGGCGTCGGGGGAGCTCCCAGCCCTTGGCCCCCTCATCCTCGAGTCATCACATGGAACAGGAACCACCGAGGAAAAACAGTGGGACTTTCTTCCCCGCCTTGTTTAGCCACACCCCCTTTAGCCACACCCAGCCACACCCCATTAAGTCCCACCCATTCGACTCCACCCCATTTAACCCCACCTTACCCGCTTCCCATTCAGCCTCCCTTTATTTTGCCCCGCCCTCTTAAGCCCCGCCCTGCTTAGCCCCACCCCATTTAACCCCACAGAGCACCATTCAGCTCCAGCACACCCAGCCCTGCTTCGTTCAGCACCACCCACCTGGCTCCACCCATTCATCCCTGCCCCGCTTAGCCCCGCCCATTCAGCCCCATTCACACCCTGCCCCACCCATTCATGCCCATTCACACCCTTCCTCATTCACACCCAGCCCCGCCCATTCATCCCCCATTCACATCCAGCCCCACCCATTCAGCCCCATTCACACCCAGCCCCAGCCCCACCCATTCATCCCTCATTCACACCCAGCCCCACCCATTCATGCCCATTCACACCCTTCCTCATTCAACCCCAGCCCCGCCCATTCATCCCCATTCACACCCTGCCCCACCCATTCAGCCCCATTCAGCCCCTGCCCCATTCACACCCAGCCCCGCCCATTCATCCCCATTCACACCCAGCCCCATTCACACTCAGCTCCACCCATTCATGCCCATTCACCCCCTGCCCCATTCACACCCCATCCCATCCCACCCATTCATCCCCAGCCCTCTTCACTTCCAGCCCATTCAGCCCCACCTTTCCTAGCCCCACTCGACCCCCCCCCCCCCGGAGTCCCACCCTTCCCTGGTCCTCACCCGGCGTGAAGAGTGCCACGGCCTTGAGGCAGGCATACTCGGCGGCATCGACGTGCAGCGCCTTGAGCTTCTCCACCTGCTCCTGGAAGACGCGGATGTGGTCCATGAAGGCGACGACGCGGTCGGCTGACATGGGGGCGGCGTGGAGGCCGGCGGCCGCGAGCAGCGGGGCCACGTGCAGCGGCATGGCGCACTGGGCCGCGTTGAGTACGAACAGCTCGCTCCACGTCATGCGCAGCAGGGCCACCTGGTCAGAGAGCTGGAAGTCCGGGAAGAAGGGGATGCCCTTGGCCCACTCGATGGCACTGAAGAGGAGGCGGGCGGCCAGCTCGCAGATGTTCTCGATGCCCATGACATTACTGGGCTGCAGGCACTGGGCTCCGTAGCGGGCGGTGGGGTAGGGCTCGGCCCGCAGCAACAGCGAGATGAAGCCGCTCAGGTAGCTGTGGCCGGCGTAGGGGTCCCCGTTGCTGAGCGGGTACTGCCCGGGGCTGCTCTGGGGGTGCGCCATGCGGCCCCGCTGCACGGCTGCGGGAGTGGAGCACGGAGGTCAGCGCGGGAGCCCTGGCGTCGTGGCCCCCCGCTAGCTCCCTACCCCCGTCTGCAGCACAGCCCCTTTGCATCAGCCTCGCAACACCCCCCACCTCGCGGAAAAAGAGGCCGGGTCACCCATCCTCACAAGGAGAAAGGGGCATGAGGGACATGCCACCCCAGTCGGGGACAAATCCCAGGAGCAAGCAGCCCCTCTGCTTCACAGCAAAACGAGGATCGAGTCGTTAGCCAGCCCAGGCAACGCTGGCTCGCCGTGAGCTTTTTATTAGGGAAGGGCACAACAGAATTTCGGGCCCCCACATAGGCGTTCAGGATCGCTGCTTCCTTGCGTCCAGAGCTAATGAGATGGGGCTAATGAGAGGCCACCTCCAAGGAGGTGTCCTGGGCACCTGCCAAGCAGCAAACCCCCCGACGGGCACCTGTTAGCTTCCCTGCCTTCATCCTGATTTTGGCCTTGAGTTCCCTCCAGTTTGGAGAGTTTGGGATGAAAAACCTCCCCGAATTGGCTTGGAAACCCTGCCCAGGCTCCAGGGCGGAAAGATCTAGGGAGAGCCCCAAAAAAGCAGACGGAGGAAGAACAGAGGGCTGGAAGGAGGGGAGGGAGGGCAGGCGGGGGCTGCGCTACCTGTGCTAACCGCGGCCCAGACGCCGGCCGCCCAGCCAGATCCGAGGCAGCTTGAGGCCAGAGGTCAGCCCCCGCCGCGCCGGCTCGCACATCCTCCACGAGCCACCCCAAGCGGGCTCCGGCACCCGGCCCCACGCTCACCCCGGGCATCGCCGCCCCCCGCCGCGTGGGCAGCCCTTGAGGGAGGCTTAGCTTAATGCGGCTTGACAATCCCAAGTGTCATCCAGCGGTCGGGATCGCCGCCCCACGCCGGGTCCCAGCTCCCCCAGCTCCCGGCAGCAGGAGCGGCCGAACCGCAGGGCCGCGGCGGGCCGGGCGCTGCGGCGTCCCGCAGGACGCCTGTTCCTGCTCTCCTCCCAGCGCTTCCATCGCTTTGGCTGCGGGATGCAGCGGCACTGGGCGCATCCCACCCTGGCTGCATTGCACTCTTTACCCTTGATATAACCCCCCATTGCATCTCCGCTAGCCCCAAACCAGTCCCCCTCCAGCTTTCACTGTGCACAACAGCAGCACATCTCCATTTATCTAGATTGTTTTGCTGTTGTTGTTTTCAAAAGATCTCCATGCACAAAAGCTATCGGCCTGCAAGGAAGCAGAAGAAAGCAGCCGCAGCTGCGAGGGACGCCAGGTTTTGCAAATGGGCCCAGACAGCCCCGTGGAGCTTTGTACGACATGAGGGAAAAGGCGCCCCGAAAGTCCACGCAGGGCAGCCAGGCCAGTGCTTCGCTTCGTTGCAACCCCTTTCTGCACCGCCCTGGGCCAAAACAGTTGGTTCAGAATCACCAGGTTTAGTTCCCAGAGGATGAAACGACCCTTTTCAGCCAAAAACACATGCAAAAAAAAATAAAGGAAATGCTCACAAAGGGCTTCCCCTGGCCCGAATTACCCACCGCCTGCACCACCTTGAGCTGCAGCCTCCGCCGGGTCACAAAATCACCCGGCGCTGGCAGGGCCGGAGGCGGCAGCCGAACAGACCGCTAACGCCAGGCCGCAGCTCAGCTCCATCGGGCCGAGCTGGTTCCTGTCCCGCACGCCTTGCCCAGAGGGATTTTCCAAAAGCCAAGATTTGATCTCCCCTTCCTAAATCCTGCCCGACACCAGCTTGGTTCCTTGCTCCATTCCCTGGAAGGAGGAGAGAGAGGTTTCTGTCGGTGTTTTTCACCTAAAACATCTTTAAGAAATAAATTTGGCATGTGGCACGGCCTCGCTCCTTGCACCTGGTGAGGAGCTGGGGTGGTCCCGCGGGGACGGCGTCCGGTCTCCCCTTTCTCGAGTCAGGCGAGACGGGGTCCCCACCCCAGTGACGCCATCGAGGCTGCGGCAAGGGAAACTGAGGCACGGAGCGGCCGGTCGCCCGACACCTGCAGGGCTCCTCCCTCCATGCCTGATTCCTCCCTTGAGCCGGAGAAGCCGCCAGCGGCTCAATCGCAGCCTGCGGATTTCCACCGGCCTCACATAGAGCAGGAAATAAGGCAAAACAAAACCAAAAAACAAAAACAAAACAAAAAAAAGAGGCTGTTTTCCCGGTGTGCACCCAAAAACCATAACCCTAACAACGCACGAGCCCAGCGAGGCGCCCGCCGGCGCCGAGGCACCTTGCAGCGGGGACCTGCCCTGGCGCCCCGGGACCGAGGCAGGGAGAGCGCGATGGGAAGGGGCGGGCGGCGAGCCGGCGGAGCTGCCCGACGCGCCGGGGTGAGCCGAGAGGCCGCCGCCGACCTGCTCCCCCGGCCGCACACGGGAATATTTCACCCGAACGCTTTTTAATGGGCGTCTTTTAAAGGTGCTTTCACCTGCGCGCACGCGTCTGCGCCTGGAGGAAAACCCTTCTCCCGTCTCCCAGCATCTGGAAATATCCTAAAAAAAATAATAATAAAATAAAAATAAAAATCAGAGTTGGGAGTGGGGCTAGGAGGAAGGGAGCTTCTGGCAGCGCTGGACCCCGGCGTTAAATCAGCGCCACGGCGCTGGGAACGGGTGCTGGGGCGAGCGGCAAACAAAACCCGCCCGGGCCAGAGCCGTCGCTCGTGGCAATTCCCTTTTTTGAATTAAGACAAAAGGGAAAAAAAATAGAAAAGAAAGGAAAAAAAGCCAAATTCTGACCCTGAACGACCCTTGCTCAGCGCAGCGGCAGCTCCCCTGAGCAGAGTGGCCGCAGTCCCGCGGGAGTGGGGCAGGTTGGCTCAGGACCGGGCTGAAACGACCCATTTTTTGCACAGCCCGTGAAACCCGGTGGCTGCACCTTTCCCTCCGCCACTAAAATGCCACAGCATTTTCAACACAGGAAAACAAACTGATTAAAAAAATAAATAAAATCAAATCAAACATGGCCCAGAAGTCTCCTTTGTTATTAGAAGAAATTAAAGCGGGGCCATGCCGCACGGACAAGGATGCAGGTTGGGCTCAGGAAACGGGGTTAAACTCCACATCTCAGGCAGCCGCAGCACAAACATCAGCTGCAAGCAAAGATGCCAGAAATCCTGGGGAATTTGTCCAGTTTCAGGAAAAGGAGTTACCCCCCCCCCCCCCGCCTATTTAGCGTGGCAGGACGAGGCAGGTTTGCTCGGAGCGGGTCTCGCTGCCCAGCGGGTCTGTCCGAAAAGCCTCCCCTTACGCACACGCCTCCACGCTGCCTTTTTGGCGGCAGAGGCTGCAAATCGCACCTGGAGGCGGAAGGACTCCCTTCGCCTTCGAGCGGGGGCTTTGGGCACGGTTGAGCCCTTTCCAGCTCCCGCAGCAGGCGGCGATCCCGAAGCGGCACGCCGGGATTTCGGTGCCGCGCGGGCGGCTCGGCCGCAGCCATCGAACGGCGCCCGGGACCCTCTGCCAACCCCCCCTCAAACCCCAAATTAACCCCCCCCCCCAGGGCACAACCAGCACCAACACTAATCCCTTCCCTCCTTCCCTTCTAGCCAACACAGAAACATTTACATGGAACAACATTCATACGAGAAAAAAAAACAATAATAATCCGGGAGGAGCGCAGGGAACGGAGCCGCTTGAAAACGCTCTCGGCTTTTGCAGCATTATGTTGACTCAAGCGCTGAGAAGCTGTTCAAAACCCCCACGCTGGTGGTCAGAGCCCACGCGGGGCCGCCAGGCTGTTTTCCTTGCTGCAAAGGGACCAGTGATTTTGCTGCGCTCCGGCACCGCCGCGACACGCCACGAGGTTTTCTGCTTTCTCCGAATTTTACTGATTTTTTTTTCTTTTTTAAAAAAAATCAGAGTGGTGACTTTTCAGCCACTCCACGAGTCACAACCGTCACTGCTCCGACCCGCGGTGGAAAACCCCGGCCGCAAACCGGGCGCCGGAGAAGGGTCGCCTGCCCCCGGCAAGCCGCTTCCCGGCCGGCGGGGAATCACCCCCGGCCTTCGGAGAGGGGTTTCAGCAGCGAAAACGAACCCGTGCGACCAAACACGATGACGAGGGAAGAAAATAGACGGGTGCAAACCTCACACCTTGGCCGTGCCGGGTGGGTTTTGGGAGGCCGGCACGACCGGGGCAGGGAAATGTTGTCCTTCACCCCTTCCCCTGGCCGAGAGCAATATTGCTGCGGTCAACTGGGGCGATGGAGGTAACGGCCCAAATTTGATCAGCTCTAAACTGGAAGGACTGAGCCGAAAACCACCTAGGAAGAATAAAATCGGTGGCGGCTTTGGGGCTTTCTCACATTCCCGGTTCGCCTGCCTCCGGCACCCTGCAGCACTTCACCGCTCGGGTCCGGGGAGCGATCGCTCGCCCGGGAGGCGAAGGGGCCGCGGCGTCGGCTCGCGGGGTCCCGCGAGGGAGCGAGGTCGAACCGTGTCGATGCAATTAAGAAACAAAAATACAGAGAAAATAACAGACACCGGCGGCTCCCTCGTTACGTGCTGCGCGCAGCGGACAAGTCATTCTACACGCTGCTCGGGGCTGAGTTTTCGGCTCGGCATGACGGCATCTAGCTGGGAGAGCCCCCCGCTAGCCGATACCCAAATATTTCACGATCGTATTTTTGCCCTAATGTACAATTTCAGGCTTAAAAAGAAATACACCTACAGCTGATGCTTTTTTTCAGGGGGAGAGGGAAGCGATTACATGGCTGGTCAAAGTCAGACAAGGTAGCAGCACATGTCATATTCTCGTTAGCCTGAAATGCGATTTTAATCCCGGTCATGCCAAGTATTAGAGCGGCCGATTCAGACTAATTAACTTCAGATTTGCCAGACACTCCTCCCCAAAGCCAAAATCCTAATCTTTTAAAGAATATCTGCATTATCACCCTCTAATTCCCTGCTTTTTTAAAACTAGCACATCCCCGATCTACATACAACGGAGAGGAAGAGTAAATTGTTCCCATCCCCGCACAGACACGAACCTATAAATCAAACCTCAGTTAAGCCCAAAAGCCACTAAAAGTTCACTGGTTCAAAAGAGCAGTTTTGCTAATGATTTAATTAAGCCAAATAAAAACAGGTTCCCTCCGCAGAGCCTTTTGCTGCGCAGCTAAAAGCGGAGGGTGCTCGGGCAACAGTTTACGGCCGCTGTCATGTTTCCTTCTCCTTAAAAGCAAATAAAAGAGGGGCATGGGGGCTTCGTTTCGCTTGCAGGAGAAGACGAGAAGCGGGACCGAGCCCGGCGACCGCTGCAGGGCAACGGCGGCGCATTTGGGATTGCAAAAAGGAGGGGGAGGAAAAAAAAAGAAAAGAAAGTCAGGGAGGTTTGCGACGGATGAGGGATTTCGGAGGCGCCAGGGGAACGCCGGGCTGCGCGGCGCGCAACAGCCGGCACGACCTCGCCCCGGGGAAGTTTGTCCCCGATTTTGGCGCATCTGCACCCAAATGATGGGGCAGAGGTGGAGAAGGGCCAGCAAGTGGGTCCCAGGGATCCACGGTCCGGGGGATCCCGCGGCCCTGGCGTCGCACCCAGGCCAGGCCTCGCCGGAGAGGGGACAGGAGGGAAGGAGCAGTCGCAATAGGGGAAGGGAGGATGGAGGGAGAGACAGAAAGAGGGATGAAGAGATGGAAAGAAAAAAAAATTAGAGCAAAATGGAGAAGTTTTCTCTTTCTTTTTGCCCCCCTTTTTCTTTCTCTTTTCTTTTTCCCTCTTTCACTTTTTCTTTATTATTTTCCTTTCTCCTTCCTTCCTTTCTCTTCGGGCTTCCTTTTTGCTTTCTCTTGCTCTCCGCTTTCTCTTTTCTTTCTTTTGTCTTTGTCATTTTTCCTCTCCTGAGCTCTTCCTTCTTTTGCCTCCCTTTTCCCTGTTTCCTTCTTATTCCCTTGTGCTTTTTCTTTCTCCCATTCTTTTTCCTCTTTTCCACTCCCTCCTGCTCTTCTTTCTCCCATTCTTTTTCTTTTCCCCCTCCCTCTTGCCCTTTTTCTCCCTCTTCCCCTTTTCACTCCCTCTAGTCCTTTTCTCCCATTTTCTCGTTTCATTCCTTTTTTTGCCTTTTCTTTTTCTCTTTTCCTTTTTCTCTTTTCCTTTCCACTCCCTCTTGCCCCTTTTCACTCTTTTCCCATTCCCACCTGCTCCCTTTCCTCCTCTTACCCTTTTCCCTCTCTCACCCTTCCTTTCCTCTCCTTCCTTTGCAATCTTTTCCTCCTTTAAGCTGCGCTCTCCTTTTTCTTCCTTTTTTCCTCTCTTTCTATTTTTATTTTTGCTTTCTCTTCGCTTCCCTCTTGCTCTTTTGGACTTTTTGTTTTCTTTTTCTTTTTTTTTTCTTTTTTTCCCTCTTTTTTCCGCCCTGCCGCTTTGCTCCGCTCGCCGCGCCCCGCGCTGCCCGGGGCCGGGACCGGGACCGGGGCCGGGGCCGGGGTTGGGGCCGGGCCCCGCTCACCTTCCCGCCGCATGCCGACGCGGAGGCACTTGCGGAGGCGGCAGTACTGGCACTGGTTGCGGTGATGCTGGTCCACGGGGCAGTCGCGGCCGCCGCGGCAGCTGTACGAGAGGTTGCGGCGCACGGAGCGCTTGAAGAAGCTCTTGCAGCCCTCGCAGGTGAACTGCCCGTAGTGCTTCCCGCTCGCCTTGTCGCCGCACACCAGGCAGTCCGCCGCCGCCGCCGCCTTCTCGGCCGCCCCCGGCCCCGCCGCCGCCGCCGCCGCCGCCGCCGCCTTGGCCGCGCTCGCCGGCTCCGGGGCGCAGGGCGGCGGCTCCGGCCCCGGCCAGGGCCCCGCCGCCGTGGCCATGCGGGGGGCGGCGGGGCCGCTCCGGGGGCACGGAGGGCTGGGGAGGGGGGCGGGCGGGCGGGGGGGTGCGCGGTCGGGACGGAGTGCTGGGGAGAGGGGGCAGCGCGGACGGGCCGGGGGGACAGGGCAGAGGAGCGCGGTCGGGACGGAGGGCTGGGGAGAGGGCCGGAGGAGGAGGGTGCTCGGGAGAGGGGGACGGGGCGGAGGGGAGTGCGCTCAGGACGGAGGGATGGGGAGAGGAGAGCCGGAGGAGTGCGCTCGGGAGGGAGGGATGGGGAAGGGAGGGATGGAGGAGTGCGCTCGGGAGGGAGCGATGGGGAAGGACGGGCGGAGGAGTGCGCTCGGGATAGGGGGACGCGCGGACGGGGCGGAGAAGTGCGTGAGGATGGAGGGATGGGGAAGGGAGGGATGGAGGAGTGCGCTCGGCGGGGAGGGATGGGGGGGGAGGGCCGGGCCGGGAGCGGCGGCGGAGTGCGCGCAGGCCGGGGGGACGGGGAAGGGCTGGCGGAGGAGGAGGAGGAGGAGGAGAAGAAAGAGAAAAGTTCCTTCCCCTCCCAGCGAGGGGAGCGGGGGCCGCCGGCGCGGCGGGAGGGCCGGGGGCGGCTCCGGGGGCCCGGCGCGGCGGCAGCCCCGGGGCCGCCACCGGGGCCGTCGTACCTGCCCCCGCCGTCCCGGCCGGGTCCCCGCCCCGCGGGGGAAGCGGCCGCTGGCCCCGAGCGCCTGCCTGCGTCCCCTCCGGCCCGGCCCCGGGAGCGGAGGGGCGGGTGCCGGGGGGGGGAGGCTCGTCCCCCCCCCCCCCGCACCCCCGGGGGAACTGGGTGGAAACCAACAGAAATTAGCCCCGACTGAGCGGGGCGGAGCTGCCCCGGGGCCGGACCGAGCGCCCCGCGGAGGGCGGAGGATGCCGGCGCCGGGAGCGGGGCAGCGCGTGGGAGCGCGCGGGTGTGCGCAGCCCCTCGCGGCGTGCGTGGCGTGTGCGCGCCCCCCGCGCGACGGGTGCGCCTGTGTGTGCGCACGGGCGCGTGTGCGCGCGCGGAGCTCCGCGCGACGCGTGCGAGTGCGAGCCCGGTGCCGCGCGTGCAAGGCGCGCGAGGGGGGAGGCATGCCCGGAGCCGTCTGTCTGTCTGGCTGTCGGTCTGTCTGTCCGAGCCTGGTGCCGCGTGTGCAAGGCGCGCGAGGGGGGAAGGCATGCCCGGAGCCGTCTGGCTGTCTGTCCGAGCCCTGTGCCGCGCGTGCAAAGCGTGCGAGGGGGGAAGGCATGCCCAGAGCCGTCTGTCTGTCTGTCCGTCCGTCCGAGCCCGGTGCAGCGCGACCCCCGCGCCGGGGCACCCCCGCCCCTCCCGGGGCACCCGCGCCGGGTCACGTGGCGCCGCCGGAGCTTCCCCCCCCCGCCCACAACAATGTGTTTGCGTAGGCGCTGCCCATATAAGGACCTTCCCGCCATAAAAGGATAAGAGGGGGCGGGGCGGCTGCCGGCGCGGGCTGACGTCAACAGCCCCGCCCCCTCGGAGCGCCGGTGAGGCGGAGGGTCGCACCCAATCAGCGCGCCGGGGGGGGCGTGGTCTAACGGGTGCGTGGCCCGGTGGCGGAGGGGGCGTGGCCTGGGTGGTCCCTGGGTTCAGGGCCAGGTGAAAGGTGTCTCCGGGGCAGACGCGACGGGACGGGGATGGGGACAGAGCTGGACCGGGGAGGAGCAGGGCTATGTCCCCAGGGAGGGCGGGTCAGTGGGGGGACAGGGATAGAGACGAGGATGGGGACTGGAAGGGTCCCAGAGGGAGCCCAGGGCCACGTCCCCAGGGGGGGTCAACTGGAGGGTCACCACGGGGGAGAGCAACGGGGGCAGCAACAGGGATGCAGAAGGGTGATGGGGAGGGGACCCGAGGTTGTGTCCCCAAGGAGTGATGGGGGTGGGGACCAGGAAAGGGATGGGGACCGTCCTGGGGGGACCCAGGGCCACAACCCCGGGGGGAGCCAGGTGGAGGCGCTGCCCCTCGCGCAACGCGCCGCATGGCATTAAATAAGGGAAACAATTAATTGCGAGGAGAGGGTGACCACATGCTGCTGAAAAAGATTTAAAAAAATAAAAGAGAGAGAGGGAGAGGGAGAAAACCCTCATCGAGGCATTGTGAAGCTGCCATGCATCCGTCTGCGCCGGCTGTCGAGACGTGACAGTTTGAACGAGAGGGGGGGAGAAAAAAGGGAAAAAAAAAATCCGAGTGAGATTTTAAGTGTCGCCAGGAGGCTTCGTGCTGCACGCGAAAGAAAAAAAACGGCCTTCGCCCGGGAGGCTCCGGCAGCCGCTGGTGGGCACCGAGGAGGCCGCGGAAAACACGGGGAGGGGGGCAAGGAAAAAAATCCATTTCCCATCTCCCCCGCCCCCCGAAAAAAGAAATGTAGTAAAACTGCTTTTATCCCCGTTCACCAGGGACATGCCCGACCTCCCCTCACGGAGGCTTCAAACGGCCACAGCGTAAATCAGCAGAGCTCGGTGCTCGGGAGCCGGCCGCTCGCTGCCCCTCCGCGGGTGTAACGAGCTCGCCGTGCTCAGCGGCGGCTCCGAGATGCACATCCATCTCCCGGCCCCTTTTGAGCTACGCCGTTGGTCAAAGGAGACTGTAAATAAGCTGTTTCCTATAATTGCTCATAAAAGTCGTCACTCGAAATTTCATTCTTTATTCCCGGGGGGGCCACCGGCCTCATAAATCCCCCCGCGGGCTCTCTTTTAGGCAAAAAAATTCATTAGCTTTTACCTCCCGACAGCGAAATCCTTGCGCTGAGGTCGGCGTGTCCAAGGGGGATTTACGGGCTCTTTCCATCAGGGCAGCTCACGCCTGGGTCGCTTTTGGGGGCAACTCAGAAGTTTTGGGGCCGGCTGGTTCTAACAAGCCTCGTCGGGGCTCATTAAGCTTTGTCAGTGGCCCATGATGCTTTTTTTTGGGGGGGGGGAAGGCACAAACCATAGCCTGTGTGCCCTGCTCAGCAGCCTCAAAAAGCACGTTTTGCAGCTGTGACTTTTTCCCAAATCCCTCCAATATTTGTGCGCTCACTGTGCTTTCCAGGCATGTGCTTAAAATGCAACATTAAATAAATTTATACCCGCCCCCGACCAGTCTGTCTTGCCCAAACTGGGGCCCCAGGCAAGGATTATCCACTCCCGCACCCCAGAAGCGGTTGCATTTGGCTGCGCAGGGCGAAACCCCTTTGGGCTCCGATCCGGAGCTTTTGCATTTCTGTATTTTTCTAAGCATAAAAAAAGCAATGCAGCATGTTGCAGCAGCTACTTCCCGCTGCAGGGGCTCGGCCCCGTGGCGCGGCGCCTGTCCGCATCGCGCATCCCTGGGCCCGTCCGAGACTGCCCCAACTCGTCGCAGCTGTGGGGCATCCGCTAGCAGTTATATATAGCGGCGGCTCCCAGCGCCCCCGAAACAGGGGCTGTCGGATGAGCCGGTGATGGATGGCGGCTCTCGCGGCGGGTGTCGGAGCGCCGGAAGAGCCGGGGGGTCAGAGCCCCCCTCACCCGGCCGCTGCGGGAAAACAAGGAAAGAAAACAATTCCTCGCCTCGCTCCCGGAAAAAAAAGAAAATATAACCAGCGACCCCGGGGAGGTGGCAAGGGGGGGACGCCGGAGAGCCGGCCCCGCACGGCGCCCGGGTGTCAGCGCCGGGTCACGGCAAGCAGGCGGCCGCCGAGATTTACGGCCCCGGTGCTGCCGGCTGCGGCTGGGCCGGCAGCACTGTCCCTGGGGGACCCTGCGGCACCGGGGGCTGGCGCCGGGCCGTGCCTGGGGCATTCGTTACGTGGCACGAGTTTGCCAGGCCTCTGCGGCCGAAGCAGGGGCAAATCCCATGCCGCTCCCCCCTTCCCGCCCCCCCATGCAGAGCACCCCGTGCCGGGGTGTCGGGAGGCGATTGCATCCTGTGCCCCACCAGCACCCACGGGTGCCCCCCTCCGGGGCGGTGCAAGCTGAGGGAAGCCTGGGGGGCCCTGCAGGGCTGCCCCCTCCCCCTGGGGACTCCCCCAAAGTGGGCAGCAAGGTCGGGGTGCTGTGCGCTGGGCTGGGGCTCCTCCACGTGGGGACACAACGGACTGCAACCGGGTGCCAGCACACGCAGGCCGGCCGGAGTGGGGTTACTCTGGGTGTCAGGCAGCAGCACGTGGGTGTTACGGCAGCATTGCAGGGGTGTTACACCGGGGTGATGCAGCGTTGCACAGGTGTTACACCAGGAGTAATGCAGCACCATTGCAAAGCTGCCAGGTGTAAGGCAGCATTGCACGGGTGTTACACCAGGAATAATGCAGCATTGCACGGGTGTTACACTGGGAGTAACGCAGCATTGCACGGGTGTTACCGCAGCTGTAAGGCAGCATTGTGCAGATGCTACAGTAAGAGTAATACAGCATCACTCCTGTACACACACAGCTGAGTGTAGCACAGCGTGCCACCAGGTGTAACACAGCAGCACACAGGCGTTACGCTGGGTGTAACTCAGCACCAGCGGTACACTGGGTACGATGCAGTATTGCAGGGGTGTTGCGTCAGCACGGCCCAGGCATCGCACCGGCGTAACGCACCACCGCACTGCCCCTACGCTGGGCGCAACGCAGCGTTGCTGCGGGTGTCACAGCGGCTGTGCCACGGCCTTGCGGAGCTGTGACACCCGGTGCGACGCGGCGCTGCACGGGTGTTGCGCCGGCGGGAACCTCAGCCGTGGAAGGGGGGGGGGGCTTGCACGGCACCCCATGGGGCTGCCACGGTGCACCCAGCACCAGCACCTGCACCTGCACCAGCACCAGCACCTGCACCTGCACCTGCACCTGCACCTGCACCCAGCACCAGCACCAGCACCAGCACCAGCACCAGCACCAGCACCCAGCACCCAGCACCCAGCACCCAGCACCTCGCACCCCGCCGCAGCAGGACTAGCAAGGGCAGGGGCGGCGCGGGGCCTGCTGGGACTTGTAGTTCTGCCCCCGGGCCACGTGACGGGGCGGACCGCGGGGAGGACTCCAACTCCCAGCGTGCTCAGCGCGGCGGTGCAGGGGCGGTTGGAGCCCGGGTAAGGGCCGGGGCGCCCTGGCCGGGCGCGTGTGCAAGGCCGGGGTGGGGGTGGGGGTGGGGGTGGGGGGGTGGGTTTAGGGCTGCCCCGCTGCATTGCACACGCATGTGCAAGGGGGAGTCGGTTTGGGGCTGCCCCGCTGCATTGCACGCGCGTGTGCAAGGGAGGTCAGGTTTCGAGTACCCTGCTGTATTGCATACGTGTGTACAAGGAAGGGGTTCGGGCATGGGGCCACTCTGCGGCTTTGCACTCGTGTGTGCAAGGGAGGGGGTAGGGCAGGCTGGGCGTGTGGGCACGCCACGGCGTTGCACACGTGTGTGCGAGGCTCGGATGGGGCCAGGTTTGCGTGCCCATGGGCCTGCCGGTGGGAGGCCGGGGGCTGGGTTCGCGGGCAGCCTCCCCTGTTGCACATGGGTGTGCACATCGCGTGGGCTGGGGTGCCCCGCTGCACTGCACAGAGCTGTGCAAGAAGGAGCCCCGATGCACGAGCACGTGCAAGCGTGGGCTCAGACCCCAGGGCTGGGCTGAGCCTGGCTGGGACCTTCCCCCCCTCCAAAACCGCCCGTGCAGGAATGTGCTGCAAAAAAAGCCCAGAAACGCCCCAAATGCTGCACGTCCCAGCGCAACACCCCCTATTTCTGTTTTATGGGGGGAGAGGGGGGTTCATCCTGCTGGGCTCCCCGCCGTGCCCAACCCAAACTCTCCCGCCGCAGCTCCCGGCGCGCCGGATGCTGAGGACCCGCGCGGCGGCGGCGGCGGCGACGACGGCGTTGGCGGCGGCGCTGCGCCGGGGCTCCGCCATGGCCGAGGGCCCCGTGGCCCGCGCCATCCGCGCCAAGCTGCGGGCGGCCCTGCAGCCCAGCTACCTGCAGGTGCTCGACGAGAGCCACCGGCACGCCGGCCCCCCCGGCGCCGAGAGCCACTTCGCCGTGGTGGTGGTGAGCGGGCGCTTCGCCGGGCTGCCGCCGCTGCAGCGGCACCGCTTGGTGCACGGCGCCCTGCGCGCCGAGCTCGCCGGCCCCGTGCACGCCCTCTCCGTCGTCGCCCGCACCCCCGAGCAGTGGGACGCCGACCCCCGCGTCCCCCCCAGCCCCGCTTGCCTGGGGGGGTCCAAGCACGAGCGCCGCGGGGCAGAGGCGCCCGGCGGCCCGGCCGCATCCTGACCGCCCCCTCCTGCCCGTTCCCGCGCCGCTGCAGCCCCCAACCCGGCTCCGAGGCTGCTGCAGGTTTGGTTGGGGGAACTTGTTTCTTCTCGCGGCTTTGGAGCCGTTCTGCTGCTCCTTTTCCCCCAAAATATTCAAAATAAACCGCTCGCACCGCCTGGCTCTGCCTCATACAAAACACACCGCTCAAAGCCCACAGCGTTGGTCGGATAATTTTTTTTTTTTCCTTTCCTTTTCATACACAGGGTGGGTTCGCTTGGGTGGGGATATTTTTTGTTGCTGTTTTTGTCTTTTTTTTTTCCTTTTTTAATTCCTTACAAACATCTAAAAACTACACCACGGCACGACGCTGCATACAGACAGAACTACATATGTTCTCTTAAAAAGACCAGCTACACCAAAGGATGGCGAAGGGAGGAGGAGGAGGAGGAGGAAGACGGGGACGCGGGAGGAAAAACGAGATGAAGCACGCCGTGCGGTTGCTCTCGAGGGCGAGCCGGCCTCGCCGCCGGCCCGGCGTCTGCTCGCTCGGCGGCGGGGCCCCGCGGCGCGGCGCCGGCGGCTCCCCAGCGCTTTTGCATAGACCCGAATTTCCCGTCCTGCGCCGCTGCGTTCGGGCGCCGCTTTGTGCTTTGCAAACCGCTGCTGGTTTTTTGTTTTTTTTTTTTTCATTTTTTTTCATTTTTGTTTTTGTCGTTTGTGCTCCAGGAAAGCAGAGAGGGGGGGAAAAGTGGAAAAACACACACGCACCCCCGGCTACAGCCGCGCGCCCGCCCTCGCCGCCTGCGCCAGCTCCGGCTATTGCATCCATTGGGAAAGCCTAGGAAAGAAAAAACCTTTAAAAAGTAGTTAAAAAAAAATACCATGCGCTTCGGGGAGCAGGAGCCGCCTCCCCGCTCCGCGGGCTCCGGCGGGCACCACATCCCGGTCCCCCCTCCCCGTGCACCGGGAGTTTTTACGCCACCGTGCCGCAAACCCGCCGGGGGAATCGCCGCTGGCGTCGCCCCGAGGTGCTGGCACCCGAAGGAGGCGCGAGGCTGGGGGGACCCCGCTGCCCCCCCCCTCCCCCAAGAGCCGTGGGAGCCCGAGGGGCTCGCCGAGCCCCATGGGGTTGTGCCCCCCCCCGAGGGGCCGTGCACCCCCAAAGCGCTGCGCACCCCAAGGTGCACCCCCAAGGTGCCGTGCGCCCCGAGGTGCTGTGCACCCCAAGGAGCTGCGTGCACAGCAAAGCGCTGTGCGCCGTGGAGCATCAATGCGCCCCGAGGTGCTGTGCAAACCAAGGCATTCCCCCCCGCAAAGGTGCTGCGCACCCCAAAGCGCTGTGCACCCCAAGGTGCCATGCGTACCAAGGCCTTGTGCATCCCCAGGCACTGGGCGCCCCGAGCTGCTGGGCACCCCAAGGGGCCCGTGCACCCCGAGGTGCCACCCCTGCTTCGCCTGGCGGTGGACGGGGGGAGGGGGGGGGTTAAACACGGAGCTCACGTTGCTTCGCCGATCCAGCGCCCTCGGCCCCCGAAACGCCGGCCGCGGCACGGGCCTGCGCCCGCCTGGCCCTTCCTCCTCCTCCTCCTCCTCGCCGCGTTCCCCCCCCACCGAGCGAGCAGATACTCACACGCATGATGACACCGAGAAAAGAAACAGGGAGGGAGGGAGGCAAAGGGAAGGCGGCGGGGGGGGGGGGTGCAAACCAAAGAAAAAAATAATATATATATATATATATATATATCCCAAATGCTCCAAGAAGACGGTTCACAGTGTCTAAACGAGACTAATTCCCCCCCGCCCCGGGGAAGGGGAGGCGGCGGCGGGGGCCCCCCCGCCCCGCCGGCCCTCACTGCAGCACTTGGCCCCGCGTCTCGGGCAGTTTCAAGGCGAGGGAGCTGCCGAGGGCCAGGGCGCCCGAGGCCAGGAGGATGGGCACGGCCTTGGTGATGCCCACGAAGGAGGTGAAGATGCTGATGCCCAGCACGGCGGCCAGCTTGCAGAGGGCGTTGAGGAAGCCGAACGCCGTCGTCCTGCGGCGGGGAGGGGGGGGGAGAGGAGCCCGCTCGCCTCCCGCCGCCCGCGTCCCTCGCGGGCACCGGGAGCCCGGCGGCGCCGGCGGGGGCGGGAGGAGGAGGGGTGGGGAGGGGTGGGGGGCCCAGGCGTCCGGGCGGCGTACCGCTTGTCGGAGGGGTAGAGCTCCACGGTGAGCACGTCGAGGGCGTTCCAGGAGGCGATGCTGACGCCGCCGAAGAGGCAGAGCAGGGCGATCATGGCCGACTCGCTGTTGCCGAAGGAGAGGAAGAAGCAGCTCACGCAGGACATGACGCTGGAGCCGGCTGCGGAGACACGGGCGGCGGGTGAGGGCGGCGCGGCGGGCGGCGGCGGCGGCGGCGGAGGCGGCGGGCGCCGCCGTGCCCACCCAGCATGCGGAGGCGGCCGATCTTGTCCATGAGGAGGGCCGAGACGATGTTGCCCGGCAGCACGGCCAGGGTGCCCAGGAAGCTCACGAAGTAGATCATGTAGGCGCTGTTGTCGTCGCTGAAGTCCAGCTGGCAGCCCTCCTTGTTGTGCAGGAAGGTGCTGTTGAGCACGCGGCTCTCGATGAACTTGTACTCGAAGAGATCTGCCGGCGGCGGGAGGCAAGAGCACGGGAAGGGGGCCGTGGGCGGCGGGCGGGTGGGTGCCAGCCCGGGTCCGTCCCCCCCCCCGGCGCCGGCGCCGCGCCGCTACCTGTGTTGTAGAAGACGGTGGAGATGAAGGTGCAGTTCTTGAAGAAGGTGTTGCTGGAGGTGATGTCCTCGAAGTAGCACTCCTCGAAGAGCGAGTCCTCGAAGATCACCGACTTCATCTTGAGGCCGATAAACCTGCGCGATTCGGGCCAGCGGGGCAGAGCCCGGCGCTGAGTCGCCGCCCGCCCGCCCGATCCCCCCACCCACCACCACCACCACCACCGCCGCCCCGATCTCCCCCCGCCGCCGCCGCCGCCGCCGCCGCCGGGGCCCCGCGCGCCCGGGCACGCACTTGTCGTTGAAGTACTCGCCGTTGCGGTGGATCTGGTTCTCCAGGGTGAAGTTGAAGGTGAAGTGCTTGACCCTCTCGCGGGTGAAGAGCTTGGTGCGCGAGGCGTACTCGATGCTCTGCAGGTGCTTGATCATGTCCGGGAACCAAACCGTGAGCCCGTAGTAACTGCGGAGCGGCGAGGACGGGCTCGAACCACCCCCCACCCCCTGTCCCATCCCGGCCCGAGGACGGCGGCAGCACGGGCGCAGCGCCGCCGCGGCGCCCGCCGCCCCGCCGCCCCACCTGAACGACATGGTGAACCACACGGCCATCATCATGAGCGTCACGCGGCGGCACTCGGGCGCGAAGCACTGCTGGCAGTTGCTCCAGACCTAGGGCAGAGCGAGGGGCGGTGGTGGGCGGCGGGGGGGGGGGGTGTTTTGGGGAAGGGGGGGGCACAGCCGCCGCGCTCACCTGCTGCGCCAGGTTGAGGAACCGAACCAGCCAGCGGCGGTACCACGTGCCCGTGTCCGCCTGGATCTCGATGAGCTCGTCCTCCCGCTTGATGGTCTTGATGTGGGTCACCTGGGGACGGGGCGCGCGGACGGGTCGGGCAGCGCCGGCGGGGACCCCCCCCCCCCCGCCCGCCTCGCACCTCCGTTTCCCCGGCCAGAAGGTTGGGGAATTTGCACCGGCACGGAAAGACACCCCCCACCCGGACACCTGGGCCCCCCCCAGTGCCTGCAGGCTCGGTTCAGGCCGGGGGAGGGGGGAGGATCTTACCGAAAAGACCCTCTCGGGGTGGCCCTTGGCCCTCATGTTGGTGTCGTGGACCTGCTTGAGCACCATCCAGGCCTCGTCGTGCTTGCCGTTCTGCAAGGCAGGGCCCCGGGCGCTCAGCACCGCGGCAGGACGCGGCCCTGCCCGCGGCGCCCGGGGGCAGCCGCTTACCTCCAGGAAGAAGCGGGGGCTCTCGGGCATGGTGCTGAGCGCCCCGATGGCGAAGACCGAGGGGAAGGCGCAAACCAGGACGAAGACGCGCCAGCTGTGGAACTGGTACGCGGAGCCCATCTGGAAACTCCAGCCTGCGGCGGGGCCGGGCCGCGTCAGCGGGGCCGGCGCCGCGCCGAGGCCCGGCAAACTCACGGCACCGCTGCCACCGCCGTGCCGAGACCCGGCAAACTCACGGCACCGCTGCCGCCACCGCGCCGAGGCCCGGCAAACTCACTCCATCACTGTGAGACCCGGCAAACTCGCTCCACTGCCACGCTGAGACTCGGCAGACTTGTGCCGTGGCCGCGGCCGCGCTCGCGCCCCGGAACCCGCCTCGGCCGGCCCTTACCGTAGTGGGGGATGATGGCCCAGGCCATGGCGGACGCGTAGATGCCGCCGATCATCCAGAACATGCAGAGCCAGCTCAGGTGCTCCCCGCGCTTCTCCTGCGCCAGGAACTCGGAGAAGTAGGAGAAGACGATGGGGATGGAGCCGCCGATGCTGGGGACAGAGCCGGCGTGAGCGCCGCCGCCCCGGCCCCGCGCGGCTCCGGAGCAACGGGGCTCGGGGGGGGTGGGGGGCGGACGCATGGGTGCCCTTGCAAGGTGCTGCCCCCCTCCCCTTACCCCACGCCCGAGAGCAGCCTGCAGAAGAGGAAGGTGCCGTAGCCCTGGACGAAGGAGGAGAAGAAGGCGAAGACGCTGTTGACGGAGAGGGAGATGAGGAGGCACTGCCGTCGTCCCAGGCGGTCGGCCAGCCCGCCCCACAGGAACGCGCCCACCATCATGCCCAGGTACACGATGAGCCCTGGAGGGGGGGGGGGAGGACAGCGCCGTCAGCCCCCAGCCTCGGGGTGGGGTGGGGGGCTGCGATCAGCCCCCACCACGCCGTCAGCGTGGAGCCTGAAACCTCCCCCCCCAACCACCACCACCAAATCCTGCGCTGAGCTCCTCAGCTCCCCCGGCCCCAGCAGGACCACGCACCACCGGGAAGGGCGATGGGGAGGCAGCTGGGAAAGGGGCCCAGGAGTCCTGCCCCCCCCCCCCCCCACACACACACACACATACTCCTTGGCTGGGAACAGGAGGAGGAGAAGGTTGGAGGACGCCCAGGACACCTGGGTCCTCCCAAGCCCTGGAGCCAGGGTGTCTGGGCCTCCTTTTGCCACCCCTCCACTGGAGCTGGCCAGGGGACCCAGGTGTCCAGGGACCGCTGGGGTCAGCTTTCCCCGCTAGCCAGTGCTGCCACCCCCTTGCTCCCCACCACCTCCCTCTGTGCCCCCATGTCCCTCCATACATCCTCATGGCCCCCTACATCTCCCTGTCCCTTATGTCCCTTCAAACCACCTGTGTCCCCCCATGTCCTTCCATATCCCGTGTCCCCCTATGTCCCTCCATATCCCTTCATGCCCCCTGTATCTCTCCCTGCCCCTCCACACCATCTCCCCCCTGGTCCCTCCATCTCCTGTGTTCCCCATGTCTCCCTCTGTGCCCCCCATGTCCCCTCCATCTCCCTCTGCCCCCTCTAACCCCTCCATATCTGTGTCCTCCCAGACCTTCTCATATCCCCCCCACACATCCCGGTGTCTCCCCCCCCCCCCATCCCACATCTCCTAGTGTTCCTGGGCATCCCCCACGTCCCTGCACACCCCAATAGCTCCGTGTCCCCCCAGGTCCCTCCGTGTCCCCCGCATCCTGGCTCACCCAGCATGCCCTTGTTGGAGTCGGAGAGGCACATGTCCTTCTCGGCGCTGGGCAGCACGAAGCCCACCACGAAGACCTCGACGCCGTCGGCCATGAGGGCCAGTCCCAGGACGAAGTAGAGGGTCCACTGGAAGCGGCCGTGGCCGCACTCCTGCAGGATGAGCTCGTACTGCTGCGCCAGCTCCTCCTTGTCCTTCCGCCGCTGGCCCTCGGCATCGTCGAAGGCGCCGAAGGCGCCGCCGGCCGCCGGCTCGCCGCCCAGGCGCTCGCCGGCCTTGAGCGACTCGTTGCGGGGGATGCCCTGGTACTCGCCCTCGTAGATCTCATCCTCCTCATCGTGGCCCTCGGTGGCATCGCTGGAGGCGCCTTCCTCCTCGTTGGCCGCCTCGCCGCCCCGGTAGTAGCCGTCCTGCGGCGCGTAGTCTTCGTCGTCCTCCTCCTCCTCGAAGCGCGAGTAGGAGCGCTTGGTGTACTCGTCCTGCATGCGGTCCATGCCCTTGCTCACCTTCTTGGCCGCATGCTTCTTCACCTCCTTGGCGATGTCCTTCGCGCCCCGGATGAAGGCCGCCCGGTCTCGGAAGCTCTCGTCCATGTTGCCTGTCGTTTGGCTCAGCCCAGGGGCGGGGGTGTCACGGGGGGATGCACGCGCCTTGGCTGGGAGGGTCCTGCCCTGATGGCCTCAAGCCCGGGGGCCAGTGGTGACCGCGGGTCTCTGGTGGGATGCGAGAGGCCGGGCTGGAGCGCTACCCATTCGCTTGGCACGTGCGAAGGCGGCTGCGGGCCCCCGGCACCGGCCCAGACCTGCAGGAGCCCAGACAGACGCAGCTGTGATTTAGGGGGTCAGGAAACAGCCCTGCATCACTCCCTGGCCCTGCTCCAGCATGAGCTCCATCCCAGCAACGTACAGGTTCCCCTCTCTGCTCATTCAGAGGATCAGGTCATTTAGAGAAACTTTGGCACTATATTTCAGTAAGATTTAGGCACCCAAAGTCTGCTGACCTGAGTCCCTCAACCCAATTCTCCACTGTCTAATACTGTGGTTGAGCACAAGCTATGGCGCTTGCTTGTCTGTCTCTGCCGCTTTTCTCCAGCTGTCTATTTGAGCCAAAAAACACTGGCACCTTGTATCTTTGAGGCATCAGCCCTTGTGTCAAATTCGGTTAGGCCAGGCTTTCTGGGTGGAGGGAACGACATGCCGGCTGTGAGATCACACAAGTTTCATTTCATCAGCACTTCAGGGTTGGGAGAAAAAAAAAAACCAAAAAAACTGTGCACGAAGGGAGCACTGCGTGCAAGAAAGGAAGAGTTCGATACGGATGAGAGGAAAAACAGATCAGCCCAGACGAACAGACGGGCAAGACAAGCTGAAAGACGACGGGTTTGGGGCTGCCACCTCTCCCCTGCCGATGCGACGCTGCCAGCCCTGCCTGTCCACCAAGGGACCTTGCTCCGCTCCATCACCCCGGTGTCCCTCGGGAAGGGGATCGGAGCTCAGACCTCGGCATGGCAGTGCCCCCCATCCAGACCCACAGCGGGGCTCCCAACAGCACCGAGCACTCGCCAGAGCAACTGGTCCCGGTAGGGAGTGGGACAGAAGACGCAGATGCCACCAGCCCCTCTACCACCCAGCGGCAGGCCGGGGCCCCCCACGCCACGCAGAACCCCCCCGCCTCATTGACGGGCCCCCCCACGCCACTCAGCCCATTGAGAAAAAAGGCCACTCCGTTCCCTCAATGGGGCCAGGAAGGTGGGGCCGGGCCGTCAGCCAATGAGCTTCAGGGGGCGTGGCCAAGGCACCCGCATCAATGGGGCTGGGGGGGGGAGGCCCAGCTGTTCAGCCAATGAGATTCAGGGGGCGGAATTCCCTCCCCCCCCCCCAGCCCCGCCAGGACCCCCGGGCAGGGGCGGTCGTGGGGGGGGGGGGGGGGGAGGGACCCTGGGGACGGGGCCCCTGGGGACGGGGCCGGCGCAGCTCTGCCGACCCCAGCGCACCCGGCGTCGCAGTGGCGGCCCCCCGCCGGCAGCGAGGATCTGGGGGCACCCCTAGAAGGGGGCCCCGCGCACCCCGCCCCGGGGGGGGGGGGTCCTCCGGGCACCTAAACCCCACGCTGGGCTTCAGCCTCCGTCCAACCTGGTCCGTCCGGGTCAATCCCGCGAGGACCGGGGCGCGCGCGAGCTGACGCCCCAGGACCGCTGGCCCTGGGGGAAGGGGCTGCCGGGCCCCGAGGCAGCGCTTCCCCCCCCCCCCCCCCCCCCGTCGCTTCACCCAGACTGCAAGTCACCACCGAAAACTAGGCCAACAGCAGGCCTTTGCCTGCAGCCAAAATCCCCCATTTCCTCGGGAACCGCGGGACGGAGCGGCACCGCGCCGCCCCCCCAGCCTGGCACGGGGACCCCGCTCGTGCGTGCCACCGCGGACGGAGCCGGGCAGCGGGGGGCTCGCGGAGGCCAGAGGGGGGGGGACGCAGCGGCTCACAGGGGTGCCGGCGGCCGCGCCGCGCCGCAGCGGCTTCGGCTCCGGGGAGCGCAGGCGCCCGGCCGCGCTCCCGAGGGAGCTTTCCAGAAGGGATTTTGGGGAGCTGGAGCAGCCGCCGAGAGACCCTCAGCTCCATCCCTCGCCCCGGCGCCAGGCAGGGACCCAGCACCCAGGGCTGCGCCAGCTCCGTGACTCTCCTTAAGGCCGGAGCTTGCAAAGGTCACGCTGGCAGGCGGCAGCGGAGCCCGTGCTGCCCGGCTCTCTCGTGCCAGCAGGATGGGTGCTGGGAACCCACGTCCGGGCGGATTTTGCCCCCAGACCCAGCGCCAGCAGCCCACTGGTGCAGGAGCCGTGTGAGCTGGTGCAGAGGGGAGGTGAGCGACCGCCCGCAGCTGCCCGAAGCGCCCCGGGCCTGTCCTTCCCGGAGGGGAACCGCGTCTGGATGAGGCCCCAGGCTCCGGACAGCATCTCCCGGCCCCCAAGGCTGCCTTCTCGGGAAAGGACCCAGGCGTCCTGCCCACCCACTGCCCCCCGACCCATGTAGGGGCCTCCAAGGGGAGGACCCGCATGCCAAAGCCAGCAGAGCCACCGCAGCTCGTGACACGGATGGAGCAGCAGGTGCCAAATACCAGATCGTGAACCCCTTTGTGAGGGACGAATGTGACCCCCCCACCACCACCTCTCCCCCCGCCAAAAAAAAAGGCTGTTTTTATGGCTGGCAGCACACTGATGGTTGGGAAGGGGACAGAGTCGTCCCTGTCGCGTCCCCCACCCCGAGAGCAGGGACAGGGCACGACAGCGAGTTAAAATTAGCCCTTCCAGTCGAGCGGGGGGCCGCGCCGGCAGCGCTCCCTTGGGGCGGACGGGCACCGCGCGGGCACGCCGAGCGGGGAGCAGGCGCTGGCTCCGCGCACGGCGCCGGGGAGCCCACATCCCCTAGCACGTCTGTCTGTCCGT
Organism: Rhea pennata; assembly: GCF_028389875.1. Classification (NCBI taxonomy): domain Eukaryota; kingdom Metazoa; phylum Chordata; class Aves; order Rheiformes; family Rheidae; genus Rhea; species Rhea pennata. Next base: position 2,015,693 of record NC_084693.1, read on the forward strand.
CCATCTGTCCATCTTGCCCACTGCAGTGAGTCCCCCCCCCCCCACCACCACCACGGAGGGTCCGACCCAGCCGATTTCTGAATGAACCCAGGCGGCTGCTTCCGAGCCGCGCCAACGAGCCCAAACGCCCGCTGCCCTCTCCTCCCCGGCACTTCCCTCCTCGACTTTAACCCGGAGGCGGCCGAGGCTCCGGCAGGGAGCCAAGCCGTGGCCTGCTCCCCCCGACAAGGTCATTTTGCGCCAGCCGGGCCCCCGGCTCGCTGCGGTGTCTCCCGCCGCAGCCGCGCCGAGGGAGCGATCCGGGTGCCCGTGACGTAGCCGCGCGGTGGGGGAAGAGGGGAGGAAAGAGGGGCCCCGAGAGCCGGCGGGCGCGCGGAGCAAGGTCACGGCGCGGCGAGGCCGCGCTGCTGGAGCCGGGGGGCCGCGGCGCAGCCCACGCCGCTCGGCAGCCAGCGGCCCTTTTAACATCCGCGCTTTGCTCTTGCAAGGAAGCCAACCCCCCCCCCCCCCCAAAAAAAAAATACGCCGCTGCCGGGCATCCCAGCACCACACGCACGCATTGCTGGCCCTGCTGGACCCATCTTTAGGCTGAGCAAGCGCCACCAGCCAAGGTTATTGGGCTCTGCTCCCCCCCCCCCCCCACCAAGCCTGCGCCGGGAGCGGGCGACGCTCGAGCCCCCGCTGCCTGCCCCGCACCTCAGCAGCCCCCGGCACGGCGGGTTCGCAGCCCCCGGCGAGAGCACGGCGGCCGGGGAGCAGTCTTAAAGCCCCTCCGTGCCCAAGGTCATCTGCCACCTCCCCCCCTTCCCGGTGAGCCGCGTCGCCCCCCGAAAGCCGCCCGGAGAAATAGCCGTTCCTCCGGCGAGATCCCCCCCACCCCGGCCACGGATCCGCCGGCGGAGATGCCTGCGGAGATCCCCGCTTGCGAGGCGGCCGGTGCCGGGGCGATGCCGAGAGGCTGTTAACCGTGCGCGGGGTTGGAGGCGGGGGGGGAGGGAAGAGGAAAAGACGGAGCGAGGCTAAAGGCAAGGTTTTTCAGGACAAAATGGCCACACGGAGCAAAAAGGAAAAGCCGAACCCCTCATCCGTCAGCCAGCGCCTCGGAGGATGCTGATGAAAGCAGTGGGGAGAGGAGGGGAGGGGGGGGATCAGCCTTACAAAAGCATCCGCCGCTCTCCCTTACCTGCCTCGGCCCCGGCCCGGCTCGGCCCTGCTGGCGGCGGGCGCGCGAGGATGCTCCGGCAGGGATGCGGGGAGGAACTAGCTCGCGGGTACCAGAGCCGGCGCTAGCGCCGCAGCCTCCGCCGCGCGCTGGGAGAGTCCATTGCAGCAGCCCGGCGAAGGGAGGGCTGTGCTACAGCCAGCGAGGGGGCGGGCGGCCTGGGGTGGGGGGGGGGAGAGCCGCAAAGCCGGGGGGCTCGCGCCTCTCCCTCGCTTTTTCGCCAAGCCGAAGGGAGGGCGACGCAGGGGTGATTCCCGGGGCCGCCCGCAGGGAAGCTCCGGCTGGGCTCCCGCTGCAGCGACAGCGGGGGAAGGAGGCGAAGGCGGCGCCGGCAGGGGAGGGGGGACAGAGCCTTTCGGGGCCGAGCTTTGATTCCTTGGTTTCATTCCCGGGGGGCGACGCTGGGGTCCCCGATGCTCTTTGGGGGGCGCGAAGGCGGCTGTCGCGGGGAGGCAGAGCGGGGTACGGGCCGCCTGGCCCAGGCCTCGGCCAAGCCCCTCGGCTGGCGCCAGATCCCGTTGGAGTCGGGGCCAAAATGGGAAGGGGAGGGGGGAAGCTGCATCCTCAGAGGTGCTTAGACCCACCTGGATAAGACCCGCTTCAAAAACACCCCTGCCACCTTCTAGCCGTGCCGGAGATCCCTTTCCGGCAAGGAAGAATGGCAGGAGGGGTCGGAAAGGGAGGTTTCCCGGAGGAACGGGAGCCCGAAGCAGCCCCGGGGGCTCCCCTGGCCGAGCAGGGGGGCCGCAGGGGAGGCAGAGGTGGGAGATGCCCCTGTGCAACGAGTCGAGGCAGCCCCAGCCCCAAGCGCCCGGAGCAGGGCGAGCGCAGCCAGGCATGGGGCTCGAGGCTGGAATAAGCACCGCGATGGGGAGGAACGGGCGGCCAGATTTGGGCTCCTGGATCCGGGCCAAACAGCAGTGCCAGCACCAAGAAGGATTTAGGAAACTGGAAGCTGTGAACCAGTTGAGGCCCAGTTGGAAATAAGCCTAAATAAGGGGGACATAGCTGAAAAAATACTGGGCTGGACCCAGGCTGCCAGAGATCGCAGTGGGGAGCGGGGAGCCGACCCTATTTCCCCGCTCCGACAGCATCCGGAGGGCTTTCGGGGAGAGCCGCGATTCGGAGCGTCGTGTGCCACCGCTCCGCTTCCTCCTCCGAAGGGACTGGTTAACCCCAGCCGCTTCCTCGGGGCTCGTGAGTCACGCGCCGCGGCGTCACGCTCGAGCCCCTTCGCGATCGGCACGAGCAGCAAACAGACCCCCGCGAGCAGCCCCTTCCCCGGCGGCCGCCCCCCGGGCGCGGAGCGGGACCCGGGCGCTGCCAGACCCCGGCCCTCGGCCCCGCCGGTCCCAGCCGAGCCGGGCTCTGCCCCAATTCCTGACGCCAGCGCGAACGACCCGGAGGGGGTTACAGCTCTTGTCAATCCCTTCGCAGCCAGCCCGGACCGCGGGTATTCCCCCCCCCTGACAGCCCACTGGAGAGAGGAGAGGAGGAATCTGTTTTTGCCAGGAGCCACTATTAAAATAGCGGCTGCTGCCTCGCTGCACGCACCCGTCTCGCAGTGGCTTCGGAAAGCCCGAACGAGAGCGGCAGGCTGCGGCAGCCGTGAAATTAAATCCAAAGCCGTACAGCGAATGGCACAAAAATCACAGGGTCCGGGGGCTGAAGCTCCTCCGGAGACGGCAGCGTTTTGCCTTCGGAGAAGAGCACGCAGGGAGCAGCCGGAAGAAGGCGGGATTGGGGAAGCGGATGAAGATGCTGCCGAGCGGAGCCTCGGCGCGCACGGCCAGGCGCCGCGACGAAGGAGGGGGCGGCCCGTTCCCCCCCAGGGCGCCCGCATCTCGCCGCGAGCTCGGGGCTCGCTCCGGGGCTGGTCCGACACGGCACTGCCCTACACCGGGGCGGGAGGAGGGATTTCGGCATCTCGGCCTCCCCCGCAAGCACACCTTCCTCGGCAGCCGACCGCGGCCTGGTTTACGGCGCTCGTTTAGGCCTGATGGATAGGTGGCAATTTGGCAAAATTATTTCTGCTTCAGGAAGGCTTTCCGTAGCTGCAGCCAGCGGGGATTTTGGAAGGGGCTGTTTGTCGCCCGAACCTTAGCAGCCAAACCTTCCCCGCCACCCCTTCTCCGACACCTCGTGCGCAGTTAAAGCGCCCGTTTGGCGCTCCTGAAAACGGAGCCACGTTTTCGGCCCTCGCCAGCTGGCTCCCCGTCCATCGCAAACTCAAGCCCGCGGCACTGCCGCCGCTTCGGATTTGTTCCGCTTTAAGCCTCCAGCGACAGAGGTGCTTTTCTCCGCTGCGTTAAGGAGCCCTTCGCTGCCCAGTACCCCCCTCGCCGCAGCCACCTTGTCGGCACCTAAGGGAGGGCGCCGCTGCTCCTAACCGCGGCCGGAGAGACCCCGGCACCCCTCCGACGCGCCGCCAGCCACAGCCGAGAGGCGAACCACAGCCCTGCTAAACCACAGGCTAAACAAACATTAGGTACGTTTTAAAATACGCTCGCCAGGCATCTCCTAAGAAAAACACCTACAGCCCAGCGCAGCCCCTCACAGCTTCTGGCCTCTTAACCAGCTTCGATTCAGTGCTAATTTACCCCTGAGCCCAGCTTTCTCCTCCCTTGCCAGCTCCACTCCTTAAAGTAGCAGCTGTGAAGCCACTTATCGTTTTCCTCCTGGCACAGGTGGAGGAGCTGGAGCTTCGCCCCATCACCTTGTGCACCAGCCACAGGCAGGAGGAGGGACCCGGGAGCCCCCACCTCCCCGCTGCCCCCCGCCAGATGAAGCTTGTGTCGTGCCCCTTCCGTAGTCTCAGCATCAGGACAGGAGGCAGCGGAACAGCTCCAGGCTGGACGCGATCCAGCAGGAATTGCAAGGCACAGTCCTCGGAGGGAGGCTGAGCTGATGCAATTGTGCCGGGCTCCGAAGCAGCCCGGAGCAGAGCCAGCCGGGCCCCGGGGACAGTTTCATGAAATCACTGAGGTCTGTGAGCATCCAGGTACCTCTGGGCCCGCTGGAAGATCCTGGGCAGGTCACATTTCCTTCTCTGGAATTCAGTGTCCCCTATATAAATTTGGGGACACAAATTTATATTAAGCTAAGCATCAAGGGTTAACAGGGGCTGCAGCACCCTGCTTTGATGGGAGTGACGGGTGCTCAGCCTGGCCAGGATCAGCCCACCAGTGCAGCCAGGCTCCTTGACCCAAGGAGCAGGTCCTGGAAGCTGTTCACAACCCAGCAAGCCCCAAATCTCCTCTATCATAGTGACAATGATCTACAGTAACGGTTAGAGCCAAAGACAGCCTAAATGTTGCTTTTATTCCAATTTCTGATTAAGTCTAATTACAGAGCAGATGAAGAAAGCACAGAGCTTTTCTAGGTTCTAGCTCACAGATCCTGAGACTACTCTCACACTCAAGACAACACTACACAGGGGACATAAAGCCACTAGATCAGCTGTGTTATTTCCCCAAGCCTTCAAGATCAGGCTCAGATTTTCTACAGGCCTCACAGACACTTAACAGACAGTCCCACAGCGATGAAAGGGAAGATGTGGCACCTATTTTCCCCCCCTCCGACCCACAGGGGAAAAGAGACATCGGAGGTAAAGGTCAGTTTTGGCCCTAGGAAATTAAACAGAATTAAAATAGGAAAGAATAAAATCAAGTCTGAAAATAAGGTGGCTTCTCCTCTGCAGAGTGCTGAAGAGCCACACCAGCCTTCCAAGAGAAATTCAGACAGACACAAAAGCATGCACAGAACATGTTGCCCTTAAGTCTCTTCATATACCCTGGTTCTTCCATAAAGCCACAAAACAACTTGAGGCAGGCAAATACCTGGCAACACATCAAATTTCTGTTTTTAAATCACCTGAATTTAATGCCTCACATGCAAAAGCCAACACCGCTCTCTCCCTGCCTCCAATTGCAGGCTCTCGCGCCTTCCTGTAAGGCGCTTTGCAGAAAGCTAAGCCTCCACCCTCCTCACACCTTCCCGGCTGCTGGGGAAGGCGTGAAACTTTCCCTCCACAGACTCTGCTTTTACACTTCCCCAATTATCGGTCTCGCCAGCGCAAAGACACTGAATTCATTAGGAAAGGCACGACGGTTCTGGAGACTCAGCCTGAGGAAGCACGGAGACAACACGTCGATCCGATCTGCACCCTCAGAGCTGCTCCACTTCCTCCTCCAAAGGGACTGGTTAACCCAAACTTTATTGCCCCTCGGTTAATGATACCCCACAACAACAACTACAGTGACTTCCCATGGCTGCGATCATCAGGATCCAGACGCCATGCTGGTCTTGGATGGGGGGCTAAGGAGACATCATTTCTTAACAAGCCCTTTTCCGGGGCTCAGGAGAGCAGGTTTTACTGCCAAATTATTTCTCCTGCCCATTTACCCGGGCTTTGTGAGATACCAGTACACAAGGATGTGACGGACTTCAGGGCTGGATCACAGACGTTCTTTACTGCAGGCACGCTGGCTGTCAGCGAGCCTGGGAGCCAACCACCCAAACAGCCTGGGTAAAGCAAAGGGCTGGGTGCATCAGCCCTAACTCGGCTACGTGGCACCAGCCTCAGCAGAGGCAGAGAGGGCTCTCGTGCGCGGTGAAAAGCATCGCAGGCATCCCCAGGGCTGCGCGCAAGGCGAGAGCGGCCAGCAGCCGATCGGCATCCTGATCACAAACAGGCAGAGCCTCGTCCCCATCTCAGAGGGCCAACCCCCCGTTCTTAAAATGCTTTATTTGTAAATGGCAGATCACTGCTTTACATAGAAAAAAAAATCCTGTTAAAATCACCTTGAAAACAATCTTCCAAGACAGGGAAGGAGGGAAGAGGGGAAAAATAATCAAAATGAACACTGTAAAAAGAACTAGGGAAAAAATAAGGGGAGAAGAAAAGAAAGAGGGAGCTGTGACCCCTGTGCTGGGATGGACCCAACTATGCTTCTTGGGTGCAGGTATGTTAGACCAAGGAGAGATCAAAGCCGGAGGGCAGAGAGGGAGGGATTCCCAGCAGCAAGGGGGCTTTGCCACCACTGCATTTATGGCAGGGGGCCTCTCAGGGGGCCGCGCGGCGGCACCCCGGGGGGCCTCTGTGCGGGCCGGGGGGGCAGGGGGACCCTCTGATAGCCATAAGGCGGGGGGCGCGGGGGACCGTTGTACCCGTGGGGAGGCATCAGCGGAGGAGGGCCGCGCATCCCGTGGTGCGGCATGGGGCCGGGGTGACCTGCAGGGACAGAGCACAGACGTTAACAATCCCCGCGGCGGAGGGAACGGAAACACGCCACGTGACCCCCACCCACCCTTGGGTGCCAGCGGGCTGGGGAAACTCATCGGCAAACCAAAAGGCTAATAGGAGCCCTGAGCATGAGCCTCGGCCGACTGAGCAGGCTGCAGCCTCCTGCATCGGCTGGGATGCCCTCGCGTGGCTCCCCAAGCCGGGGATGTGACTGTCCCTACCACAGGGACAGTGACACAGCCCAACGTCCAGCAGTGGCAACGCCACGTGGCCGCACCGCAACGATGGGTTTTACCAACCCACGTCCCCTCCGAGCAAGGCAGGCAGGCGGCCGGAGCCCCGAGACGTGCCCGCGAGCCACTTGGCGCCAAGCTCCGAGGCCACACAAGGCCAACGCTCTCCTTTGCGTCTCCTCTGCCTCCCAGATCCCCCTCCCCGCGCTCAAGGGACACAAAGGTCTCAGGAACCCTCCCTGATGGCAAAGCCCCGTCAGCAGCCCCACTGGAGAGGTGGGGACCATCACCAGACAGCCACGGTCCTGCCATACCCTCTCCCAGTCCTGTCCCCGACATGCAAAGCCCCACGCCGCGACGACCACGAGGAGAGCCCCAGGAGACCCTGCTTGGCAGCTCTTTGCTGCCTGGTCTTGCTCCGACACCTCCCCACAGGGAGGCTGTAATATCACCTCCTTCACGTCCCCGTTAAGCAAGGGCAGAGGGAAGGAGCGGGGCCGAAGCAAGTGCTTAACTCAATAAAGTGTACGTTCAAAATAAAAGAACACATACCGCCTCTCGCAGGCACCCACTTACCCATGGGCGACCCGAAATGAGGCCCTCGGGGCGGCATACCCATGGGTGGGGGTCCAGGGTGTGGCATGCCGGGAGGGGGCCGCGGGGGAGGTTGGCCTCCAGAGCCCGGCGGTCCCGGATGATGCTGGCCCATCCCGGGCGGTCCGTGGTGCACTTGCATGGGAGGCATTCCTGGGGGAACAACAGGTCAAGAGACGCCCGAAACGAGGGCAGTCGCTCGCTCGTGCTACGGCAGCTCCGGGCACGTGGCAGTCCAGAACTCAGGGAAGGAAGGGCGCTAATTCCAGTTGGATAGTGAAAATGGCAAGTGCAAAGGGGGAATTGCTTCTGCTACTTAAAGCAAGTTTAAGGAGAAGAAAGCACCCTGCTCTCCTCAAGGGTGCAGGGTGAAAGGGCAAGAAGCAACAGGAGTAAGTTGCAGCAAAGAAAAGGCCTCTTGGATACAAGGGAATGACGTGTGGGGAGGGAACTTGACAGCAAACATGGTGCAGTCCTGGGACAGGGGCTCAGAAAGGAATCATCCTCCTCAGAGCTTTTGGAGAAGACCTTGAGCAACCTTTGCAGCTGGCTACACTGCAACCAGAAGTTTGGACTGAGACCTCCAGCGGTCCCTTCCAACCGACTTTTTCCCCCCCTTTAAAAAAACCAGACTCTTTTTGCCGTAACAGGAACCCAAGAGCCTGGTGCAGCTCCACGGGGCAGGCACCGTGCAAGCACTCAGTCAGGCTTTCGCTTGCCATATTTAATTGGCTGCCCCAAAGCCTGAAAAGCCAGCTTGTAATCAGGGACAGCAGCGGCCATCTGGTCACTCGCACGGCCAGACCCACGATCAGACAAAGCGCCCTAATCAGCCAACGCGGGAGAGCGCCCTGCAACGCTCAACCATGGGGTCATTTTAGAGCAGGCAGGATTAAAAGAATATATATTAAACCAGGACGCTTTTTTTTTTTAATCAGTGCAAATTTCACTTAGTTTTTGAATTCAAAACCACACAGTCTAGATATATACACGGCTCATTCCCCAGTACTACGGGACTAAAAATGGAAAGAAATCAAAGAAACATTTTGTTCTCATGTCTTGAATTAGCTTCTGCCTAGCAGAGCTGCAGAGTGTACTAAGAAGGTTCACACTTAACGTATTAGTTTACACCAGGGAAAAATGACAATGACTTGGAGTCTCATTAACCTCCTTCCAGCCAGAACAGGCCCCGTTCTCCTAGAGACCTGAAAAGCCTCTGCTGCGACTGCCCTGTCCTTCCCACGCCCTCCACCTTCACAGCTCAGTGTCTTGACCTGTCTGGATGCCTCTCGCAAGGGCACCATCTCCTAAATTACCCGGGTGCTTTAGAAATCCTACTGGGCCCTGCTCCAAGCTATTTTTTGCACATTTCAGAACATATAGGAAAGACACCCAGAAACCAGACACGGCACCGCTGACGTGTCACACTTGCTCCTACACAGTCCCTCCCTTTTCTCCCATGGAGGAGAGCAACCCTTAGGTTGCTCTATGCTGCAGACAGCAAAATCTTGGGGGAAGACACAGCCAGCACACGAACAAACACGGTGCCAGGAACCTACACGGCTGCTCTGCCTGCTTGCCTCGCCACGACAATACTGCATTCACTGCCTTACACAGGATGTAGTTTTCTCCCCATCTTCCAGAAAGGGAATCTTGGGGAAGAAACAGGAGGAGCTGATTTACCCAAACCCACGTAACAGAAGCAGAAAAGTCAGGTTTCTCGAGCGTGGCGCCTGCCAGCTGCTTACCTGGATGGTGCATCCCACCCGGCGGGAAGGGATGCGGGTGAGGCGGGTGTCCTCCACTCGGAGCGGCCCCGGAAGGGGGGCCGGGAGCGCCGGCTCCTGGCGGCATGGGTGGGGGCGGCATGGCAGGAGGCATGCCGGGGGGCATCGCTCCGGGGGGCGGCACCGGCGGCGGGAACGATCCCGGGGGCGGGAGGCCTGGCAAGAGAGAGACAGCGAGAATTTGGCCCAGTACTGCAGGTAACGAGCAAACAAAAAAAAGAAGCAAAAACCTCCCAGGCAACCGAGAAGGAGGTGAAAACACAACTTCAGCTGCGACAAAAAGAAAACCCAGCAGGTGGGAGCACAGCCCCAGAATCCCTCCTCTCAGCACCGGAAAAGCCTCCGCTAGAGCCATGTCCAGGCATCGCATGCTGGTCAGGGCCAGCCTAGATCGAGTTGATCCTGCCAGGAGGAGGGGGTGCGAAGGAAGACGCTTTCCTAAGGCTCCTGTCAGCCTAGTGAACCTAGAGCTTGCAGAGGGTTTCACAACTGTCCCCCCGGAGAAGTGCCACACGATGCTGCTGTCCAGAGCATCCGAGCACGACACCTGGCAGCTCCAGCACAGCACGGCCCTCCAGCTCTGCCCACAGCCACCCCCGGGGTCCGTGGCTGACGGCAAACAGGATCCAGGAATGCTGCTGCCGGTCCCACCTCTAACCAGTGGGGATCACTGCCAGGTGCGAGCAAAGCTTCCACTCTGATCCCTGAGGGAGCAACAAACACTCCTCCAGCCCCCGGAGAGTCACCCACCTGGAGGCGTGACACCAGGTCCCAGGGACGTGACCACAGGGGTAGGGACAGATGGAGGAGGAGGAGCGTCAGCAAACAGCTGATGGGGTCGATCAGCCTGCGAGAGCGGGTTCTGGGCTGCCAGGAGACGCTCGGCGGCCGAGCCGTGCCGCTCGCCTTTGGAATCTTTTTTGAAGGCGTAGGAGACGGTGATGGGCCTGTTGCAGAGGTACTGTCCGTTCATGGCCTCGATGGCAGCATCGGAGGCATCGAAGCTGGCAAAGTTGATGAAGGCGTAACCCTTCGAGTTGCCCGTGTCGGGGTCTCGCATGATCTTGGGTGTCTGCAGGATGACCCCAAAGGCGCTGAAGGTGTCGTACAGCAGCTTCTCATCGATTTCAGGGTCCAGGTTGCCGATGAAGATGTTGGCCCCCACATCCAGGTTCTTGTTGTGGGCCGAAGCTTTGTTCACCCGGATCGGCTTCCCGTACAACTTGATCATGTTCATGATCTTAATGGCGTAATCCGCGTCTTCCTCGCTGAGGAACTCCACAAACCCATAGCCTGCAACAAGTCCCCAAAGAGAGCTTCACAGTACTGCAGACCCACAGCTTTGCGCTGCTCCCCGCTTCCTCCGAGGGGCACACTGCTCCCACGGCTCGCCGGTCCGCCTGCGGGCACCAGCTCAGCCTGGCTGAGAAGCAGGAATGTCCACAGCACCCCCCAAGGCAAGGCAGGTCTGTCCTGAGGGCAACTACGCTCCTGCAAGGTATCTCAGTGCAGATAATGCACCATCCCCTACTGAAACGTGGTCCATCCCTCACCCTTCTTCCTGCAATAATCTCTCTCCCCCTCTTCTATTTTACTCAACACGCACATTTGGAGAGGGAATAGCAAATATCTCACCTTGGTGCTGGCCTGTGACTCGATCCTTGGGCATGTGGGTATTGACCACTGGTCCCGCCTGGAGAAAGAGCTCCCATAGCAGCGGCTCGCTGACCTTCTCATCCAAGCCGCCGACATACACAGTCGCATCTTGGGGGGGGGGGGGGGGGGGGGAAAGCCAAGTTAGACAGATGTGCCAAGTAACCTGAAAGTCCCAGCTATGCTGGAACTTGCTTGGAGCTGAAATCACTCAGCTGGTTTCAGTGGTACCAGATTAGATCCTTACTCCAGAGAAATTTAGGGCACTGCGTATAGTTGCAAGCTGTACAGTGAGTGACAGCAAGCGGACAAAAGCCCTGGCACGGCTCAGGGAGACACAGCTCGAGAGAGTCTCCCTCACCTCCTGCCTGCCCTCAAAACATTTCTCATGCCCCGGCCCTGTTCCCCTGCGTGTCTGGGTGCTTCAAAGAAAATGGGAAGCGTCTCGCCTATGCTGGTGGGAAATGGCAACACAGAACCCTCCACCCGAGGCGTGAGATTCAGCGAGGCGTCTTCCTGATGTTCTGAACTAGATGTTTTACATCAAACAAGGCTTTTCGCCAACACAGCCCGCTAGACCCCCAAATGCCAGAGCAGACTGCAGCAGCAGGAAGGCAGGCCTTCCTCTTGCAATCCCACGGCAGGCTCGCAAGGGAGAGGACACGATGTTAAACTCCACCTCCATGGAGCAGGGGAGAAGCAGGCCCAGGCCCTCATCCCAAGCCAGGGCCCAGCTCCCATAACTGCGAGGGAAGAAGAAATCGAGACCTCCTTCATATCCCAGCGACAGGAAGCCAAGAGCCCCATGAGCTTTTAATGAGAACCCAAGAGCGATCCCCCACGACCGGGAGACCCAGGCACAGGGAAGCCCTACAGCCACCCCTGGGCCGGCAGAAAGCCCTGCAAAGCCCCCCAAAGCTCTCTCTCATCTTCACGGTGGCAAGGGCTACTCCAAAGAGCTCCTACCACATCCCAAGGGAGCTCAGGGCACCTCAGAGAGTGCCCAGCATCCCCAAGGAGCCTACCTCCATAAAACCTCCCACATCCTCAGGGAGCAAAAGCCTCCCCACAGAGCCCCCAACATCCTCAGGAGACTCAGTGATACCCCAGAAGATCTCTCAGAGAGCAAAGCACTCCCCAAAGAGCCTCCCAATGCCCCCCTGGGGCTCAGGAGCCCCAGGGTACCTTTCCAACGTCCCCAGAGGGTCAGCCTCCCTATGGATCACCACCAGGTCCCTAGATGGTCCTGGACACCCTAAAGAGCCCCCACATCCCCAAAGGGTCCTGACCTCCCTACAGAGCCCCCCACATCCCTAGAGAATCCTGACCCCTTATAGAGGCCCCCACACACATTCCCAGGGGGTCCTAGCACCCCTACACATCCCCCCTCCATGTCCCCAGAGGGTCCTGGCATCCCTACAGAGCCCCTTCCACATCCCCAGAGGGTCCTAGCACCCCTACAGAGCCCCTCCATCACCCCCAGAGGGTCCTAGCACCCCTAGAGACCCCCCTCCACGTCCCCAGAGGGTCCTGGCACCCCTACAGGCCCCCCTCCACGTCCCCAGAGGGTCCTGCCCCCCTACAGACCCCCTTCCACGTCCCCAGAGGGTCCTGCCCCCCTACAGACCCCCCTCCACGTCCCCAGAGGGTCCTGCCCCCCTACAGACCCCCCTCCACGTCCCCAGAGGGTCCTGCCCCCCTAGAGACCCCCCTCCACGTCCCCAAAGGGTCCTGCCCCCCTACAGAGCCCCCCATGTCCCCAGAGGGTCCTGCCCCCCTACAGACCCCCCTCCACATCCCCAGAGGGTCCTGCCCCCCTACAGGCCCCCCTCCACGTCCCCAGAGGGTCCTGGCACCCCTACAGACCCCCCTCCACGTCCCCAGAGGGTCCTGCCCCCCTACAGACCCCCCTCCACGTCCCCAAAGGGTCCTGCCCCCCTACAGAGCCCCACACGTCCCCAGAGGGTCCTGCCCCCCTACAGAGCCCCCCATGTCCCCAGAGAGTTCTGGCCCCCTATAGCCCCCCACACACGTCCCGGGGCTCCGGACCCCGCCAGGCCGCGCACGTCTCCGGGAGCGCAGGCCCCGCCACGAGCCCCCCCGCTGCTCGGCCCCGCCAGGCCCCGTAGCGGCGCGGGCGGGCTCCGGGCGGTGCCGGCGGGCGCCGAGGCTGCCGCGGGCGGCGGCCGGGCCCAGGAGGCGGCCGCGCTCACCCTGGTTCCTCTCGGAGATGGGCCCCGCCGCCATGGCGCCCGGCCGCCCGCGCCCGCGCCTCACGCCCTGACGTCAGCGCGTACGCGCAGCGCGCAGCCGCGCCGGAAATAACGTAGCTCCGAGCGTGGCGAAGCCGGGGCGGCCATGTTGAATGAGGGCGGTGGTTCGCCCGGCCCGGCCGGGCCCGGCCTGGCCTAGCGGCGCCTCCGCTGCTGTCGCGCCGGGTCGCGACATCCCTTGTCGAGAGGGGCGGCGCCTGGTGGCGACACGACCCCGCCACCACCAGGGGCCGGCCCCAGCATCGGGGATTCTCCCAGTGCCGGGGGGCGAGAGGGGGGGGAAGGGGGCTGAGCCAGGGATCCCAGTGTCAAGGGTGTCCCGGTCCCAGGAGATCCCAGTGCCGGGGGGTCCCAGTCCCAGGAGATCCCAGTGCCGGGGGGTCCCAGGAGATCCCAGTGCTGAGGGGTCCCAGTCCCAGGAGATCCCAGTGCCGGGGGGTCCCAGGAGATCCCAGTGCTGGGGGGGGTCCCTGTCTCAGGAGATCCCAGTGCCAGGGGATCCCAGTCCCAGGAGATCCCAGTGCTGAGGGGTCACAGTCCCAAGAGATCCCAGTGCCAGGGGGGTCCCAGTCCCAGGAGATCCTGGGACCGGGAGATCCCAGTGCTAAGGGGTCCCACTCCCAGGAGATCCCAGTGCCCAGGGGTTCCCAGTCCCAGGAAATCCCAGTGCTGAGGGGTCCCAGTCCCAGGAGATCCTGATATCGGGAGATCCCAGTGCTGGGTGGTCCCAGTCCCAGGAGATCCCGGTGCTGGGTGGTCCCAGAGCTTGGTGGTCCCAGTCCCAGTCCCAGGCAGTTCCAGTGCCAAAGGGGTCCCAGTCCCAGGAGATCCCAGTGCCAGGGGGGGTCCCTGTCTCAGGAAATCCTAGTGCCAAGGGTGTCCCAGTCCCAGGAAATCCCAGTGCCGAGGGGGTCCCAGTCCCGGGGGGGGGGGTGTCCCACAAGGACCCGCGTCCCAGCCCCTCCAGCACCTCGTCCCTCCTGGGCCTGAGCTGGGCCCGCGGCCCGGCTCCCGCGGGACGGATGGCTCCCGGCCACGCGTCCTCCTGCCGGAGACGCTGCGCTTTAATGGCATTTAAATAGAAACGTCGCTACAAAAATATACAGACTAGAGCCCGGCCACGGCCCCCGGGCGCCGCTCGCTCCCTCCCCGGCTCCGCCACGGAAGCGGCTTTTCCAGCTGCCCGGGGAAAACGAGCCGGTTTTCCTCTCTCTCGGTTCGCTCGGCGCAGCCGGAGCCGCTGCTCTCCCTTGGTGTCTCCTCTCGGGGCCCGGAGCTCCGGCTCGTCCTCCGGAAACCCCGGAGTTTTTCGGAATAAAACGGAGCGTGTTCAACCCGCCGGCGGGCTGCCCTGCGGACCGCGGACCGAGAACCGGACGGGAAAAGCGGCTCCGGCGTCCTCCTCCCGGAGCGGGTCGGCGGCCGCGCCGGCGCCTTTCGCCCCGCTCCGGCCGGGGTCCCCGGCGGGGCCGTCAGCGCGAGGGCGGCGGGGGGCCGTGGGGGTCCGCGGGGCGCCAGGCGCGGAGCCGCTCCTGCAGCAGCCGCAGCTCCTCGGCGAGGCCGGCCGGCGAGGGGGCGAAGCGCCCGCGCTGCGGGGACGGGCGGCACCGGCTCGGCACGGATCCTCCCCACGCATCTCCCCCGTCACAACCCCCCACCACCCCAAAAAAAAAAAAAAATAAAAAATAAACGCCCGGTTTGAACCACCCGCCAGCTTTCCCGGACCCCAGTGACGGGAGCCGCGGAGCCGCACGGCCCCGAATTTAACCGCTTTTAACCAGGATTGGGCCGGGGAAGCAACCCAGCCCTCCCGCCTCCGCCGGCCGGAGCCGAGCCCGGGGATGCCGCCGGCGCCGCCGGTACCTGGCTCTCGGGGACGGCGCGCAGGTAGCAGCGGTGCCAGAGGCGGATGGCGGGGCCGGCGGCGCAGGGCAGCAGCGGCCCCCGGGCGGGCGCGGGCAGGGGGCTGCCGCCGGGACCCCGCTCCGGCTCGCCGAGGCTCTCCAGGGACAGCGCCCAGCGCGGGAGCCGCTTGGCCCGCCAGGGAAAGGGCTGCGCCTGGGGCCACAGCGCGCCCTTGGCCAGCACCCACACGGCCCCCGCGCCCTCGCCCTGGGGGGGGGGGGAGGAATGAAAATAAAAATAAAATTAAAAATAGCAATTAGGGAACGGTCGGTGCTGGGGAGGGGGCAGAGCTGCAATGGGCTTTGGGGAGCGGGATGCACTGAGACCCCCCCCCGGCACTGCGACCCCCCTGGAAGAGGATCACCGCAGAAGTGGGATCCCTATGGCACTGGGACCCCCTGGAACCGGGATCCTCCGGCACTGGAACACCCCCCCCACACCCCACACTGGGATCTGCCAGCACTAGGACACCCTGGAACTGGGACCCCCGGGAACGGGGACCCCCATGGCACTGGGACCCACTAGAATCAGGATCCCCTGGCACTGGGACCCCTCCCTCCACTGGGATCTGCCCACCCTGGAACCAGGACACCTCAGAAGTGGGATCCCCACAGCACTGGGACCCCCTTGTACTGGGACCCCCCCCACACACACTGGGATTTCTCAGTACCGGGACACCTGGGAAGTGGGATCCCCATGGCACTGGGACCCCTTGGAACTGGGATTCCCCAAAACTAGGATTCTCCTGGCACTGGGACCTCCTGGGCACCGGGACCCTCTGCAACTGGGATCCCATTGCATTGGGATCCCCCAGTAACGGGGTTCCTCCAGCACCGGGATCCCCAATGGGACACCCCCCCCGCCCCCCGCGCTGTCGCCAGCCCCTTCCCGGCTCCGCCATCCCCCCCCCCCCCCGGCCAAGCGCAGCCCCGACTCACGCCGCCGCCGGGCTGGGGGGCCGCGGTGCCGGCGGGCGCCGGGCCGGCGCGGGGCCCCGCCGGGTTCCTGAACCGAGCCCGCTGCTGCCGGCTGTAGCGCAGCCGCCAGTCCCAGACGCTGGGCAGGCGGCGGGCGGGGGCGTCCCGCCGGCCCCCGGGCTCCGCCGCCGGCGGCTCCTGCCAGCCGCCCACCGGCGTGTAGCTCTGGCCGGAGACCGGGGGCTGCGGGGAGAGGAGAGCACCGCGGGGAGGGGGGTGAGCGGCGCTCACCGGGCTGGGGAAACCGAGGCACGGAGCCGGGCAGAGGGCCCGGGCGCCCTGCGAGCCGCTCACCTGGCCGCTCCGGCTCCGCTGCCGCTGGCAGTTGAAGAGGAAGGTGCTGAAATACGGCACGAAGCTGCTGTCGTGCAGCGCCAGCAGGTAGCTCTCGGTGAAGCCGAAGCAGGCGGGGAACTGCCGCACCAGCTGCCAGGTGCAATCGAGGAAAAGCAGGAAAACGGGCGCCTGCGGGGCACACAGGCACGCGTGTGCACGTGCATGCACACACGCGCGTGCACGCCTGCGGGCGCCGTGTGCCACCTCCCCCCCGCCGCCCTCACCTCGCCGCGGGCGCCGGGGCGGCCGAGCCCCAGGCGGCGCCCGAAGGGGTGCCCGGCGGCCACCCACTCGCGCTGCAGCAGGCTCTGGAAGCCGGGCAGGGTGCGGGCGTGCGGGTCGGCCAGGAGCTGCGCCAGCGAGGCCAGCAGGCAGTTGAGGTCGCGGTCGTCGGACTCTGGCAGGGGGGGGACGGGGCGGGGGGGGGGGGGTGAGGGGCGCCGGCGTGGCGGGCGTCCCCCTCCCCGTCCCGCGGCGACGCTGGCTCTCACCTTGCAGGACCACGGAGCAGCGGGCGCCGGCCAGCAGCGAAACCACCTCGCTCGCCTTCCGCACGCAGGCCCTGGCGGGGAACCCGGCGGTGCCACCAGCCCCCCGAGGCGCGGACGCCCCGGGGCGCCGTCCCCCCCCCCCCCCCCCCCGCGGGTCCCCCACCCACCCCGCTACCCACCGCACGTGCTCCAGCCAGCGCGTCCCCTCCAGCGCCGACAGCCACTTGTCGTCCGCCACCGGCGACTCTGCTCCCGCGGGGGGGGGGGGGCAGGAGAAAGGCAGCGGGTCGGGGGGCGCCAGGGGCACACGGGGCCGGCGGCTCCCTCCCCCCCAACCCACCCTCCGCGGCGCCGGCTCTCACCGGGCAGGCAGAGCGCCCGCAGCTTGAGGTGGGCGAGCTGCAGCTCGGCCAGGCTGGGCAGCTCGGCGGCCGCCTCCACCAGCACGCACCGCGCGTGGCCCGCCAGCATCAGCGCCTCCAGGCACCTGCGGCGGGGACGCTCGCGTTTGCTTTAGCCTCTCTATTTATTATTATTATTTTGGAGGGGTTTTTGGGGACGGGGGGGGGGTCCCCACCTGACGTCGTCGTGCTGCGGGTCCGACGCGGCGTGGAAGCCGGCGGCTCGCAGCAGGTCGCTGCCGCCCGGGTGGTGCCAGCAGAGACGCTGCCGGGGCGAGAGGGGGTGATGCCCCGCGACCCCCCCCCCCCGCCCCGTCCCCATCCCCGCGCTGCCCCATGTTGTGGCCCCCCCCCCACCCCCCCATCCCCAGCATCCCGTCCCGCTCCGGAGCGGTCGGCCCCCGAATTTCGCCGGCACTCACGGGCAGGCGCCGCTCCTCGAAGTGGGCGAAAGCCCGTTTGAGGTCCTTGTCCAGGAGCCGCCGGGGCACCCAGAGGTACCGCGGGAGGCTGCGGGCAGAACGGCCCCGGGGCGGAAAAGCGGCGGCTGATTTAACCACCCGCCGCCGCGACCGCGGGGCCTCTCCGGGGCCGTTCCCGCGGCCAGCCCGGCGCGACGAGCCCAGGGGGGGCCCCGGCGTCCGGCCGCCCCCGGTACCTGGTGGCCATGTCGAAGCGCTCGTTGACGGCGCTCACCCGCCAGCCCGCGGCTCCCTGCCGCTTCAGCTCCTTCTCCCAGTCGCGGAGGCTCTCGAAGAGCAGCGTGGGGCCTTCGTCCTCATCCTCGTCCTCTTCATCCTCCTCCTCGTCTTCCTCCTCCTCCAGCGCGGTTTCTGCAGCCCCGGCAGAGCCCGGCTCAGCGCGGCGCGGGCGCGGGAGCCGCCGGCTCGCCGGCCCTTCCCGCGCCGCTCACCCCGCCTGCGCCGGCCACGCCGCCGTCTCCCGCGCCCGCGCGATGGCCGTGGCGACCTGCGGCAGAGGAGCAAGGGGCGAGCGCGGGGCCGCGGCGTGTGTGTGTGTCCCCCCCTCCACCCAACGCACCTCGCCGCGGCCCCGAACCCGGCGGGGGGGGGGGGGGTGGGGGGCTCACCCGAAAGGCCTGCGGCTGCGGCCCGCTCTCGGGGAAGTGGAAGCGCAGCACGCGGAAATCCCGGCAGTGCACCGCCAGCTCCTCGGGCACGAACTTGAGGCTGGAGGCGGCCGTCAGCTCCTTGGGCTTGGCGAAGCTGCTCGCTGCGGCGGGGCGAGACCCGGCGGGGCTGGCAGCCGGCGCGGCCGAGCCCCCCTTCCCGGCGCCGGCGCGGGGCCGCGGGAGCTGCCCCGCGAGCCCGGGGCGCCCTTTACCTGCCACCAGCTTGCGGATGCAGGGCAGCGCCACGTCGTACTCGCTGTGCAGGAAGGTCCGGGAGCCGGGAGCCTGCGGCGGGAGAGGGGGGCACAGCTGGGAGGTGCCCCCGGCCCCCCCACACCCCCTGCGGGAAGGGGCAGCAGGGCTGGTGCTGCCCCACGGCGAGGGGCTCCCTGGGGGAAGGGGCTGCGGTGGGGATGGGGCCAGGAGGGGGATGGGGGCAGGATTCTGCAGGGATGGGGATGGGGATGGTTTGGGGATTGGGCCGGGATGGGGAAGGGACTGGGCTGGGGATGGGGAGAGGATTGGGCTGGGGCTTGGGCTTGGTCCAGGACAGGGATGGGATTGGGCTGGGATGGGGAAGCGACTGGGGTAGGGATGGAGAGGGGTTTGGGATTGGGATTGGTCCAGGATAGGAATGGGATTGGGCCGGGATGGGGAGAGGAATGGGCTGGGGATGGAGAGGGGATTGGGACTGGGATTGGTCCAAAATAGAGGTGGGATTGGGCTGGGATGGGGAGAGGATTGGGCCAGGATGGGGAAGGGACTGGGCTAGGGATGGAGAGGGGATACAGACTGGCCCAGGATAGGGATGGGATTGGACCAGGATAAGGATGGGATGGGGCTGAGATGAGGAGGGAGCTGGGCTGGGATGTGTCTGGGACCAAGATGGGATCAAGACGGGGATGGGATTGGGCTGTGATAGGGATAGGACAAGGCCATGATGGGGAAGGGACTGGGCCGGGATGGGGATGGGACCAAGATGGGGATGGGATTGGGCTGGGGCTGGGGCCAGGGAAGGGCCGGGGGGCCGGGGAGGGCGGGCGGGAGGGGTGGGGGGGGGGGCGAGCCGGGCCCCTCACCTGGGCGCCGGGCACGAAGGCCAGGCGCAGGTTGGTGCAGTACAGGGTGCCGCGCACGGAGCCGCCGCCGCCGCGCTGCCGCACGCCCGCCGCCTGCTCCAGGACGCGCTCCCCTGCGGCGGGGCGGCGGCGTGCGGGGGCGGCCGGGGACACCCGCGACCCCCCCCCCCCCTCCGCCGCCCCTCCGAGCATCCCCCCCGCCGCCCCCCGGGTCCCTCCCCCCTCCACCTCCCCCCGGGTCCCCCCCCCCCCTTCCAGTACCCCCCTGGGTCCCCCCCGCCGCAGTCCCCCCGGGTCCCCCCCCCCGCCCCCGCCGACCTCCCCGGGTCCCCCGCCGCCGCCGCCCCCTCGGGTCCCCCCCCCCCCGTACCGGGCACCCCGCGGAAGGCGGCGCCGCGCTGCGCCGCGCTCATGCCGCAGGACTTTGGCCGCCGCGCCGGAGCCGCCGCGGAGCCGTAACCCCTTCGGCGCCGCCGCCGCCGCCGCCTCCCCCCGGGGCCGCCCCGGCGCCGGCTGAGAGGCGGCGGCCGCGGGGGGCAGCGCGCAGCGCCGAGCACCGCGGAGGGGCAGCGAGCGCCGCGCCCCCCCCCCCCCGCTCCGCGCATACACACACACCCCGCGGGGGGGGGGGGGGGGGGGGGGGGGGGCCGCAGCCGGGACGCCTGGGCCCTTCGGCAGCCGGGGCGGCTCCGTGACTCATCGCTGAGGCATCGCCGCCTCCTCCCAGCCCCGAAAACCCGCAGCGCCGGGGCCGAGGCGGCGCTGCCCCGGCGGCCGCGGAGGGGCCCAGGAGTCCGGGGCTCCCGGCGCGCCAGGGGGTCCTGGCCCCGGGGCCGCGCGTGCCCCCAAGCCCCATTCCACCCCCCCTCCCCAAACCCGATGCCCTCCCGGGCAGGTTTTCTCCCCAGGAGCCGACAAAGCTCCTTGGGAAGACTCCAGCCAGTTCAAGGGAGCGGAGAAAACGGGAGGGCGAAAACGCCCGGGCGACGCCAGCCTCAAAACGGGGGATTTGGGGCAAAAAAGGGGCTGGCGCACGGGGGTGAAAAACGAAGATTCGGGGACTCGGGGGCCCGGCGAGAGGCAGAGCGCGAAGCCCCGCGGCCGTGAGCGGTCGAACTCTGATTGCTGTCGGGGCACCGAGGGTAGGAGTAAAAAGTTGCCAACCTCGTATTTAATAATTATATATATATATAAAAAAATGCGAATAAACAATTGCAGAATTTATTCAGGTCACTTCGCAGAGGACTCGCGAAAAGCCAAGTCTCCCCGCGCGCCTTCCCAAGGAGAGGCCGGGGCAGCGCGCGGGCGAGCTTGGAAAGGGCGTCGAAACCCCCCGAGCCGCGGGAACCCCAATAAAATCCTCCCGGGAGGAGTTTTCCCAAGGGTAAAACAAACAAACAGAAAAAAAATAGCTTTGCCGTTAAGTGCACTTGTTTGGAGACCACGGGAACGGAGGTGCTGCCCTTTCCCGCGGGAACCCGCGCAGGGAGAAGGGCCGCAGCGCCGGCGCCCTTCCTCGGGGGGACGTGGTGCCCTCGCGCCCCCCAATCCCCCCCTTTTTTAAAAAAAAAAAAGAAAAAAAACAGGTACCAAAGGCAACGCCTGGTCCCGCTAGAGTGACCCCGAAAATACCCGGGGGGCAGCGGGGTTCAGATGCGCAGGGAAAGGCAGACAGCGAGCATCATCTTTCAATAAATAGGAGGTGTGGTTAATAGGCCCTTAGGGAAAAAAGGAAAAAAATAAAGAGGAAGAAAAACAGTTTCACCATAAAGAAAACAAAAACGATTTGAAGAAAAAAAGCCCTTAGCAGTTCTGAAGAAATCCAGGCGACTCCCTCTGGTCAACTCGGCGGGGGGCTTCGGACTCGGGCTACATTTGCGATAGCAGGAGAAACTCTGCGCGCGGTAGAAAAAACTTATTTCTCAAATATTTTCAACCTATCTTTGCCTGGAGCTCAATTCCACCCCCCCGCTTTGATTTTAGAAAAAGCTACAAACTCCATTAACCGCAATACAAAAACCAAAAGCGAACGCCGGCGAGGGAAGAGCCTGCAAAAATCTGCTTTGGGGAAGGGGCGCCGGCACCGCGGTCCCGCTCGTGCAAAGATTGCGGGGCCGGGTTTCCCCAAAAAAATCCAAAATAAAATAAAACAACCCCCCAAATGGGAAACGAGCCCCGCGAGGCGCCCCCCGGCCGGGAAGCGCGGAGGTTCGGGCGCTCCGGCCGGAGCCCCCGCGACGCAGCCGCCTCGGGTAAGGCCCGGGGTTAAGGACACTTCCACCTCCTCCGCCCCTCGAGGGCGGCGGGCAGCATCCCAACGGAAAGGAGTTGCATAGTTTTGCTGCCTTCTGAAAAATAATAATAATATATATATATATAAAAAAACACCCAAAGGGAGTGTTGTGAAGCTCTGACTCATCGGTACAATTCACAATTTTTTTTTCTTTTTATTTTTGCATGGAAAAACGCTCAACCTTGCTCTCTACGCGGGAACGAGTCCGGTTGGGGAATCTATGGTTACCAAAAAAAGAGAAAGAAAAAAGGAAAAAAAAAAAAAAAAAAAAGAAAAATCTGTGCAAACGTTGCAGTGCTAAAGTTAGAGCCCTCCTGCAGGAGGGAGCCGGGGAGGGGGCGCGGGGAGCGCGGTGCCGCTCGCCGCTCGCTTTCCTCGCGTCGCGCTCGTTAGCCCTATTATCAAAAAAAACAAAAAATAGCTTTAACGTTACTCAGTCCGAAGGTCAGTCGAGGGGCTCAGCGAAAACGGAGCCAAGTTAATTCTATTCGGCAGAACAGAGGTAGCACGGAAGTAGCTCGATCAAGTAGGAAGTTATCGCGCGCGAGCGTGTGTCCGTCCGTCCGTCCATCCGCGTCCGTCCCGTCCCGTCCGCGAGCCGGCGGCCGCTCCCGGGCCTCTCCGCTCCTCCGGGTATTGCTGGGCGGAGACGGCCGCTGGAAAGCTCAGAGCCGCTCGGCGCCGCGGCTTTCTCCTTCCTCCCCCCAAACCAAACAAGGAAAAAAAAAATTAAAAATAAACATTTTAAAATACAGTGGAGCCCCGGGAAGGGCAGAGCCCTGAGCCTGCGGCGGAGAGCCGGGCGCAGCGGCGTCAGGGCTCCGGCGAGCTCCTCGGCTGGGGGGAAGGAAGAAAAACAAAGTCCAACTCCAACTCTGCGTCTCTCCGTACCAGCAAAATAAAAAAAAAGAAAAAAGGGAAAAAAAAATAGTATATATACTAAGAGTGTTAAAAATCTCTCAATGAAAAGGTCTGCGGTTTTTCAAGCTCGGTCTGGAAAAGCGGCGTTAAATTGGGTTACGCCGGGCTCCGGCTGAACGGAGCTGGCAGGGCGCTCCGCGTCCGCCTTAGCGGAAAGCTTTGGTCTGGATCCCGGGATCCCCCCCGTTTTCACCCGCCCCTACCGCGGCCGCTGACCCCAGGCGCCCCGGGCGAGGAGAAGCCCCTGGGAAAGCTCCCTCCTCTCTCCGCCCGTCCTGGGAAGGGCGGTCGCGGCCGTCGGCCCCGTCCAGCCAAACGCCCGCTCCCTCCTTCCGCGGACGCGGAGGTGGGGGGGAGGGGGGAAAAAAGGGGGAAAAAAAAAATCTTTTATTGCATTCCCCACGTCTCAGGGGTCCGGAGGGGAGCGCCGCGGGGCGGCCGGCCTCAGAACCTGTGCACCAGCGCTTCCCGCTCCCGCTCTCTGCGCTTCAGTTCCTCTCTGTAGCAGCAGGAGCAGAAATTCCCGGTTTCCGGATGCCCGTAAAAACCGCAGTTGGGCTGCTTGCACTTGGTCTGCTGGACGCCGTAAAGCGCTCGCGCCCTGCTCCTGTCCGCGCTCGCGCCCCTCTGCGAGCCCTCCTGCTCCGCGTAGTCCCGGTAGCCGTTGCTGTGCGGGGCGAGGCAAGCCGGGCCGTCGCGCTCCGCCGGGAAACCGGGCTGCGCGTCCGCGTCCGGCGGCGAGAAGGGAGCCCCGGGCGCCGGGCCCGTTTGGTAGGGGCTCGGCCGCGCCTGGGGGCAGTGCCGCGGCAGCGTGGCGTAGGGGGGAAGGCTGCTGCAGGCCCCCCCGGCTACCTGCCGCCGCGCGTCCTGGCAGCCGCCGGGCTGGGAGCCCTCCGCGCTGCTCACCACGGAGGGCCTGGGAAAGGTGAAGACGCCCGAATAGCTGGAGGGAAAAGCTGCCATTTTCGCTCCTAGCGCCAAATCCGGGCTCTGGATGGCGTAAGAAGGGGGAGGCTGCGGGTAAGCGGGGTTCAGCATCCCTTCCTCGCCCTTGTGCGCGTTCACCTCCGGCTCCAGCTTCTTGGCGGCGTTGCCCAGCGCCTTCTTCTCCGCCTCCTTCTGCTTCTGCTCAGCCAAGAAGCGCTCCTCGGCATCCAACAGGTACCTCTGGATCATCTCCTCCTGGTACTGGTGCCGGCTGCTGGTCTTGAGGTGCCCGGCGAAGATGAACTTGCGCTCTCCCTGCATGGCCGCCCGCAGGATGCTCAGGCTCAGCCGGACGTCGTTGCTGTATTTGTAGGGATCTGCCTGCTTCTCGGGGGCCGCTTTCCCTGGGCAGGTTTTCTCCACAGGAGCCGACAAATCTCCTTGGGAAGACTCCTCTTTGCTGCCTTTCCTCGACTTCAAGGATCCTTTCTTCTTCTTCTCCAAGGTGTCTCCCTGCCCGTTGCTCACGCCTCCCTTGATAGTTTTGCTGTGCATCAACCCACCCATGTTCTTTTTTAGTTTGCTCCCTAAAGTCTTGCCGAAGCTGCCCAGCTTATTAGCAACCGAGTCTGCCCGCCGTTTGTCTTTCTCCTTGTCCTTCTCTCGGTCCTTCTTTGGTTTCTCTTTGTCCTTGCAAGCCCTGCTGCCGCCGTTGCTCGCTGAGCTGCTGCAGACCGACTCCTTGTCGGACTCGCCCGACTCCGCGGCCGAACGAGCGTCGTCTCCGGCGGAGGCTGTAGGCGATTCCGGCTGGGCCAAAGGCGCCTAAAGGAGAAAGAAAACACTATCAACAAGCAAATAAGTTCCTCAGATAGCAGCCTGCAGCTGAAGGTGGAAGGGACAAGCAGCGCGAGACGCCGGCAGCCTACGCAACGCCGCAGCTCTCGGCGTTGAACGGCTAAAGCTTTTGAGACCGCTACGAGCGAGTCCTCCCCGCGGGAGGTCCCAGGGAAGCTGCGCTCCAACCGTGTCTCCCAAGTCGGCTTCTGGCGGCTGCAAATCAACGGTTCAGTGTTCGCCTTGGACCGAGCAGCAGCCGCAGCCGGGCGCCCACGCGAGAGGCCCGCGCCGCACGGCGGGCTGCACGAGGGCTCCGCGTCTCCAACTTCCTTCGCTCTTAAAAACGGGCGCAAAGAGAAGCTGCCTATCTGCTCCGAGCAGCATCGCCGCGACCTCGAACGGCAACGCGGGGAAGCTCACGCGAAGGAGCCCGCGCGAGCCGGCGACCTCGCTGCTGCCGCTGCCCTCCGCGGAAAGGAGGCGCGAATAGTGTGAAAGAGAAAACGCTGCTCGGTTCTTTACCTGCGTGTCGCAAGGCAGGGTGATCCATTTAACATTCATGTAGCTGTGCAGCAAGTGCAACTTTGCTTCCAGCGACAGCGTCACGCTAGAAGAAAACAAGCATTAAAAAAAAAAAATTAGAGCAAAGGTTTATTTTCTGTTTTCCACATTGACATTTTTTAAGACTGTATCAAGATGGCAGCAATATGAAATTAATTTAAGGGCTTTCCAGTACTCAAGCTCAATGTCAGCAGCATGCAAAATACGCAGGGGTCCACTCCCACCTCCAGGAGACGGGGGGCTGCGTGGTTCTGCAGCACGCAAAGGGACAACCGCCTCCGAAATTAATAAATCGCTTAGCGAGTCCGGAGGAAGGGAGGATTAAGTTACACCCAGTATACAAACGCACAGCTAAAGCACAAGTCTATCATGCTGTGAATTATTCAGAGAAGCTCTGTTTCTTAAACGGACTGAAATTTAAAGACCAGATAGTCAAACGTGGGACCACATTTGTATTACGTGCTTTTAAATGCTAATAGGTTAATCTTATCCCCTCGGACCTTGCAACAAGCTGATTTAAATTTCCAGAGTTGCATAAAAGAGAATGACAGCATGGCGGGTTTTTTTGCAAATGCACATGCAACGCTGAGTTGTAGGAAGATAATATTTTCGCAGCCTTCCAAATCTTTCAATTAAATTAAAAAAAAAAGTAAATGAGTCTGTAGATCAGAACCACGTTTGTTTAAAATTAAAATTGACTGCAAATCACCTTATCTGCTCATGAAACAAATGAAAAATGATGTCACAGCTCTAAATAAAGGTAGTTTCAAAATGATTTTTCCTTTCCACAAAAACAACTTCAGGAAAAAAAAAAAAAAGATGTTTTCTCAAAACATTTCCACTTTATCAAAAAAAAAAAAAAAAAAAAAAAAAAAAAAAAAAAAAACCACTTTCCACTAAAAACATATGGACAGAACATTTTCCATTGGCTCCAAAACCTCAGAACAGGGTCTCTGTACCGCACAAAACAGCATCTCTAAGACCCGCTCTGCATTTCAACGCTTCGACCTCGGAGGCTTCTGCACTTCCTCACCCCAAGTCAGAGGACGGGCGAGTCCCGCGTCCCGCTCCCACCGCTGCCAGCCCCCGGCTCAGCCGCGGGGAGCACCAAACCGCGACCCGCTCGCCCCCGGGCCGGGCCCGAGACCGGCAGGGCGCCCGCCAGCCGGGGCCCCGCGTTCCGAGGAAATTTGCTCTCCGAATTCCTGCTGGTTACGCTGGGGACAAAGGCACGGGAACCCCCCCCGCCAGGTTTTGGCGACCGCGGGCTCCGTGGCTTCTCCTTTACGAGCTAAGCCCGGTCGGAAACGCCAGCAGCGGGAGCCATCGCATCTCTGCCTCGCTCAAGGGCTTTGCCCTTTACCGAAACGCTCGCGAGTTTGGAAAAGAAAGAAGTGGAAGGCGTTTCGTCCCTGCCGAACGGGCTCGCCGCCCGAGCACGGACCTGAGCGGACGCGAGAAACGTCCCGTGCCCGCGAGCAGCTGGGGATGAAGCGCCGAGCCGCCCCGGCTCCGACCGTCCCGGCCGCCAGCGAACCAACCTGGCCAGTTTGACGTTGTCGCTGTCGTCTTTTCCCCACTGCCACTCCTTCCCGGGATCCACGGCGAAGTGCACGGGCAGCAGCTTGTGCTCGGAGTCCGTCAGGGGGATCACCGCTGCGCGCGGAAGCCAACGGAGAGCCCTCAAAGCCCGAAGGGGCTGGAGCCGGCGCGCTCCCCGCGAAAACCGAGCATCCCTCGCGCCCGCGCCGTTCCCCCCGGAGCTTCGCCGGGGCCGCCGGCGGCTCGCGGTGCTCGCTGGCGTCAGGCCGGGTCGCCGGCCACGCCAACGTCCCTCCCAAAACCGCTCGGCCCCTCCATCGCCTACCTTGCTCTTTCGCGGGTTCCTTCTGCTCCATGGACACCAGAGCCGAGAAATGGGCCTGGTCGTACGCCAGAACCAACGGAGAACGATGGCATTTGTTGGCTGGGACTTCGAGGGGAAGATAGATGCCTCCGAAGGGAATAGGTGCAAAGGCTGGGAAGAATTCAGCACAGTTAGGGTTTTCAAAAGAGGTGAAAGAATTGCTCAGACCGAAACTGCCGCTCCAGAACAAGCTGGCTCGTTTCACTTCAAGGTTTTACCTGTAATTAATTTGGAGGAGGGAAAAAAACAAAACAAAAACCCAAAAAACAAAACAAAAAAAAAAGAAAGAAAAAAACCCCACCTAAAGAAAACCTAAAATAGATATTTATTTTAAATCAGGAGGTATATAGTTGCAAAATTAACCTCAGTTTTCGGTAAAGCCCCGCTTTACTCCTCCGCAAAGCAGCTTAAATTTGCACATGAAACGATGGTAACCGATCGTATTTTTGTGACAGGAAATTAAGTCTGCTAGTGGAAAATTCTGTATGCAGGGAACGGAATTTCCCTTCTACACACACGCACTCCTGCACGAGGGCAAAAAAGGTAGAAAAAGCCCCACAGAAATGCTCGTAGAGCATCGGACTACGACGCTTAGACGCACGTCTCGCCCCGACGCGAGCCAGCAGGAGCTCAGCGCGCCCCTTGCCCGGCGGGCGGATTCGAGATCCGACAAAAAGGCCCCGTAAAACTGCAGAAAGGGGGAAACGGGCGTTTGGAGCAGAGACGACGGATAAAAGCTCCCCGCGGCGGGGCGGAAGGGAGCGCGCGGGGGTGCGACCTACCTTCTCCCCCCGAGTCTCGCAGCATAGTGTCCGCGACCACCACTACGGGTCTCTTCAACACGTGGGCAAGGACAAAAACGTGAAACTCCTCCAGGCTCTCGTACACCGGCTCTTCGGAGCTTTCCACTCTGCGGGAAAATAATAAAGAACCGCGACCTGACTCGCGTTCCTCGCGGATTTAATCATCGCTTTTAAGAACAGCAAGGGAAGAGGCCTTCACGGGCAGCCTACGAAAGCAGATCACACCGACAGCATTAAGTCTGATCTCGCCTCTGCTTGCAGATTTTAGACGTAGCTCCCCAAATTCCCCCGTTCTAAGGCGATGCCTTGTTTGCAGGAAATACCATATTGCTGCCTGGAGCTTCTGGGAGCCTCTTATCCAAAGAGCTTCCCAAGCGGTGGTGGCTCGGGATGGCTGCAGCGATAAAGCGCCCTTGAAACAGAGCGAGGGAGGGAAGACTGGGGAACTTGTCAGCTTTTGCGCATTATTCTCATTTTGGGCCAGAAGCATGAAGACAAGGGAGAAAAGATCAGTTTTCTGTTCAGCTCTGGGGGACGTGCAGCGTTTCAATGGTTTCCCATAGCACTTCACTTACTTCTCGCTGTTTCTCGTGATCTTTCATCCTTCTCCCTAAAAACGTACGGTGAAAAGAGGACCAAAGCAGCAATCCCCTCGGCTGGCCCCCGCCAGCAGGTCCCTGCTCCTACCCTTGAGTTATCCCAGCTTGTGCATTTAAGAAAAGTATTCTTTAGGGTTTCACATCTAGACACTTTTTTTTCCCCCCCCCTCCTCCCAAGGTGAATTATAACCGCTCAGGAAAAAGGCCGCGAAACGCCCCAGCCCCTCGCGGGCGCCCGGGCGCGCTGCCTACCCTCCGCAGCTGCCTCCGTTCGTGCCGTAGTGGACGCGGGGCTCGCTGGACGCCAGCTTGATCAGCTCGTTCCACTCCTTCTGCCACTCTTCTTCCGTGTAAACAAGGCCAGACTGGACAAGGGCAGCAAAGAAAACAAGAGTATATTTTTAACCAATTTCTGCATATTTTTTTATATGCACAGACACATCGTTTCTCAGTAGACTTATGCAAAAAAAGAATTAATTCATCACACTGAAGAGCACGTGTTTCCAGATCAGTGCTTTAAAGCCAGCAGGGGAGATAATCTGCCTAAAACACGAGTTTGCATTTTTGTAGGTGGAAGTAAACATTTCAAGCCACAGAACGAGAGCTAACCTTTACTCTAACACCAATCCTTCCAGTATTCAGGATGATATACCGTAGGGGCGAGAGACAGCGGAATAGATGATAACCGGACTAATTAAAACACAAGATCGCCTTTAGAAGTTATTTCTCCTCTTCACTGAATTATAAAAAGACGCATTATAACACCCAGAAGATCCACTGGGAGGGCTGCGTGGGTATTTTAACACACTATTAACACTTTGTATTTTTCCAAAGCGGAACGGGGCATGGCTAATTGTAACAGCGGGAAGGATTTTCCGAGCGAGTTTGTTCGGAAAGGAAGAGCTCAAACACCCCGACTTCGGGCAACCGCCTCGATGCTACCTGTAACACCGATTTAGCCTGGACCGTTTCACGCTGTTGCAGGCACCACCTAAATCTCACGTCTCTGAGATCTTTCTGCTTGCGCTCAGGACTCCCGCCACCTCCTATATCCTGAATATTTTCAAGTCCTTTTAAGACTTGAACGCCTCGCAACGCGCTCGCAGCCCGCGCCGCGGCAGAACGTAATATTAAGCGCGGCCATAACGTGCTTGTAATAGAGGGATTTCCCTACCCTATAATAAAAAGAGTTTTGCCCAAGTTTCAAGGCTGTAATTTAGACCAGCGGATATTTCTCACGCCGTGGCATAGCCAAGAGTTGCCCAAAATTCAAGACAGAGACTTTATTGCGACGGGCCGCGCCGTGCCGCGGCTCTCCGCTCCGAGGGCCGCTCCCGGTTGGATTCCTACCTCCTTGTTCTGCTGCGTCTGCTGCCAGCGCCACCTCCGCTTCAGGGCTTCCCTTTCCACACCTTTATCCATCAAGGTATAAAGGGATTTGCGAAGCATGAGATCTCTGTCGTGAAAACCCCACATACCTGCAGGGAGGAAAAGGAAAGACAAAAAAAAAAAATTCCGAAAGGATTAGCAAGGGCTGGCATCGCTCCATCTTCCGCCACGTAACTGCTGAAGTCCTGGAGCCTCCTACAAACCAGGGGATAACTCAACTGTGGAACAGAGAAATGCACATAAAAAAAGTGATGATAATAATTTGAATTAAAGACTATCTCCCTCCTGGGTCGAATGCTGCATGCTGCGCCTACGACGAGCGTTTACACAGCTAGAGGTTGCTAATTCTGCTTTCAGCTGTAACAGATCTCACAGATGCAGTAAAATATTTGCACAAAATTTTGTATACACAAAAAAGAGTCACGTGCTACTTTACATCAGCTCTAGACCGATCCGTCCGGAGGAGACGAGACCTGGTTAAACGGGACGACGGCTTCGTCGCCCCTGAACCGAGCTGGCCGCGCAGGGGAACCGCGCGGCTCTGCTCGCTTCCAACTCCAGACGCCCCAAAAAATTCACCGCGGTCACGCTCCCCCGGCTTCGGTCCCCGGCCCCCGACTCCCGGGTTCCCCAAAGCGCTCCGCGATTTCCCGCTCCCTCGGGGAGCCGGGCGAGGAGAGGGTGCAGAGGCCCCGGCCGGGAGCCCGTTTCCCCTCCCCGCCGCCGGCCGTGGGAGCCCCGGCTGCCCGCGGCGGACGGACAGACGGACGGGAGGCTGCCGCCGCTGCCGCCACCGGGTCTCGGCCCGGCGCAGCCGCTTCGCCGGACCTCCCCGCCGCCGGGGCCGGGGCCGCGACGTGGAGCTCTTACCCAGGGAGGCGGCGTGGAGCAGGCAGTTGCCGTCGCCCGTGGTGGCCAGGGGCAGCAGGCGCTGGCAGCTGGGGTCCACGGCAGCCCACCAGTTCAGGCGACCTGCGGGGGAGACGCCGGAGGGTGAGCAGGGGCCGACGCAGATCTGCCCCGAGAAAGGAGGGGGGGAAACCAGCCCCGAGCGCCAGCGCCCTCCCAAACGGGGCCCAACAACCCTCCCAGCTTCGAGACTCTTTTTCGTTTCTTCTGGTAACCGAACGGTTGGTTTTACACCCTCTAAAACCAGCAGCTTTGGGGTAACACAAGGCACCCGAACGGCGGCGGCGGCGGCGGGGGGCACCCCATCAGCTGCGGAGCTGACTGCAGTTTGACGCCGGTAATTTCTTTTCTCAGCAGCAGGAAAGGAGCCCGCTGGAGCGGAGGAGCGGTTAGGGCGCGGGCTCGGGACAACGGCGCCTTCGCTACAAGGCCGGGCTCTTTCCGCGGGGAACGACCCGTCCTCTCGCCCCCCCCCCGGGGCCGCCGCGACGGCTCTGCCGTCGCCACCCGTCCCTCCGTTCGCGCGGTTATCGCACGACTCACTTTTCCCCCCCCTGCTGAATCACGGGGCGGAGGTGAGCAAGGAGGATCAGAGCCTGGAAGGGGGTTAAAAGACAGACCAAGAAAGGGCAAAGAGCGGCGAGAAAAAGCAGCATCTACGGCGAAGCGAGCGCATTTGTTAGCTCCAAAATCAGACCAGGAAAACACAGATCACTCATCGAACTCATCCCCTCCACAAAAAGTCCCTGCTGAAAACATCTTCGTTTCAAAACCCGGCAGCTACAAGAGGTCTGAAGGCCTCTCTAGCCCCTGCTTTCTCCCCAGACAGCAAGTTTCATGCAGTATCTCAGGAAGCGCGAGAACTCAGCGCTCACCCGCGCACGGCGCGGCCCAGCGCAAACCGCCCGCGAGCCTTCGGGGCCAGCGCGGAGCCAGGCGTCAGCGGCCAGGCCGGCGACCTACGGGCCAGAACGCCTGCCGAAGCCTCGCGAGTCGGACGCAGCGAGGCCAGGCCAGAAAGCTGCCCGAAGCCGGGGCGACACGGCGCCGAGCCAGGGACGGCCGCGCACCGACTCCTCGGATTTCCCGTCCCAGACGCGGCACGTTTGCACTCCGAGAACGGGGAGCCTTCAAGGGCAGCGAGCGACGCTCTGCGTAGCCAAGACACAGGGCCAGGCTTAACCCGCTTAGGTTTGGGGCAAAAAAAGCCGAAGGAGTAGGTAGGGTCAAATTCTCCGTTCCAAAAAGGTCTTTTCATACAGTTCTGAGCACGTTACAAGCTTTCCAAGCAGACGTCGTCACGATTTACAGTCGCTTTAAAGCTTGCTTGCTCCGCCACAGTGGTGTAAAGGGATCTTTGGATACGATGAGAAGAGGATCTTAACATTTATTGGTCTATAAAATACTTGCTTAATACCCTAAGGACAGCACATACTAGATTAATAATGGAAGTCACTGTAGATCACAGCGCCGCACTCAAAACTCGACTTCAAATTAAATTTGCAGTGTTTTACGTGCGCTGTGCAGCCCTCTATTAAAAGATAAACGCTCATTTATAACAAACCCGCACGCATAATGCGGATACGCTTTGTCTTCAAAAGCCACGTTACAAAAATCAATTACTTAACGCTAACGCCATCCCGGCGCGCGGACGGAAGAGCGCAGCCGAAGGGCCCGCCGCAGCCGCCGAGGAGCACAGCTCTTCCTCCGGGCTCGCGGACCTTCCCACTAGACACGTAACACGCTTCACGTAAATAAAATTCAGAAAGCAGTCAGGTGAATTACAGTTTCTCAAAGCACTCGGCTCCATACCGAAAATGAGATCCTAATCACCCGAAAGCACCCGCGTTTCTCTAAAGCGGAGCTTGGGCTGAACCACAGCAATCCGACACCCTGCCGAGCCTCCGGGCAGATGCAGATAGCTACGTTTTATTTGCATCAGACAGGACGGCTTCACCGCCGAGGAACAGCACCATCGCTGTAACAGGATCGCTCGGATCGAGTGTTCATTTCCAAAACACGAGAATATTTATTACAGGAACACTTCAGCAGGCTAGGGCTAAAATTCGACATTAAGAATATACTTTATCTCACGAGGAATAGTTTTCTAGATACGCGGGCCGGTGCCAGAACGCGCAGGACATAGGTTGTTCTCTGCCACTACACAGCAACTATTCAGGAGGAAAAGAGTACGCTGGAAAATAAACACGTCCGCCTGCATAAGGTGGTTTCTCTCCCGGCACGCGGAAAGTCAGCGGACAGGTTTTCCTGCATTGAGGCAGCAAGCATACAAAAAAGCATCGTGACTCTCATACGTCCGTAATCGCTTCTAACATTTTTTAAGTGGTGATCAGCTGCTGCAATAGCTCTTCCCCCCTCCCCTCCTCCGTAACGCTGAAGAGCGGTGCAGGAGATAGGGGATCTCAGCTGGCGAGATAACGCGATTTTTTTGAGCGTTACCATTCACCTGCGGGAGAGGCGACAACACGTTACACCTGCGTTTCGCCCGCGGACAGCGAACGCAGCAGACTCTTACTCAGTTCTTGCGCCGTGCTATAAAAAAAAAGGGGGAACGGGACCCACCGCAGACGGGCACCCCCGTAACGCGCTCAGGCCGCCGCAGCCCGAGGCCCGTACTCCAGCGCTCCGCGGTCGGCGCTGCCGCAAACCGCCGCCGCCGCGCTCACGCTTTTATTGGCGTCCAGGGGGAAAGCAACGGCCCGCAGCTCGCGGGGCACCGCTCACCAGCCTGCTCCAAGGCCACCAGCATCGACTGCTCGATGAGGTCGCGCTCGATGAAGCTGCGAAACTCCTCGGTGTACACGGTGAGGTCGGGCAGCTGGAAAGTGCAAACGGGCATCTCCAGCAGGTGCTCGCTGCTGCCATTGCTGGAGACGTGGGAACGGGCCAGAGACACGATGGTAGAGCTGGCGTGGGAAATGCCTCGGGACAGGCGTTTCTCTGGAGGGAAAAGGAAGACAAAGCACGCCTGAACCGCGCAGAAGAGGCAGAGCTCCCAGACGCGAGGCGTTTCTGAAATCACTGCCTCCAGCTGGCACGTTTTCGGCTGCAAGACCCCAAATTGCTCCAGGCTCCAGAAGGAAAAGCGACTCGAGAGGTATCGCTTCCGCGACGCGGCTAGCCGGCCGCTCCCGGGCGACGCTCACCTTGCACGATATCGTCCTGCCGCTGGAGCGGTGGCCGCGCGGGCCGCGCCGCCTCCTTCTCGGGGGCTTTGCAGCCGCGTCCTTCGTTGAAGGCGTGCGGCAGGTTCCCGGCGTGCACTTGCCTCAGCTGTTCAAAGTCGCTCAGGGCCGCGCTCAGATCCCAGTTTTTACCTGGATTGGAAAAACAGAAGCAGGCGGTCACCGTCACGCGGAGGAAAAAACAAGTTAGCTCCCAGAAGCGACTAAATCCGCACTAGAAACCGACCCCCTAAAAAAGCGTCGGGTCAACGGAAGCGGGTTGGAGGGAGGGTTTGCGCGCAGCAGGCACGCGCAGAGCTTCGAGGGAGCCGCTGCTCCCGCTCGGGTGCCGGACGCCTGCAAACCCTAAACAAGACCTCCAGCTTTGCCAGGCTAGTCAGCAGCCAAACCAGTTTGCAGGCAGCCTGTGCTGGCTAACCAAATAAATTATTCAGCAAAACAGCATGAACTTAGTGGGGTTGAACAAATCCTTTCCACTTTTAATACTACCCAGCAAAGCCAAAATAACATGATATATGTTAATACGCTGCAGTCTTTTAGTATGCAATAAACTGACCTTTTAGAAGACACCATCTTCTAAAGGCAGGAATATACAGCAAGGAAAGCCCACCACATGGCTTGCATTTTTGGGAAAACTGTGATTTTTATGAATACTGTTAATCTGGGCTCTTAAATTAGGAAGCTAGCAGACAGTGCAGAAAGAAAGCCAACTGTATATATAGTAACGCCACTACAGGAAAGATATATAAACTGCCAGCTGGTTTAAATGATGGGTCGTGGACAATAAGAGCAGCCATCATGTCTAATTTCCAAAAGGAAACACGCTTTTCAAGTATTTCAGTTCCGCTGAGGGATGCAATTTGCAGCATTTAATGACTGACTACAAACGGTAAGTTATTTTAGGGCTTACCTTTTAGGGATTTTTTTTTTTTTAATGAAACAATGAATCAGGATCAAGGAATGCGAATGACCTGTCAGACTAAAATTAGATTCACTGTCACATCAGTATCTGCCTCCGCCTGTAAGCAACAGGAGGGCACGCTAGTGACGCTGACCTGCGGCTGCTTGTATTTACCTGCCGTCTTCGCCAGCAGCTGTTCCAGAAACCGGGAAAAAGTGGCAAACTTTGGAAAGCCTACATGAAACAACGCGAGGCCTCATAAATCCCGGTATTTACAAGTCACCTGCCAGCACCGGGGAAGGGCGCGTTTCACGCACTCGGCGCTAAACTGCTTTTTGCAAATACAAGACGGAGGTTACACCCGAGTTATGGGTGCGCCGGGAAACCTCTGCCCAAAGCAGGTTTCCTTGGCGCTCCGGCGATCCGGGAGGTTCCTCCCCAAGGGCACAAAAAGCCGGCAGCGGAAACCTTCGGCCCGCGACGCCCGAGTCTTCGTCGCCCGAACGCGAGATGCTCTCAAAGAGCAGCGGCTGAACGGCTTTGCCAGCCAACGCTCCGCACTGCTCCGCAACCCTTTAGCTTTCGCGCGTATAAATACGTTGAAATCTTTGGCAGTTAAGGCAATTAGATGCAACGGCGCTCGGGATGCGGGTGACAGGGCCGACGTCAAGACCTGCAGGCTGCGCAGGGAGGCGCAGAGATTTAAGCCGCACACCAGACAGCGACTTTGCTCGAAAGGCACGTTAAACCCCAAAGACCCGCAGAAAACGCCACTCGGCGATTGCTCGGATTTCGCGTCTGAATCGTTGCCCTCATACAGCACATCTTGTTCTACCTGACGGCTTTCAGAGCACCGCACGGCCCCACTAACACGCACCAAACCCAGAGAAAAAGTCTCGTCGTCTTCCCTCACTTCCACATTGTCAACGCTGCAGAAAGGCTCCAGGAAAAAATAGCAGCACGTTATGGAAATTAGGTTAAAAACCACCGTTGTCAAACTAAATCAACAGCCACGGAGCAGAGCGGTAGGCAGAGAGAGAGAGATCTGCTTTAACCTTCTCCTGCTGCAAGCGTAAGTATTTCTTCAGAAAGATAATATTAGAAATGCTCACACCAAACAAGGAAACCTAAAACCAGAAACCAGAACACAACGACACCACAAAACCCACAGCTTGCCAGACTTCCGCCGCGACGGCGCTCGTTTGCGAAACGAACGGGCGACGTCCCGAAGCCGGCAGAGCCAAGGGGGGCTTGGAAGAGGACGAGCAGCCGGCGCTCGCCCGCGCCGCGAGCCCGAGAGGCAGCCGAGGAGGAAAAGCAGCGCAAGGGAGGTGGAGCGAAGCGCCGGAGACCCAGATCACACCAACGATTTCGGCGCCTCGGACTCGTCACGGCCGCAGCGGCCGAAGCGGCAGCAGTCGGAGGAGCCGGCGCAGGCGACGCGGGAGCGTCGGCTGGTCCCGAGTTCAAGCAACGCCGGATGCGACCGTAAAAATCACCGGCGCCGGGCGTCCGTCGGCCTTCCCTGGGCGCCGGAGCCGGGGGGGAAAGGGCAGGAACCTCCCTGCCCCCTCCCAAGCGAGGCCAGGGAGCCAAAAGCAAGTTTATCCCCACGCTGTCGATTTGCAACGAGAAAGATCGCGCGCGCCGAGCCGCTTGCAGGTGCCAGCGAGCCCGGGCCGAGGCTGCAGGGAGATGGCACTAAGCCAACCCAAGCCGCGGGCGCTTGCCGCCGAGCGCGCAGCCTCCCCGCGGGCGGATCGCGACGCGCGGCGGGGGCGCCCGGCTCCGCGCCGCTCGGAAAGCGACGGCGGCCCGCGGCCACTCACCTTCGAGCAGGTCTCGGGCCAGTCCCGGCTCTGCCCCCGTTGAGCGAACAAAATCCGACAGCACGACGTCCATATCCGAGGTCGCGTGCTCCTGGAGCGCTCCCGGATCAGCACCTCGGCCTCAATCTAGGAAGGAGAGCGACAGCGGGCCCAGCTCGCGTTACGCAGCGCGCAACAGCGAGCCGGGGGCCAGCCGACGGCGGGCGCCCCGCTCCCCTTCCCCGGGCGGGGAGGAAAATAAAATAAAATAAAGCAAAGCCCTCGGCCCCGTCTCGGGATTCCCCGGCCGCCCCGGCCTCGGAGGAGCTTCGCTTCCCAAGCCGGCGGACAAGTGGCCTAGAGGAACGACCCTTCCAAGGCTACCCAAAAACATATATAAACGAGTCGGCCCTTTTTTCAAAGGGGCTCAAACGCGCCGGTCCAGCTCTCCAGGACGAGGAAACCGTGGCAACCCGCGCTCGGCTTCGGCGGGTACCCGCGCGACGGAACGGCCCCGGCCCTCGCAAACGCCTCCGGCCGCCTTTTGCGATCTCGAAATACCCTCCGGATCCGCCTCGCGAGGGCGGCGGCGGCGGCGCGATTCAGTCCTGGCCTTTCCCCTTGCACCCTCTTTCCACCCCTAAAAAAAAAACCAAATAAATCACCGCTGCGTTCGCTGCCAGCTTCCCAAACCCAACGCGCCGTAAACCCTTGCGATAGCTAAAGCCTTATCTCCTTCCCAGGAGGGAACAAAAAAAAAAAAACAGTCCAGCCCAATATATTTTATGCAAAGCTTAAGTTTTAGGAGGTCCGGAGACGTGCAAAGCCACGCGCAGGTGTGGGCGCCGGCCGCGCACCCGAAGCCTGATTTACCGCATTCCTCGGGGCGGAGAGCAGGAGCAGCGCCCGGCCGGGCCGCGGCAGCCCGAGCGGGCGGCCGCGTTTCTGCGGGTAGAGGGTTATCGTTAGAAACCCCCCTTCCAGGGGGGCTCCACTCTTAAGCCGCGGTTTGGCACACGGAGAAGAGGGGAGCGAATCCACGCGGCCGGGCGACAGAGGCGTTGGCGCGCTGAAAGCGGAAATTTTGGTATTATAGGTGGGACAAACCTGTTTGCTTTACTGGTGCCTCAAAAATATCCTTTTCAGGATTATTCCTAAAGACCGGCAAAACTCCCCAGCGGTATAGCAATTCCCAAATGCAATTCCCAAACATGCAGGCTTTGACCTGGAATTTGCCGGCTTTCTTGGCTTAACACCACTTTGACCAAGCATCATGCTCACTCATTACACACGTGATGCATGAAGTTTTCGTGCACGCAAAAAAGCAATTTAATATCCTCCTATCGCGGCAGCGACCTCGGGGGCTCGCGTCATTTGAGGGCGATCCGAAAAAAGCGCGTTCGGACGTCGGGCAGGGATCCGGCAGGCGGTTCTCGTTCCCGCATCGAGGGTGCGGAGGGGACCGCGAGCCACGGGCGGGCTTCTGCGCCCCCCAAAATACCGGCAGACGAGAGCTGCAGGGACGGCGACCGCCGTTTCTACCGGAGAACTCGGCATTACTGGAACAAAAGATAAGTCTTCCTTCTGGCAGGGGAAGCATTTAAAAAAAGAAAAGAAAGAAAGAAAAAAAAAAAAAAGAAGTGTACGCAGCAAAGCTTGCCCTTTTGGAAGGGAGGAGAAAAGAGCAGCGGCACAGCCTACGCCCGCTAGCTCCCGGCATCGGCAGCCGCTCGGAAAACTCCCTCCCGCGCACAAACGTCAGCGTCTCAACGCTGCGAGGCAAAACACAGATGGAAAGCTCCACGTCCAGAGGCACGGGAACGAACCGTTGAAAGAGATTTATCACGAGGGCTTGGAAGAAGAAACGTCCTCTCCCTCCGTGTTTGGCTTTTAAGGTTTTCTTTTCGTTGCTTGCTTATTTTCCCCCTTCCAAGCGCGGTACCTCCAGGTGCTCTCGCCGCTTGAATAAGGTTGTTTCGGGCGAGGAAGCTGATCCACAAGCGAGCTGCCTCCCCACGTCACGCAGAAAAACGTAACGAAGGAGACGCGGTTAGGATGGAAATCAGGCTTTTCTACCGCCTCTGCGATACCGGCAGTTACCCGCGGGCCACGCCAGCAGGCGAGCCGCTCGAGAACTGCGGAGAGACGTCCGGAGCGCACCCAACTCGGATGCAAAACCCCGCTGGGAGGGAGGACGCGGGAAGTCCTCTAAATCAGAGCGGCTTGTCTTTAATACTGTATGGATCCTGGGGATAAGTGTGCTTTTCTGTCCCTGCAGAGCTGGCGGTCTACCCAATTTAACGTACATCTTTGCTACAAACCTGAAATACCGAAAAAAGCAATCGTATTCCATCGTACGCTTTCTTTATCACAGACAGCACATTTCTTCCAGCTCTCCCAGAAATACTTCAGAGTCAGTACTTAACAACAGACATGCTATTTCTCAACTATTTATGTTTTTAGCTATTCCAGCAGGAAAAAAGGCTATTAAAAGTAACGGTTTTGCACATTTGAAGCTGCCCACTGCTAAAGTTTTTGTGCGAAATAAAAGCTGAACTGCAAAAATTGCAACCCGTAGCACTCACGTTCAAGGGGCAGTGTCCAAACTTCCCCGTTTCCACCAGCGCAGAGCCCCAAAAGCCCTCAAAATCGCCTTAATTCGCAGAGGTTTATTTAATTTCGAACGCCTCTCCTGCCACCTAAGCACGGCCTGGAATCGAGGCGGCGCTTCCGCGCGGAGGGCGAAGCTGGGCTTAGGCAAGCGGCTCGCGGGAACGCTCCGGATCCGCTCGATCCGCCCGGCATCTCCCAAGGTCCCTTCCCGACCTCTACTTCTGCTCCTCGTTCCCGACGGCCTTTGCCGCTCGGATCTCCGGGCAGGCACGCAGAAGCGCCGACGAAGCGTACTTTGCAAGAAGGTCCCTCGCTTTTTCCCCCTCGTTTTCCTCCTGGCAAATTAATTGTAATTATGCCTTAATTGCATTTGCACCCCAAAACGTTCAGAGCGTGCACTGCCAAGTGCCTCTAACCAGCAGGAAAAAAAAAAAAAACAAATCTCGATTTAAGAGGGGCCAAGCAGCGAGGCTTCCTTACCGACTCCAAATTAAGACACGCGCCTCGGACTTTCGAAACACTCCTCGAGTTTAAACACGGGGCAAGAACGCTCTCCAGCAGCGCTCCGCGCGCGGTACGCCCCATCATCTCCTTCAAATCACTCTTTGGCCAGAAGCAAGAAACTTGCTTGCTGCTTTTGGCAGCGGCAACCGCG
Source organism: Rhea pennata (assembly GCF_028389875.1). Taxonomy (NCBI): domain Eukaryota; kingdom Metazoa; phylum Chordata; class Aves; order Rheiformes; family Rheidae; genus Rhea; species Rhea pennata. Next base: position 2,055,352 of record NC_084693.1, read on the forward strand.
CCGCAGCCCAAATCACGCCGGATCGGGGCTCAGATGCAGCCAGCGGCGGCCGCCAGTCGCCCGCGGGTAACCGCTTTGCCTGCGGGCGCCGGGCCCGGAGCCGTCCGGGGTGACGCGTAACCCCGCGGGCCACGTACCTGCGGCGTCTTGGCAGCACCCCGGGGAGCAGCAGACGCGTTTCTGCTCAACGATTAACCTAAGACGGAGGAGGACGGGGTGGGGGGGAAAAAAGGCAACTGCCAGGCTCACCCCGGGCAGACTGTCCAAAATTAAAAACCCAACTTATTTGCTAAAACGTGAGATTGCTAAAAACACTTCTTCCTTTTTACCCCCGGGACGCAGCGTGGGCGGCTCTGTCCGGGCTGGATTCGCGTCTCGTTTGACCTCACGTGAACGAGGTTTCCACGCAACGCAGATGTGAAAGGCACGTTACCAACCCGACGACTGAACGTTAAATAAGAAGAAACTTTTCGCTGTGCATTGACACGTTCCCAAAGCTCAGGGAAGAGGCGCCCGGCCGGGAGGCAGCAAAGCCGTGCCGCTTGCAGCTTTTAAGCTACTTTATCCTCCTTTACGTCTTCTCACGGCTTGCACCTGCTTAAACCACGCCGGAAGCCTCCGAGGTGGCAGGAGAGCAAGTGCTTTGACGGACAAGGATCATTAATCTCATTAATTAACAACCTCATCGGAGCGTGCTGCAAGGAGCTGCCCTCCACGAGGAACGGCAAGAGCGTTGAATTCGTGGAAGATTTCCCTCCCAACTTCTCTCGGTCAAACGTTTTGGAACCATACTAGTATTTTAGCCTGGATGCGCCCCTCATTTGCTTTTTTTTTTTTTAATTTACTTTTTTTTTTAATTATTTTCCGTTGCTGCGTGTGATGTTACGGACCCCATTTTTCCAGCACGCAAAAGCACGCTTCGGAAAAACGATCCGGCAAACCCCGAGGCGGAAGCAAACCCAGAGCAAAACGCAGCTACGTTTAAACGCAAGCGAACGAAAGGCGCGAGCCAAGGGAGAAGGTAAGAGGGGAGACGCCAACGAGGAGAAAAGCTCGACGGCAAACAAACCTTCGCGTGGCGTCCGCCCCGCCAACGCGCCGGCGACGACTGCGCCCCGGATGTTTTCTTTAAGCTGGGCACGAGCGCTCGCTCGGAAAACCGCTGCGTCCTCGACGGTTAGGAGCTCCCGACGCGTCCTCCGCTCGCAGATGCGCGTGCGAAACGGCAGCGAGCGGAGCGGGAGTCGGGCGGCTGCTTTCTCGCGCCGCCCGATTTTTAAAGCCTGCGTTTGAGACGGACTCTGGCAGCTTTCGGGTCTCCGAGGATTATGACTTTCTTCCCCAGAATTTACTGTATCCCCCCCCCAAACGCATGTTTGCGGTGCAAATGCTCCCAGCGGGTGACTCCCACCCGCTGCGCAGGTCACGAGGGTAGAGCCCAAAATATCGGGCTTTCAGCGCGCAGCAGACGAGCTCAGGGGCAGAGCAGCAACGCGGGCGTCGGAGAGAAAAGCCGTCCTAAAAGCGGCTCCTGTTTAAGGACGGGCGCGCGTCTCGGGGAGCTCCTTCCCCGCGCCATCCCAACCTCCCGCCGGCCACATCTCACGGGCCCGGGATAACGGTGGTACCCCCGAACCTCGGGGAACCCGTACGTCTTCTCGGGGCGCCCCGGCACAGCGCTTCGGACGCGCGGCGCGGCGCCACCGGGCGCTTCGCTCTCCAGGGGCCTCCCAATTCCGAGCGCCGGCATGGATAGAAATAGCTTTTTAAGGAGAAACTAAAACACCTACCCCATAGGGATGTCACAACCTTTAGTTAGCTAATGCTTGTAAAATGCTATAAAAAGATTAATTAAGCCTCGCCCTTATGAGACACCAGGAAGAATTCACTGGCTTATTCCAAAGGCAGAGGGCAGGGAAGCGCTACCCAGGGAAGCGCGGGTACGATGCCGCCCGCATCGCGTTGGCTTTAGCTAACGCCGACTCAAAGCTAAAAAAGCTGTAATTATTACCCCTCCAAACGAACCGTTCCCAAAACGCGAACAGCCACGGGGCGTCGCTTAAGTCAACAGAAGCGAGGAAAAGCCAAGAGGCAAAGTCACCGAAACGCCCAGCGCTTACCCGCCGCGCGCGGGCGCTTCGGGCCGGAGCTGGGCGCTCCGCCGTCGGCACCGGAGCGTTTCGCGCAGCTCCTAGCGAACGGTTTCGCTCTGATTTACCGTCGTTTTTATTGTTCTCCTGTCCGGGAAGGACGACCGAGTTCAACGGTGCTGGAAACATTTCACCTTGTTCTGCTCTCCTCTCCGAGCCCGCGTCACGAGCGGGGGCCTGAGGACATCAGCAATAGTTAACGCGAGAGATGACCATCGTACGAGCCCCTTTTTGGCCAACAAGGGTCTTCCAGCGGTCTGATTTTCCCAATCACCTCACAGCGACGTCCCCAGCTTCGCTTTTGCAGACTGTTCCCGTCTTTAGGCTTGGCACCAAATCAGACCAGCCGATACACGCCAGCTGCTTTATCAGTTATGTGCAAATACAAGAGGAAAAACAGAAGACGCAAATTTACAACCGTACGCTCGCCGCCGCTGATAAGAGCCGTCTGAACGGCAAACGTTTAGGAGCCACAATAGTTTGGCTCGTGCAATAGGCCTGCCCTGTTTTCCGTGGGTCAGTCTTATCGAGACCAGCAGTGCAGCCCGAAAGCTGGAGTTTTGGCGCAAAAGCACGTTGAACCGAAGAAGAAACGAAACTCAGTATTTATATATTTAAGCAAGTGCTGAAACGCTGCTTAAAGGAAGACGAGCTCGTACGCCGAGATGCCCAGCGGTCCCCGCACCAGGAGCCGAAGCAAAACCAAAGCGGACTGCCGACGCAGGACCCGGCTCTCGCAAGCCCCTGAAGGATGTCTCGGTCTTAAAATAAAATGGAAGTAAGAAACAGGTGTCCTCCTTCAGCACTTCGGCATCCGTTTCCTGTTCACGCGGGGCAGCAGGACACAACAACCAAACCCGTATTAGGAAACTTCACAGTTTTGGCTCAAGGAAAACGTTTCCTTTCGCGTCAAAAACACAAGTGCTTCGCTCTGTCCTTCGTTTTTAAACCGAAGCTTTTAAGTCAACATCATAAAAGTCATCGGCAACCAAAGACAACTTTCACCTCCGTTTCAGGTGCATTTAAATCCTCCCTTTGCACTGCATGCATTTTGCTTTTAAACAGGATTTGGGCTAGGTAGGTGCGTTTCCCAGCCTAGTTGCAGAAATCCGCATTTCTCAAGATTTAGGCACGGATGTTGGCGTTCCCACGTCACGCAACGCTGCAACGTCTCCCGTGGAGCGCTGCGCTGTAAGATTACACCGAGCAGCCATGAGTCACGCGTAGCTCTGCGCTATAATAAGCTTGATCCTTACACAAACAGTATTTCTTGCTCGGCCACCACACCCACAAAGCCAGAGAGCGAGTGAAAGCCGCGCATCCCAAACCGCCCCGCGGGGGCCGGCGCGCCTCCGACCTGCTGCAGCGCCGCGCGCCACTCCGACGTCCCCGTCCGGTTTCCAAACCTAACGGTCGGGCCGCTCCTGGATTCGAGGGCGAGCTGTGCAAGAGGAAGGTCTTGGCGCCGAGCGACTTAAGGCACGTTTTGCTTGAGCTATAAGTAAGGAAAAATCTTCCTAATCTTCAGGCTGTTCCTCTAAAGCTTCAGCACGCAGCGCTCGGAATAACCAGTTTGTCCTCCCAGCGCGTTACCGGCGCAAAGAGCCGCCGGCCAACCCAGACGTAACTCGCGTTAAACCCAACGGGCAACCGCCGAGGAAAAAGCTGCACGTTCGAGAACCGTGAACGCGCCGAAGCGAAGCATTTAACGCCGTCAGCCCACGCAAGCAAAAGTAAAGACGGCAAAACCCCGCAAACGCAGAGCGGCCCGCAGCTCGCTCGCCTCCTCCGTCCCTCTCCGCGGGGCGGACGGCAGCATCTCGGTGAAAACCGCTCGGTTAAAGCTCGTTATTAACTCAGCAGCAGCAAAACCAAGTAGGGTTTTTTGGTTCCAGCATCCCTGTTTTCCCATGGTGGCTGGCAGAAACTGAAGAGCCATGTTCCCTGCCCTACCAGATCGGGCAAATTAAGAGACACCAGGGAAAGGAACGAAAAGGAAGCGAAGTAAAATAATTAAGCGTACCTCAGCTTCATCACCGGCGGCTTTCGGAGCATAACGGGGAAAAATAATCAAGTATACTTAACCACATAAGCATTCTGGTTTGCAAAGGGGGAAAAGGCAGCCGAGAAGGACGCTGGAAAAGCGGCAGCTAAGCCAGGGTTGCAAGGATGCTAAAGAAAGCTTGTGAAACGTGGCCGTTTCCACACGCTTAACTTTCTCCAGGTGAAAGGTGCACCCTATTTTTAAGGGCTATGATCACCTGTTTCGCCGTGCTCTAAGTACAGCCTTCCTAATTGCACCGTCCAGGCTATTTTACAACTTCCTTTGAAGAAGTAGCATCACAGGGCAAAAAAGAAAAACAAAACCTCAAAGCCATAGAAAGGCAGAAGCCAGCCCGAATATGCTTGGCACAGCCTCACTAACGCCCAGGCCCTTCCCACCCCACCACTGTTATTTATCAATCGCTCTTTCACGACGGTTTGCGCTTGCCAGGACCCTAACTTTGCATTCCAGAACTTCCCTTAAGGCAAGGCGACCGCTCAAAACCCGACGCGGGCCACGTATTACGTTAAAAAAGCATCGTCCTTACGGCCTCGTAATTAATAAGGACAATTACCGAGCACGCACGGCCTAATTTTTTGCAATGTCGTCGCTCCCACCCGATTTTAATTTGCAAGAGCGCCGAGCCCGCGCCGCTCTCGCCGGCCTCCCTCCGCGAACCAGGCCGCGGGAGGTGCCGCCCCGCTCTCGGGCGCCGCGTCCCTCCTTTGCCAACACGGCTTGCCGACACCGGAGGATCCCTTGCGTTTCCCGAGCAGAGGATGTTCTTCTCGCCGAGCGGCGGTGACGATTTGCCGGCAGCAGAAAGGAGCTCCCTGCCCGTGCTCCCCACTCGGCGCAGGCCGAAGCAGCGCTGCCGCGTGTCGCTGTGCCAACTGTTTCCTTTAAGCGGCAGCTTTTGCTAAACTTTATAATTAGCATTGCTGAGCTTTTAAAACAAACAAACAAAAGCCTATTTCAATTAAGAAAATGTGCCAAGCAAAAAAAACTTGCATGATATTTTAAAGGTCGAGAGAGCAGCCTGCTCTTCTGCTGCAATACAAAGAACTCGCTCACCCCAGCGCGCTGCTATTTCGGAGTCAGCGAGAGCTGGACACCCTGCAGCGGGGAGCAAACCCCAGCTTCAAGAACCTAAACGCAAACCAGAAAGCCCGACTGCAACGTGTGAACAGGAGCGTCAGCGAAATCAGCCCTCGCTGTTCAAGCCAAGGCCTGGAAACACGCGGCGGGGGTAGAGAAAAACAGAATCGACGCGGTCAGCAATCGGACACGAATGATTCACACCACCCAGTTTTACTTTTCCAGCTGCGTGACTTAAGCTGACGATAACTTCTGCGTTTATAACTAGCCCAGCAACCCAAAGTCGAAAATCATACCCGCCGCGTGCCCTCGGCACGTCTCCGCGGGCAAACGCGCCGCGTAACTAATAGTCACGCGCACCGCGCCCCCGGCACGATTCAGCACGCATCAGCCCCTTTTACAGACGGATAAACCGAGAGGCTACGGATATTCCCGGCGGAGACGAACCACTCCGCCTCGCCGGCGTGGCAGGCAGGTGCCGCAGGCTCCCGGAGGGATTCCCGTCCCGTTCACGTCGAGGGACGGGCCGCACCTTTCCACCGCGGCAAAGCCCCTGGCGCGGCCGAGGGCGGCGGCAAAGCGCGCTCCTGCTTGCAGACGCGGCATTTAAAAGCCACGCGGGCTTCCAGTTTGCAAACGATAATCCTGTTCGGTCGACACCAGAGGAAATCAACTGGATCAAAATTATTTGGTACCAAACCACTGCAAGTGAGAACATTTTTAATAACCTAGGACCCAGGCTGGAAGCCAGCTGCAACTGCTAACGACTTCGCCCTGCCCGTTTCGCCGCAGCGGCGATCCCCGGCGCGAAGGGGGGCTCGTCGTCCCCTCCCCGGGGCATCGCTCAGGTCTAAATTATTTGGCTCTGCTGCACAAGGCCAGAGGTCGCGGTGACGGAGGGCAAGGCGCCCCGCGTTCCCCCCGACCCGGCCCGGGCCCCCAACGCTCCGGGCAGGAATTCCGCGGCTGCCTCCGCTCCCGAGCCGCTCCGGCGCGGCGCCTCGGCGGGAGAAGAGCGGAAACGAGCGGCAGCTTCGCCCCGGGAGCCGCTAACACCGGCCCCGTCCGGGCGCTCCGAGGGGCCCGGGATAACCCGGACCGGAGGCAGCAGCTCCTCGGCCGACGGACCCGACCGGGCCCCGGGGGCTGCCCCGGCCCCCGTCGCGTCCCCCTCCCCTTCTCCCCGCTCCGGTCCCGGTCCTCGCCCCCCCTGCCCCCGCCGGCTCCGGTGCCCCCACGCTGCCTCCGGTCCCAGCTCCGCTCCCGGTCCCCCCCCGCCCCCGTCCCGGCTCCGCTCCCGGTCCCGCTCCTGGTCCCGGCTCCGCTCCCGGTCCCCGTCCCGTCCCGGCTCCGCTCCCGGCTCCGCTCCCGGCTCCGCTCCCGGTCCCCCCCCCTCCCCCGGCTCCTGTCCCAGCTCCGGTCCCCCCCGCCGGCTCCGCTCCCGGTCCCGGCTCCGCTCCCGGCTCCGCTCCCGGTCCCCGTCCCGTCCCGGCTCCGCTCCCGGCTCCGCTCCCGGCTCCGCTCCCGGTCCCCCCCCCTCCCCCGGCTCCTGTCCCAGCTCCGGTCCCCCCCGCCGGCTCCGCTCCCGGTCCCGCTCCTGGTCCCGGCTCCGCTCCCGGTCCCGGTCCCCCCCCCCGGCTCCTGTCCCAGCTCCGGTCCCCCCCGCCGGCCCCGCTCCCGGCCCCCGGCCTCCTCTGGGAAAAAGTTTAACGAAACCGGTAAAACCGACCCGCGGGCGCCGGGCCGGGCCCTGCCGCCGCCGGGCGCGGGGCCGCCTCAGCGGCCGGGCGCGGCGGGGGGCAGGAAGGCGGAGGAGAGGTGGGAGGGGGGGGGGGGAGCGCCCGCGGGGCGCGTTACCTCGGGGCGGCTCCATCCCGCGCCGGGGCCGCCGGGGCCGGGGCCGCTCCGCGCCGAGGCCGCGCTCCCGGCGGGGGCGCGAGGGGGAGGGGAGCGCGGGGTGCGCCGCGCCCGCCCGGAACTCCGCGTCGCCCTCGTTTCCGCCCGGAACGCTTTGCCGGGCGCACGCCGCCGCCCCGCCCCCGCCCCGCCCCGCCCCCGCCCCCGGCTGGGCACGGCTCAGCCAATGGCTGCACGGCGCCGGGCCCCGCCCCTCCCTCACTGCGCCTGCGCGTGGGCGGGACCCCGCCTCCCGCGCCCGCCCCGCCCCCCTCCCCCGCCATCCTGCGCGCGCACCCGCGTCTCGCGCGTGGGGTGGCCGCGTGCTGAGCAGGGGGGCCGGAGCCGGGGCCGCAGCGCTGCGTGGGGCCGGGAGAGTGCGCGTGACCCCGGCGTGGGGCCGAGACAGTGCGCGTGACCCCGGCGTGGGGGCTGCAGCCCTTGCGTGGGGCCCGGATAGCGCGTGCAACACCTGCGTGGGGCTGAGATGGTGCACGCACCCCCTGCGTGGGGGCTGCAGCCCCTGCGTGGGGCCCGGATAGCGCGTGCAACACCTGCGTGGGGCTGAGATGGTGCACGCACCCCCTGCGTGGGGGCTGCAGCCCCTGCGTGGGGCCCGGATAGCGCACGCACCCCCTGCGTGGGGGCTGCAGCCCCTGCGTGGGGCCGGGGCGGGGCCTTGCAGCCCGGCGTGGGGCGCGCGTGGGGCCGGGCGGGCGCAGCGGGTGCCGGAGGAGCCCCCGGGGCGCTGCGCGGCGGCCGCGGCCTGGCGGACCCGAACCGCCGCCCGGCCGCCGCCTGCGCCTTGCCGCTCGCGACCGCGTGCCCGGGGAAGCGCCGCGGCGGCGGGGACGCGGCCCGCGGCCCGCGGCGCGGCCCGTCATGCGCGGCCTTCAGCTGATCGCCGCGCTCAATCGCCGCCTTTGTTCCCCGGCAGAAGCCCAGCGTTGTTTGCGTCTCGCACAAAAGGATTGTTTGTCGTGTCAGGGGCAGCGAAAAGCCCGGTGAAGAAAGAACGGTCTGTGCGGCGGAGGCCAGGCTTCCCGAGAGGCTTTTCTTCCCCCTGCTGCGCTGTTTGTTCAAAGCTTTGCGAGTGCCCCCAGCTTGCAGGAAAAAAAAATATATATATATTGCAAAAAAGCAAGAGCAGGGGCTGTGCAGACCGTCCCGCGCGCCCGGCCTCTGTGTCGTCTCCCTCCTCGTTCCATGCATTGGCCGTTTCTTCCCAGTTGCCTGGAGCAATCGTGACAGGTCAACAAGGCCGGCGCGGGGCTGAATAAAAATAAAATCTTGCCCCTTTTCTGCCAGTTCCCATTTCAACCTTTCCGTTCCCGCAGCTGGCGGCGACGGTTTTGTCGGCGAACTTGCCTCCGCGAGCGCCGCGCCGTCGCCCGGCGCCGCTCCTGCTGCCGCCGCGGCAGCCTGGGGACGGCACCAGCCTCCGCGGGCGCCAGCGCCGGCGTCGCTGCCTTCTCCCAAGCCGCTCTCGTGCTTAGGAGATGATCCGCGCAAGCAACCCGCGGATCCCTGCGGGCTTCGCTTCCCTCTGCAGAGGCCCCTCCAAAGGCCCCCGGCGGGTCTCGGCTGCTGAATCTGCTCGCGGGCTCCCTGGTCCCCCCCGTTTCTCCGTTCGCGGCCCCTAGGGAAGGGCTCGTGGTCGCCGCTGCCCCTGGCTGACACTTCCTCGGGCCACCACCAACTGCGTCCGAAGCGTTAGATGAAAAGCGCTCGCGCGGACGTAAGCCAGCCGCGCGGCTCGGCTCCCGCGGGAAGCCGCTGCGGGCAGGTCGGGGGCCGACGGAGATCCTGGGGAGACCGGGAGATCCCGGTCTTGCTGCCCCGGGCAAGCGACGGTCCGGTCTCCTCCGGAGCTCGGCGACGTCGTGATCCCGTCGCTGCCGCTCGGGGCCTCCGGCGGAGCGGCCTCGTCCAGCGGGCGCCGCGGTTCCCGGCAGCGCGCGCGCGCGCGCGCGCGCTCGGACAGGCTGAACTTGCAAGTGCAACGTGGTTCTTAAAACGCATCTCGGCGCCTTGGTGGAAAATTGGTGGGGGAAAAAGAAAAAAAAAAAGGCGAGGGAGCGAGGGAAAGGGCTTTTGGGGGGGCAAAACCAAGCAGCGGGGAAGGGCGCGGGAGCGAGCCCCTCGGCGGAGGGGCCGCGGCGGTGTTGGCGGCGGTAACGCAGCTGCTCTGCAGCTGGCGGATTTGCCCGCGTCCGGCAGCGCCGAGGTGGCGGGACTCACCGCCGCGGGCAGCGCGAGAGGCGGCAGGGCGAGCCGAGCCGCGACGTTTCCTGCGGCCCTGGCGCGGTTCGGATGGTGCCATCAGTCAGCCCGGGGCCAAATCCCGGCGCCGCGCAAGCAGGGACGGCTCTGCCGAGCTACGCGGAGTTTCAGCCGCCTACGGCAGCTCCGAGCTGGCCCCTCCGGAGTTGGTTTCTGGATTTGATGTGATTTTTTTTCTTTTTTTGCATTCAGATGAAAGCTTTCTCAGAACTTCCTAGCTGGAAATCTCGCGGCTCCTGTGCAAGTCGCTCTTCAGATGCCAGGCAAATAATAGTGCTCTGCACTTCTAAAGAATATTTCATCTGAGGATTTCGGAGGACTTCACGTATGGTAATGCATTAACCCTTCCTGCAGTCCCTGGTTTTATTCCGTCCTCTCCGCCAACGCAAGAGGCAGCCCCCAGTTTGGAGAGGTTATTGGACTCACCTGAGTGTCCGTGCAGGCTGGGAAGGGAGAGCAGGATTCCCGATATCCAGCCCTAATTGGCAAGAGGGGAAGGTGACGATCCTGATTTTTCCAAGTCCGGGCAGCCTGACGCCAAGCACCTCTCCGGAGCCGCAGGGTCTGAGCATCGCCACGTGTTTAACCTTCGGGGCCGTGGGCAGAACAGCAGGGAGCAGGCGAGAGGAGATGGGAACTGCGGGTGATCCGGGGGTGCAGAGCAGTTAAGGCCGCCCTGGAGCATCGGATTTGGAGCACTGAAATGTTTGGGTTTGGGCTTGGAGGCGCTTTGAGGCAGGCGAGGCGGCTGGCGGAGAGGAAGCAGGGCAAAGCGTCCTGAAAAGGAGAGTACCGGCTTCAGAAGAGGAGGGAGGGGGCACCGAACAGCTCGGCCGAAACGCTCGGTCTGCGACGAGAGCAGAACCTTCATCTGCTTGTTTTAGCCAGATCCGTGTCAGAAACTGAATGAGAGAGAACAAAACGTGCAAAAAATAGTAGGATGAGGCAGCATTGGCGAGAGTCAGACTCTGCCTATGGGGGAAACCCACGGCTGGGGCTGCCGGCGCCGGCACGCGCCCGGGTATCCCCATTTCTTGGGAAAGCCCCGAAGGAGAAGCAGGTCTGAGATGATTGTGGGGCTGTTTGGAGACATTTGGCTCGCCCAGGAACTGTTGGGTTTAATTTTGCGGCAGCTGGGGTGGACAGTCTGGGTTTTAATGCCTCGGAAACTAAAAAGCATTGTAAAAGAAATTAAAAACTCGTAAAAGCCAACGCAGCACAGGGACTGCGAAAGCAGCCCTTAAAATGCACCTAGTCCTTAGGGCATCCGTGGCAGCCTGACGGCGCGACGGAGCAGCCCCGCCGCGGTACCTTGCACCGCAGATACGAAGGAGGATTAAAGCGCGGTCTTGACGGAGCGCAATGACTCGCAGGGATTTGTTAGGGGACATTAGGCTAAATCAGAGTGCCACAAAGAGGATAAGGGATTGGAGTGGAGGGGGATAAAGACAGGGACAGATGGCGAGCGCTGCCGAGACACCGGCGAGGTGAGGCAAGGCGCTTGCGAGCCCGGGACCGCTGGTGTCAGTGCTTGGTGCAGGAATCGTTTCACTAGCGAAGAGCAGCAGGACAAGGAAGCGCCGGGGTTTGACGCACGGGGTCTTTGCAGCTTACCCTGGACTTGACCAGTTCGCTCTGGCCCGATTTGTGACGAAGACTTTAAAAAGTCGTAGCTGGCAGGAAAGAGCTTGGGTTGTTGAAAGAGCTTTTCTTGCCTTAAAACTCACTTGACTTTTTCCAAAAAGCTTATGGAGTGGCCAATTAGCTCAACGTAACCGACCTCCATACACATGCAGTTTCCCAAAGCCAGTTGATAAGGTTCTGCACCAAAAAAAGAGCCTTTGTTTGCTCGTTTGCTTTTCTCCCTGTCACTGTTAAAAGGGAAAAGCACAATAAGACTATGAAAAAAAAAATAACGAGGTGAAGTAAACCATTCCACATAATGAAACGTGCTGGTTTTCCAAGGCCAACAGGAAACCACAAGACTTACTGTATGCCAGCTCAATAGATGCAGAAATTGTTCCCAAGGCAGTTAAATGGGGTTATTTGTATTTTACTAATGAGAGATAATTGAGTAGGAGAGAAGACATGCATGCTCATGGTCTGATGACTTTTTTTACCCAGTTGAAAAAGCAGAGGGTTAAATGGCAGCTGACATGCAAAGCTAATAGGAAAACAAGCTAATTTTTGGCTTCACAGGCCTGAAAATCTTTTAAAAAAAAAAAAAGGAATCTCATCCAAATCTTATTTCATCTGACGAATGCCTTTTTTTTTTTTTTTTTTTTTTTTAATGTAGCACTTTTCCTCAAGAGACCTGAATGCTCTGGCAGAAGATGTCCCAGGCATTAGCATCATTTTACAGTGAAGGAACGGAGGCACAGAAAGGGTTGTGATTTTCCCAAGTCACCAGAAATCAGATGCGGAGCCAGGACTAGTATCCTGGTCTCCTGCACACTGTAAACTACATCGTCTTTCTTGCACGCAGGAAAGAGCGAGATAAAGAAAATTACTTCACATGAATGAAACCCAGAGGAAGGAAAATATCACAAGCCACACAGGCACAATTGTTTCCAAGTGACTGCTCTGTTTTTCAAAGTTTGCATGAATTTCAGCTCCATTCTGCTGGCAGAAGATAGGTTTGCTGGTCATCTGTTTTTTCCCTCTCCTGTAATTCATGTTATTACCCTTTTACTGACATGATAGGAATGTCATTTTGTGGCTGAATTGAAGATATTAATTTCTAGGAGCAACTGCTTAGTGCTTTGGCTATTTCCAGAGCTGTGTTCACTCATGCCACGGTCCATGGTGTCCGAGCAGCAGTGCCACGAGCCACGTGGATGGGGAGAAACGGGGCCCAGGGCAACACTCAGGGCACTTCTTCAGTTAGAAGGCTGCTGCTTTTAAGAAGTATTCAGTGCTTTAAAGGGATCTTTGGTCTGATGTGGTATTTTCACTGCATGCAGAAACGTTTCCATTTCCTCAGTAAGGCACAGGGCCATGGCAGAAAGGTGCAAGCTGTCTGAGACTGCTGAACAAGCGTGGCCCTTTCGCACCAGGACCTCCGCTGGTGCCCATCGCTGCTTTGCGCACGACGCAGTAACTGGATGCGCAGGATTATCTTCTCTTCGGACCCGATACCTGATCGTGTGGCTTTCTGCAGCTCTGTCCTCTCCCGGCAGCAGGCAGAGAAGCTTTGCAACGGGAGTATCATATACGTTGGCTAACCAGTTCATCAGGCACAAACGATATTAGCGGAGAGCAGACGCCGACGTCAGAGCGGCCGAGACATCTGGCTCAACTGGGCGCCCCACAATCTTTGTACTAGAGGTGCGTCTGGCTTGCAGCTGGTACCAAGAACACATAAAAAAGTTATTCCACGATGCTGTTTTCAGCAAGAGGGTTCACTATCCTCATTGAGGCCGTCTACATTCCCACCTGTGTCTCTGGGAATTCATAGATCTGCTTGCGTTCAGTCAGTTCACTCTGAGCAGTTATGCATGAGTGTCACAAACACAGGTATGGCTGGAACCGTGGTTTTTATTTTAAAGTAAGGGAAAAAAAATGATAAAAACACAGACTGACGCAACAATGTTACTCGTCTGACACACTAGTTCGAGAGATGGGTCAAATATAAAACAGCCACTTGGAACAGAGGTCAGGCGAAGCGTGAGTTTGTGGAATTTCTCTGAACAGGCAGACGTACTCTCCTGTCAATCCCCAGTCCTTGCTGTTCCAGTGTATCCAGAAAGGCTCCGCTCTGATCAGCTGCACAGAAGACTCTTCTTGCCATAGATGGCACAACTAATCAAATTTGGCAAAAGAACCAACATTGTCTGCTATAGCAGAGATGGTGGAAACTGATTTCCTACGTAAGAATGAAGCAGAGCTATTTTAAAGATAAGAGGCAATAGTATGTGAGTCAAAGGTTGTAGAGAGAAGAATTTTCTGGTTTGTGGTAGCCCATGATGTCCCTGAAAACACACGCTGCCTTTGCCTACTTTCTCTTTGAAATGAGAAAAAAAAAGATCTATTTCTTTTAAAATAATCAAGATAAAATTTGATCTCTTAAAATAGACATCACCATAATCCTGGGACAATCCCATTGACTGAACTGAGGTACAAAAATCTGCCCCGAATCTGTAATTGTGCTGTTTAAATAGTAATTGGACTAGAATTATTATTAGTAAGATTAAATAGATTTTTATTTGTATAAATATATATATTTGAATATATTCTTACATAAGACTGAAATTTGAAACAATGTCAAACATTATGTTGTCCAGCAACAAGTCACGTTGACATTAAATTGCTCTTCCACCATCCAAAGTCATCCTATGGGAAAGGAAAATCATAAGATTTCCTCAAAATATGAAACAGTTGCTTTAAATATCTTTTCTGAAAATAATGCATAAACTTCTGACAAAGCCAGATGGGCATCTTCACTCTCAATAATTAATAAAATAATATTTGGAATTATTTTTACCCTAGATTATTTCATTTCTATTAGCTACAGAAAGTTTTATCGTGTTCATTGTTTGTTAATTTGTAAAAGCAGTAGATTGTTATAGATCAGTTCCAGTGAGTGAAACATGCCTGATTTCTGTGCAGATGAAACGAGAGCAAGAGTGAAACTTATTATGGCAACTAGGGAGTATTTCATTATATTGGCATCATAATGGTAATGTCACCTTCATCGCACACTGACCTTTTGCAGGTAGATAAAAGCCACAGTATAAAAATAATTACGGGAATCAAGGAGTCTGAACTTTCTGTCTAAAAAATCTAGAGCAAGGAGGACCGTTCTGTTCAACAGGCTTGCCATGACAGCAAGTTCAGGACTACGTCCTAATATCACACCCTTCAGTTTCTGGAAACTGCAGTTCTGATCTTAGTGGAGGTAGCCAAGCAGTAAATATATTATGATTTTATTGCAGTTCCCTTTTGTCCACAGTTACTAGTGTACCGCACCCTTTGGTACAAATGTAACTGCTCCGCAGAGTTTCAGGGCTGATTTGGAGGTGAACAGCATGGCATATTAGCAAAGCTGAGAGGTGGAAGGGGAAAAGGGAAGCACATGAGAAATGTGTGGCATCTGACCACAATTTTCTGGATTCATATGAAGCCACAGTATTTGAATTACCAGGTTAGTGACTCTTAAACCATCCGGCAAAGTTTAGCAGAAAAACGAATAAACTACACAAGATAAAATCTGCACAAAGAGATCTACTTTATCTTTCGAAATAAACTGCAAAATCTTTTTCCCAAAGCTTTATGTAGCTATCACTAACCTGTCTCTAATCTATATTCAGTATTATTGTTTGCAAGGATCCAACAAGTTGCTAGGATCCATTCACTATCCTTATTATTTTGTGTATTAGTATTACCATGTATTAGTATTACTGGAACTTGTAGGAGCTGGGTGCCACCCCAGCTGCTAGGCTCTGCACAAAAACAGAACAAAAAGACAGTCCCTGACTCACCGGTATTTTAAAGACACATTAAAAATGCAGCCCCTTAATTGGCAAGTTTATAACCAAGCTGAAGGACCAGAGGACAATTTACAACCGATTATGTAACTTTCTGTCATTGAATGGCTTGTAAATATTAGGCTTTATCTTCAGACATGCCCGATTCTACCTAAATTTGACTAAAAATAAGTCCCCTGATGTCTCAACATGGACATTCAGAATTATAAAGGAGATGTGATGTTATAGTTCTTGAAACAATAACAGGTTTCAACATCAAAAAAAAAAAGAGCTTAGGATATTTTTGTGTCCATCTTGCAAATTTAATGTGAAAATAATTTACAGTCTACATACACTTTATTTTTTTAAAAAAAAATCGATCACTTTCATACAAATTTTTAATATGCTTTCATACTCTGTATCATATATTACCTTGAGCTTTCTTCACCTGTCTGAGTTGCAACAGTCCTGAAATGAAAGAATAACACCCCCCAGCAACTACATGAATTTGGATTTTTTTTAAGAGTAAAATATTAATGTTAAGATAACAAAATAACTCTTGCATTATACTTTTGATCTGTAATTCATTTAGTCAAATCTATCACTACAGGAAAAATGGCTAATGCACAAAAAACATTTGTATGCCTTTAAGGACAATTACAAAGACGAATTTAAAGAGGAGACAACACACTGGGCTTATTTAGTTGAAAAAATCATCGCTGACATCACTACAAAAACATTTCCAGAAACAGAACAAATGATTAAATTGTAAGTACTTTCCAGACACCAAATCATTTAAAATCTAAATAAGGCCAGAAAACAACAGAATGCAATTAAATACCATTTTTTCCTTAGTTCACAATTCTTATGCATATCAATTACTTTTTGCCAAGTGAGTAGCCCCACTTACTCCTTAAGCGAGGTGTTAGTCAGTTTGAACACGAAAAGATAATAAATGTGTAGCTTACAAGGTGAAGAAATGGGGAGTTACTTAATTGGAAGTGAAAGATAGGATTTACCCATTTGAAATTCTTCTAAAAATAGTGATCTGACAGTTAGGGTCCATTGGCTCAGTTACGTTTAGCCCCTTTTTAGCTCTGTCACTCTAGGAATAGCATCTAATCCCATCTGCTATTCTTACTGTGATTAACAGGACCAAAGAGTGTTCTGTGTTCTTGAACATCAGTGAACCAGAGTTGATATTCTTTAAAAGGGGCATTACCTAATTTTCAGTAAAAATAGGTAACACTTCTGTACTCTGAACCTTGAAGTACACTTTGATTTTCAAGTACTCCTGTCCAGATTAGCAACAGCATATAGATAGCTATGGAAGTCTGTAACAGAGGATTTGCAGTCAGGAACATGCTTCACCCCTATACAGGGCAATCTGATCACTCAGGTTTGAAGTCAGCCTTGCTGGTGACCATAGGACTTTGACAGGAACTGGAAAGAAAAATTCTCTGCAGTTTTGGAAGGAAGGAGCAGAGGAAATAAGGGTGGAAGAGCAGGGACCATAAGAAAAGAGGTGCAAGGATAAACAAAGCTTTCAAAATAAGTGATGTGCAAAAATGTATGAATGAGTACTACGGGGTGAGGGGGGAAGGCTTTAATGTCATCTTTAGGTTTCCCAAGAGAAAGGTAATCCATTTCAGTTTTTTTCTTAGGGTTGAAATGGATGAGGAACAGTAGGTTGTCCAAGACAAGGAAGTTCCTGTATACTAAATACTGACCATGGGGGAAAGAAAAAGGAGTGCTACACTCCCATGTCTCTTTCGCAGGCTGGATTTAGCTCTTCCATGCCAGCACACTGTGGGCCAAAATTACAGTTTTTCTCCTGAGCTCGCCCAGGCCAGAACTGCACTGTACCCCAGACTGTACCCTCAGGAGCCTCCTGCCTACTGCAGGAGCCTCGGCTCAAGTCCTCCAGCCTGCTGCAGTCCATGTGCTAGGATCATTTTCCCACAGGAAGAGAAATAAGATCTCCGGACTTTCAAGACCAGATTCTTATTTCCCGGTCTCTCTCTTTCTGGCAAGATACATAAAGATTTATCTGTGTGACCTTCAGGTGTTAAAGGCAGCTAGAATGTTTTATCCATCCCCCTTCCCCTCAACAAAAATTACTCCATACAGAAACTGAGGTCTGCAGTTGACTCTAAGATCCTTCACGAGTTACGAAAGGGAACAACCACATAATGCAGACGAATCTGGTGACTCAAGTATCACAGCTATGCGCAGAAGAGTCCAAGACGTATTAATATTACTCAAACATTTTCCACCAGGCTGCCAAGTAGGTCTCTTCATTACAGTTACATCTTGCAACTGACCCCATTTGTCACTCCTTTATACTGATTTTCATTGCAACTGGTGAAAAGCAGCTTGAATGATATGCCCTGGGTGGCACAGAAAACAAGGATCTATCTTTGGAAGCAGCATGACACAGACATCACTTGCTCATGCCACTGGTTTTAAATCCCCTTGCAAATTCTGTGCCACAAGATGCTGAGGAAGAGCTCTGAGTCACTGAACACATCATATCCCCAGACAACTTCACCTATTTTGGGGCACTGCTGCATGTCAGTAACATCCCTCCAAGTATGAAAGCTACAGCCAAAACAATCTGCTTAATTCTGTACGGTCAATATTTTCCTAGCATAGGTGCCAAGAAAGAACAGCACTGGGGTGAATTTAGCAGTGAAGAATACACAAGAGCAGCCGTTACCTTTCCTCCGCTCTGCAGGCGCCCTCTGTCTGAGTGCTGCAGGAATTCAAATGCAATTAAAATCATTTTAAAATGCCACTGACCTTTCATAGTTTGCCCCCAAAGTTGCATTTTACTGTTAATTTGTTATCTAATCTAAGCTGCTACCAGTTTCTTGTTAAAATCCAGTTTTTAATTAAAATTGATAAATAATACTAAAGCGGAGTGTGAATGGTTTTTTAAAAGTGTTTCCTAAACTAAACAAATGAAAACAAGTATTTTACAGTTGAAACCTAGGTATTTTAAACAACAAAGGTGCATAAGCAGCCACCAGTTTCAGGAAACTTCCTTGAAATGCACTCAAAATTTCTGCTTAATTAACCGGCAAAGGATCACCTAAGCACCTCTGAAAGACTTAGTTTTTCTCTTAACGATTCATCTAACCTGTTCAGTTAAAAACAGAACTCTGCAAAGCGATGACGTACCATATTATCTCATGCTATTATTCTGAGAGGTGTTGGTAAAGCAAACATTTCCCATTGCTCACCTCGCATGTTTGGTCTGTTCCCTTAGTGTTTTCTTATCTGCTAATTTAAAAATAGAAGTACAATCATTGTAACATTTAGAATTTCCTGCAGTCTGTATGCTTGACATCCTAGTTTTAATTTCGAACTCAAAATACTTTTGTTATAATTGCTCTTAAACTATAACAATGCTGGTCAGACTCCTAATATTATGCAAATGTTTTCATTATAAATCAGTTATTATTATGATGGCTATAAAATAGATAGGAGGTATATCACTGTAGTATGTAACTGAGCAAATACATAACATTTTACACAGAAAGAGGAACGTGCTTTATAACTATTTTTAGCTGTCTTTCAGTTGCTAAAAATAACATACCTGGGCCATTCAGAAGCTCTGACTCTTCATACTAAACAAGAAATACAGTTCATTTTACAAGCAATCATAAGAAGCTAAGTATTTTTTACGAGGCTTAAAAAGTCAACTTTGGAATTCACACAAAATTCTTGCACTTCATGTATGCATCACTAGCAAGTGTTTCTCTAATGCAGGTGGAAGAGATAAGGCACCAGTTTATAATTTGTTTTCCTTCCCTCCATTTTGGGATACAGATTTTTTTTAACTCTTTCTGACACTTGTCCAATCTCTACAGACAAATGGCACAAACTCCAATCGTTTCTAAAATTAATGTCTCTAGGGCTTGCTTCCTTTGTTCTGACTATTTGTCATGTCACTGCAGCATTCAGCAAAACTGCATCTTCAAGAGGACATTTAATCTCATTAAAACCCTCTCCAAATTTTTCACAATACTAATATATTTACCCAGAAATTGGTGACATTTAAGTAGTTGGATATCTCGCCAGAAAGTCTCTCGATCTCACTTTGAAAACAAAACAAAATGCAAATAAATGTGTTAGTTGTCAGAAGGATTCTGGAGTACAAAGCTGATAAAGACGTCAATTCGTCACAATTTGTCACAGAACTTTAGCCACTAGAAATTGGAAAGATTTATTAATCATAGGTGAAATTCGCTCTGCCCTTCTAAACCACAAAGCGACATTAGTTTAGCTCAGCTGTATATCATTTTAACTCAATGTAAGACAATTCTTGTCCTTACTTTTTATACTCTTCTTTCCTCAATGCCCAATCTAGGAAGGAAAAGGAATAATACATTATTTTTGCTACCCAAACTAAAAGATGAAGCTCCATCTAGCAAATTCATAGTAAAAGGCACTATTATTTTCCAACCAGACGGGTTGGAGAGATGGGAACAAATTATTCCACAGATATCTTAATAGACTTTTCTTTCATTTCAGTGTGTTTGGCTATGAATGATATACGTGCCTAACTCTGCAAAATGTCGTATACTGATTTTAGTGGTGGTTATTGCAAAACTAGGGCCTAAGGCACATATCCTTTCCCATTTTCTACACAAATTCCCATTGTTTTAAATGGAAGCTGCAGGTATTCAACACTTCCTCAAATAAGAACAGTCACTAGGTGAGAATTTACATAATGTAAGTTACATTTAGATCACATCTAGCTCATCTGATTAGCAGTTAGTTTTATAAGTATGCATAATTCCTTTTTATTATTTTCCTAATATGTTGTTGTATAAAAAGATTTTTAGTAACAAATGTTTTTTGCTCTTCAATTCAGTTGCTAATTTAGCAAATGTTAATGACAGAATTTCCCATTGGGAAATGCTTAGGTGCATTTCAGATAATATACCTTTTGTTTTATATCGCAGCCTTGAGTTCTGAGGAAGAGAAAACAGAATGAAAACAGCATTGGGCATAAATATAGAAACATTAACAGTGAAGTTTCTGTACGCTAGAGAAACCAAAGGTGTTAAATTGATGTGTGCGATTATTCCAAGGGCAACTGCAAAAAAATGACTTCCAATTTAAATAAAAATGTAAAACATGTACCGCATTTTTTAGCTTCCTATTTTCTGTCCTCAAAGCATCAATTTCTTGGACCTAGTATAGAAGAAAACACATTATGTTTTGAACACTAAAATCAGTATCAACTTCATACATTCTGAACATCAACTTTTTAGGGCTGATTAAGCACATCTGCCTGATTTTAAAATACCTGTAACATTGTCCTTTAGTCTTCAGTTTGCATGTTGTTTTGAGTAACAGTAAGAAATTGATGCTCAACCAACAAAATATCATAAAGCTAATAAATATTCTACTAGCACTGGCTTGCACTACTCCTGCATCGTATTGTTTATGGCTTTCCGGATGCAAGGAAGAATACAAAAACATCAAATTATTCCAGAGGTAAGGGACATTTTGAGTTATAGCGAAAATATTGAAATTTAATACCAGATAGCAAAAATGACAGCAGCTAGATGATGTTTACTTATACATGTTATATATATTGTGGGGAGTCGGTGTTACCCTTATTAAATCATACTTGTAAACAAAATACAAACAAATTCAAGTGTGTTAATCTGCATGCTCGGACTAAAGGGAAGGATTTTAAGATTGTGGCCTTCTGCATTATTTTGGAGATATAGTTGGATTTTCTTCCACATCTAAGCCAAGTTTCTAGGAATAGTGGGTAGACACTTGGGAAAGCACTCTTTTACTATATTTGATAACAAGCAAAAAGATTACTTTCACTTTAGTCCTGCACGTTTAATGTTGCTTACAAACATGAGGCAGCTTTGGCAAAATAAAGTCTTGCCTAAATCTTCATGCGGTACTGCTTTAATATAGTTTTTTATAGCAACTATGTGTGTTTAAAAGCCAAACTTTTTCAGCTCACTTCATTGTAGGGACCTACTTTTTCCTCAGCACCTGGCCAAAATTGCCTTTTTTTTTTCTCTACAGTAAGGAAGATTTCTAAATTGCCTCCTATTCATTCACTAGAAGGGTATTGTGACTACTAAGGAGAGAAAATATTAGCTGTATTCAGCCTAATATAGCCAGGAAAAGTGTGACACAAGTCAACAACCCAGTTACGCTGCCACCGAAACTGTATGAACAAACTTCATGTCTCTGACCTTCACACATAAACTTCATTCTATAGCCTGCGTATCAATAACAGATTGTGAATGTCTCCAAGAATGCTTTTATAAGTATTACTTACAGACTGACTGCTGTCTAAGAAGGAACAGATTTCATGGACAAGTCTCTTTCTTTGATCTTTATTTTTCCTATAAAATACAAAAATTTTAAGCTATATCCATATTTCTGTAATGTATTTTGATGTATATTAAATGTAAATCAAGCAGAACAAAAGATGAACTGTAAGCGTGAAAGAGTTCCTTTGTGTCAGCTTTTATGAAAAGGTACTTACAAGATTTGCAAATAGCTTTCATTTTTCATCAACACCTGCTCACCATTTTCTGTATAAAACATGCACGTTATATGATTACATTTTTATGAACATAACAGCCCTTTTCCAAAATTGTCACACTCGGGAATGATTATAGCAGCAGAATAAATAGCTCAGGGACCCACTGCTTTAAAGGTTAGCAAAATATGTTATCAGCTCCCGTCACGCAACTTATGCCATGAAGGTCAGTCGCTGAAGAGCGGGGATGCGCAGGGGGATGCTGCCCCAGCCCGACCGCGCGGGGCTGCACAGCCGCAGACGCGACTCCAGCCTCCCCTCCGCTACCTTTGAGGAGCCATCGTAAAATATAGATTATTACAAACTGCTTTTGCTCGCGGAAGGAAGCGAGAAGCTGTTGCGCTGGCGTAGGGTGTAAACTTCAAAACCAGCCCAGAAGGGGAATAAACACGGGAACGGGGAAGGGCCGAGCCCCGCGATGCTGCGGCCCCCGTGCCTCGGCGCTTCCTCCGCGCCAGCTCTCAGGCTGGAAGAGGCCGAGAGCCTCGCAGGCAGGCGCGGGGCGCCCGGGGGTCCCCTCGGCGGTCGCTTGGGGGATTAGGTCAGCGGTAAGTTATTGGTGGGACAGAACTGGCCTGAACGGTGTTATTTAACATCCCCAGAAGAGATTTTAAAGCACCTGTTTAGCTTCCCCTCTGCTGCAAACCGCGACTGGCGGCGAGGACGCCGAGAGGCTGCGGACCTACCTTGCTTTTCAAGTAAGGGCATCGCGGAAAGGGGCCCTGGAAGAGAGGCTGGATTAGTCCCACCTCGCCCTGGCCCTCCAAGGAGGCCTCAGCCCCACCACAACCACAACCACAACCCCCACAACCACAACCCCCACAACCACAACCCCCACAACCACAACCCCCACAACCACAACCATAACCACAACCAACCCCCTGCTGCCAGCCCGACCGCCCCCACCCACGCCCCCCGGGGGGCTCCGCCATGGGGCCGGGGCCGGAGCAGCCCCGGGGAGGGGTCGGCAGGGCCCCGCGGCGGTGCCGCCCCCCGCGCACCCGGGCCGCGGCGGCCGTTACCACGGCGGGTGTGGAGGGGGGGGGGGGGAGCCGCTGCCCTCCGGCCCGGCCGCGGCCCGCCGCCGCGCGGCACGCCGGGAGTTGTAGTCCGGCGGCGGCGCGTCCCCCGGCGCTGCCCGGCGGCGCCCGGCAGCTCGCGGACTACAAGTCCCAGGGAGGCGGCGGGCGCTGGGCCGCGAGGGTGGCTGAGGCGAGCGGCGGCGAGCCGAGGCGAGCCGAGATGAACGCGGTGCTCGCCGTGAAGCAGTACGTGTCCAAGATGATCGAGGACAGCGGGCCGGGCATGAAGGTCCTCCTCATGGACCGGGAGACGGTGAGCGGCGGCGGGGCCGGGGAGCGGCGGCGGCGGGGCCGGGCCGGGCCGGGCCGGGCGGGTCTCCCCCGCTGTAACGCGGCCTCCCGTGCGCGCTGCAGACCGGCGCCGTGAGCATGGTGTACACGCAGTCGGAGATCCTGCAGAGGGAGGTCTACCTCTTCGAGCGCATCGACTCCTTCAACAGGGAGGCCATGAAGCACTTGAAAGCCATCTGCTTCCTGCGGCCCACCAAGGTAACGCGGCCGCGGCGGCGCGGCCGGCCCCGGGGCGCGGGCCCGAGCGCGGGCCGCGCAGTCACTCTGCCCTGCCTGCTTCTGCTTCCGTGCAGGAGAACGTGGAGCACCTCATCCAGGAGCTGCGCCGGCCCAAGTACAGCAGCTATTTTATTTGTAAGTCTGTTCCATTTTGCCCAGTCAGTTACACTGTCCTGTCCCGTCAGGGGCCGATTTGGTGACGAGCGGAAAATACTGCTGTGAGACGTTTGCTGAAATGTTTTTGAAGCTGATCAGGAGGTTATGTCAGTTCTGTTATAATACACTCAAGTCTGATTTAAGCAATGTGGAAAACGCACAAATTCTAGTTTTTATGTTACTTAGCTCACCAGTCAGATCCTTCTAGCAAAGCGCTTTATCTTCTGTGTATATAGAAGTTAAAATAATTAAACTAAAAGAACTTTCTTTACACCATAACTATATATTAAGCTGATACAGGTTGTTCCAGAAAATTTCTGGGATTTTAAAGCATCATGTTACTTCATAAGCATGAAGGAAAGCTAATGCTGGGGGCAAAGCGCCTTCTATTAGAAGGAAAACTGAGATGCACAGGATGAGAGACCAGCCCAAATCTTGAAGTAATTAACACTGGAGACAGTATTAGAATAGTCTTCACATCCCAGTATTGGACTAAACCTGCTGCACAGCATCTTTTAATATGTGGCATAACAGGCAGGTGTTTTTCATGTGCCATGTTCATGCCACAGAATATTATGCAGTTTTGGAAATTAAGCAGAATAGCTATAGCTAGTTTTGTGTTCAAGTCTGGCCCTCTAGGAAAGGCACCACGCATGCTCCCATTCTGTTAGATTCTGGCAAATGAACCTAAGTGGCCTCTAGATGTCATTGTGGATCTGCAGGAATGCTGTGCAGGAGGAGCAAAGCTGCCCTCTTGGGAGCGAGGGGATACAGGTTTGGGAAGGGTGGTGGTGACCTAATGTAAATAAACACAGCAGTGCCTGCGAGCTTCAGCAGAGATGTAGGTGCCACTGTGCTAAGCAATTTAATACCATCTTTTACCTTTGTAAATCTACTGAGTGCAGTAGTATTGTGATGGTATTGCCTAACTGGGCACATGTCAGGTCAGGGAGAGGGTAAGAGAACTCTCTCCTTGCTGGTACTGCTGGGTCCTACTGCATGTGGAATCCATGGTCTCCATCGCACGCATTGATCCTGTGCTGCAGTCATATACTAGATATGAGCACCAGAGGCAGCAAGTTGGAGCGGGAATTAGTTCTGAGTAGCAGTATAAAGTAGCAATCAGATTATAATGCCTGCATAATTATTGCAGATGTAAAGTCAAACAATCCCTGTTGCAATATGCTCCTGTTCCAGCAGAAAATCTGGTCATCTTGTTCTGTGATTTTCTTGTTACATGTTACTCTGAGGCTGACTATTCTTTCACTGTTGTTTTCTTTCAGATTTCAGTAATGTGATCAGTAAGAGTGATGTCAAGTCATTAGCTGAGGCTGATGAACAGGAAGTTGTGGCAGAAGTTCAGGTGAATTTTGAATGCAGATCTCCTCGTCTGAAAGCAGCAGCAAAGCGAATGTACAAGTTAACTAATTCAGGTGTGGCTATGAGAGGCCTGCCTGGAATTCTCGAACAATGTGCAGAAACACTGTGCAACAGTCTAGGAGTGGAAGCAAAGAGGACTGTACCCTTGCCCTCTGGTTGCCGGAGCTTCTGCTGGTATTGTTAGCGTCTGTGTTTCAGCAAGGCTGCTGCTTTTCGTCTGTGGTATTGACAAAGAGCTACATATGCAAAAAATAAACACAGCGGAAATTGGCAGTGGAGTTGTCAGCAGAAGCATAGGGATTTGCGAGGCTAGGCATGGAGGAAGGAGGAATGATCAGATTCAGTGGCTCTGTGCATTGCTTAGGATTTTAGCGTTAATGTTGCTGATGTTGGAACGCTTACTCTTGTAGGCTGAATAAGGGTTGGCAAGACACTTAACTGTATTTGCTTTCGCTTGTTGGCAGGAGTTCTATGGAGATTACATTGCAGTGAATCCACACGTTTTTTCTCTCAACCTCTTGGGCTGCTGCCAGGTATGAAAAAAAGCTAATGCTCCTCCAGGGCCTTGTTTTATAGTTAATAGAGAGACCAGTAGCCATAACAAACTGGACACTGCGTTGGGTTGCCCACAGGCAGATTGCTGTTTACAGTCCATAAGGTGGTGGCTGATCCTTAAAAAGACTTGGCAAGGAGAGGTGCATTGGGGAATCCGGATTGTGGCCTTTGGTGTACCTGCTCCTTCAGTCAACCTACGATCTGCCTATAAAGAAACAAGACTTTTATCTAAGAGAGAGTTCAGGGATGGTGTATCCATATTAGATGCACTCTTTCCGTTTTAGGGTCGCAACTGGGATCCGGCCCAGCTGTCCAGAACAACTCAAGGGCTGACTGCTCTGCTTTTGTCTCTGAAGAAATGCCCCATGATTCGGTACCAGCTCTCCTCTGAGCCAGCAAAGAGGCTTGCTGAATGCGTGAAGGTATGGTAAGACCTTATTGTGATGTGAAATGAGTTCGACAGTGTACTTAAATTGTGTTTAATCTTTTTAAACATTGCTGCGTTTGAGAGAAATATCCTTCTTCAGAGGTCTGCCATTGATTGATTACATGGCTTTAGGCAGGTCACATCCCTTGTCTTTGCCTGCTCCCAACCTGTAAAAGAGATCAAGACCCTTATTTCTTGGGATTATCAGAAATGTCATTAGATTTCCTGATGCCTTTTGAGAGTAGGTATTATTTCTTCATTAGCAAAGTAGACCAAGATAGCAGCACAACTTATTTTTTCACCAGCTCTTTACTTCTTGTTCACCTGAATCCCAACTAAAACAAAACTTTTTCCAGGTGTACGTAAGATCAAGTGGTTTTTTTTCCCTTTCCTCAACAGCAAGTAATCACTAAAGAGTATGAGCTGTTTGACTTCCGGCGCACTGAGGTTCCTCCTTTACTTCTTATTCTGGACCGATCTGATGATGCTATTACCCCACTGCTGAACCAGGTGAATCATCTCACAATTGTGCAAGGGGCTGGAGACAGGAATGCGGTTCTGGCAGTGCACAGAGCCATGTGACAGTAGGAACAATTTGGAGTTCACCACCTGGCAGGGCATGTTTATGTTTTAAAGGTAAAAAGTAACCCCCTCCTTTCTTTTGTTTTTTAAATCCCTCTCTGATCTGTGGCCTGATTTTCAGACTGTTGAGGATGGATTGTTCTGGCTTCAGTGGAAGATGTAGCCAGCGTTCTGGAAAATCGGGCTACTTACACTTCTGTAAAATATACTTAACATTTAGAGTCCTTGTGTCTTGGCAGTGTCTTTTTCCAGAGTTTATTTGTAAAGGCTGTTTGGCAGCACATTTACACATTTATTGAGTGACCTTGCACTCATCTATTTCTCTCTCTCTGTTATTGATGGGTGGAAGTATTTACAATGTAGATGTTGGGATGTTTTTCTTTGCTGCATTGTAGCTGTATTGCAGATTCTGGCATCAAACAGTGTTATTTGTCTTCTTTCATTTCTGTGGGGATGCTCAGACACAAGTCAGTCTGGTGATTAGGTAATGGCTGGAATTGCGGCTGGGCTACCTCAGAACGGCAGCCAGGGCTTCTGTAATGCTGGTGACGTAGTAGCTAGTGCTGGTACTTGTATGTTAGAGTGATCTGACAGTCAGAAGCCCACACCAGCTCAGGCTTGGTGTGTAGAGTTGAGGACTGCACTCAGCACAGGGCACTGAAAACATTATCTGCTACATAGAGATTTCCTACCCAGAAAGGAGATTCATATGAACACAAATGGAGTGTCAGGCATGTCAGCACTCTGATCAGCTTTCACTTTTCTCTGTAGATTAATATTAGTCTTCCCAGGATAAATATAGTAACTCCCTGATGTGCAGAAACCCTCCTACCGCTGCATGAGAAGCACAGGAGCACGTCAGAAATGATACAGTTTGTAACTGTGGAACCTCTGCTGCCAAAAATACATGTCACTTCATGGGCAGAGGAGGGGCAGATAATGTGGCAAATGGAACTGTTTGAACAGGAATATTAATCCCCATTACTTTACTTTTAGAGAGTCTTTTGAATGTAAGTAAGCGTTCTGGAATCAGGATGGTTTTCCTGTGTGTTTGTACAGCACTCCTCAGAATGGGATGCCCATCTGATTATACACGGATGAAGTAATACTTATTATAACATTCTGGCAAAGGTTGAGGGACATGCTTAGAATCTGCTGTGTGTTGCTAGAGGAGCGTAGACAGATTTTGTCTGAGTCAACCTGAAATCCATTATTATTTCAGTGTTGTTTGTTCTATTACTGAAATCATCATCTCCCTTTTTCTTTCATCATCCTTGTTAGTGGACGTACCAGGCTATGGTTCATGAACTGCTGGGGATTAACAACAACCGTATTGACCTCTCTCGGGTACCCGGGATAAGCAAGGATCTCCGAGAAGTGGTTCTGTCTGCCGAGAATGACGAGTTCTACGCCAACGTAGGTGTCTGTGTTCTGTTGTAGGAATCTTCCTGAGTAGCTGAATTGGGGGATCCAGTTCCATTCTTGGTTCTGCCATGGAACTGAATGACTGAGAAAGGATCTTTCCAAGATTTGGAGCATCAGAGTGATGCTGTACTGTATAGCTTATGCAGGTGATGAAAAACAGTATAACTCAAACAGCATCTGAGGTGGATTAATGTGTCCTTTTTATAGTTTTAAATAAATCCAGGAGTAATCGCAGAGTTGCTTGTTCAAGCCAGGGGGCTCTCAGGCAAATGATATGCAATGGAACTTCAGTGTTTTGGGCACAGAGAGTACGACTTTGTTTCCAGTTACGTCAAGACTCATAGTGGAGTGCTTTCTCTTAGATCCTTGTTTTGTTCCGTGCAGAATATGTACCTGAACTTTGCAGAGATTGGCAGTAACATCAAAAATCTTATGGAGGATTTCCAGAGAAGGAAACCTAAGGAGCAGCAGAAACTGGAATCCATAGCAGATATGAAGGTACAGAGAATGTATGCATAACTGACTGGACTTCTGAAAGCTCGTCCATCGCAGTATAGCTGCTCCTGTCTGTACATTAGCAGTCTGTGGTACAGGTACTAACAGCTGCGACCTCTTTGTGGAGCAAGAACCTGCTTTTTGCATTGTACTCACTCATACGGTTTAGGGGAGAGAGACCTTCTTTACTGAAGACTACACCCTTTGATAGGCCATTCTGCATTGCTGCAGAGTAGTCTGCAAGCCTGCTTGTTCTCACTGCTCTCTGAGCTGCTGCTTAGAGCTTGCTGGAATCCAGAACACTATAATTGAATCAGTAAGCTCTAGTTTAAGCACTTAGCTTAACCCAATATGACTGCACTGACTCTGCATCTGAGCTGGGTCACTTGGCAGCAGCTCAGAGCACAGGCTGTTAACTCAGTCTGTGCTCAAGATCTAAAGAATCATGGCAACATTTGTGTGCAGGCTTCCTGTTTCCTTTTATTTTAAGAGTAAATAAAAATTACATCCCTTCCAAAAATCTCCTTATAACTGGATAATCCTGTGGGCTTCTGGGACAGATGTAGCTGATCAATAGGCTTTCACTGATGCAGGTTGTTGGATGTGTGCAAATTAGTGATAAATTGTATAAGCTGTCTCTTACTGTCTCTCGCTTTTATTTTAAAGAGCTATTGGGTTTGTTTTCCCTGTTGCAGGCATTTGTGGAGAATTACCCACAGTTCAAGAAGATGTCGGGCACGGTATCAAAGCATGTGACAGTAGTGGGAGAGCTCTCTCGACTGGTTGGTGAGCGGAACCTGTTGGAGGTGTCTGAAGTTGAGCAGGAACTGGCCTGTCAGAATGACCATTCCAGTGCCCTCCAGGTACCTCAGGCTCAAAACCTAACCTTGATCCTTTGTCTCTTTCCGGATGGTTTGATCCTGCAAATTCCTCTGTTGATGAAACCTTAATACTGAAGATCGATGGGAGTTCTGCATGCAGATATCCCGCAGGGTTGGGACACTGTATGTTAGAATTGCTCTTCTCCTAGCCGTTCAGTTCAGATGGGGATGAATCATAGTTAATAACTGGCTTGAGAAGCATCTTTGCAATGTCTGTCTTTACATTTCACAATACAACATTCCTTCATTGTATGCAGTCGGTTGCTTCTGGCAAGCTGCCTGCGCAGCCATCACTAGAACAAAACTTGGACTCCTGTGTAGCAGCTTGTTGTATTTGTTGAGGAGGGAAAAAAACTGGAATCCATGAAATTGTCTAAACCACACAGTTCTTTCTGGTGGTGGGTTTTACTTTTTTTTTCCCTCTTTTTTTTTTTTTAACAGTGAAAAGCCTCTTAGATAAAGGATTTCTTTGGCAAAGAGGACTCAAAAACACTAAAAGAGACGTCTGTTGTAGCTGGGTGTAGACTGAAGTTTTGACCCCATAATGGCATGTTGGATTCCATGACCTGACCTAGTATCTGACAGTATGTCAATAATGATGAATTATGGCTGCTGACTATTCAGAGAATATAGCAGTTTTGCAGAGAATGACTGTATTATGACAGAGTTCAACCAGCAACTCAATATTAAAAAACGGTTCCTTTTTTATAGCTAAAATAGAAGCTACACCATGTGATGGCCTCCTTTACTAAATACTAGAGAGGCACTTTGACTATGGCATCTTCAGCAGATTTGAAATACATTTCTTCCTTGCCTGTGTTATTCTGTGCTCTGAGTGGGTGGCTACATGATCATATTAGCTCTTCAAGTATTGTAATCTATTGCCAGATCCTGAGCTGATGTGAATTAGTATAGACCTGTTGAAGTCATTGCAACTATATCTACATGTGAGCTCAGGAATGGTTCAATAGCTTATATTTGGTAGAATTTAGATGAGTAAGTTCTGAAGTGGAATTGTAGCCATAAAATGCATTTGCTGAAGACAATTTCTGAGGTCCCTTGCCTTATCATTGCTTCTAGATCGAGCTTATGCAAATTAAAAGTCAAATACTGGATTTGTAAACTCGCTGTCAGCCCATCATGCGTGCGCTATGATCTGTTATCTGTGACTTTACAGGCAGAGATTCTGCTAAGGACTCAGCACAGAACATGAGTGTTGAAACTTGAGTGCTTGGCACTGGAGACCATTTGCGAAAATGTTGGCCTTGTTTTCTGGCTTTATGAAATTATCTTGGATTCACTGAAGAAGGGCATGATGTGAACTTCCAGGGATGATGCAGTTGCACTATGAGCGCCACAGTTAAGAGAATAAGTGGCAGAGCTGGAAATGGGATAGAGATACAGGCAGGTCAGCCCCTGCCGAGTTCTCTACTGTCATGGCTAGGTTGTTAGTAGATTCTTGCCTTGGTGCTGATTCAGATCTTAGTCTGCACTAACTAGGTATATCTGCAGTTCTTACAGCACAAAAGCTGCTTGCAGTTTGCTTACAGCCACATGCCTAAAGGGCTGTGTTGTATTTCTAACAACTGAGACCTACTGGAAAACATGTAGCAGCTAGAAAATAAATGCAAAACTAGGAGACTGGTATCTTGATACATGAGAGATTGGTATCTCTATAGCTGCACCGCCCCAGGCTGTTCCCTCTTGCAGTCTCCTAATGGTAGTGAAGGGGAAGGGCCGCAGAAGCAATGAAGAATAAGCCAGTGCACGAAATAAAGGCAGAATTGTTCTCCCCTGATGTAACTTCAGCAATTGTTAATTTCTTCGGTGGCCTAGGGCCCCTGAGTACAGCACATTTTGGTTATTCTTTTCCTGGTCTCTTATTAATCCTGACATTGTACATGAGCCTTGAGAGATGAATGGGAGGTTTTGAATCCCATCTCCTTAGATGGACAATAGCTTTTCTGTTTTACTCGTTTCCAGCTTATGTAGTCATTGCCTCTGTGATGCTAGCACAGGATCGAAAATCTTGCAAGCAGCATCTCTGTGGGACTCTGTCCATGTCCTTACAGGTGAAGTCCTAACTTTACCAAAGTCCGTGGTAAAACTCCTGCTGATCCCCCTCAAAGCCAGGGTTTTACCCTGTATTTATTTTTTATGACTAGTCTGCATCAGCTAAACAAGTTACAGCAGATACAGCTGAATCAGCTGGGTAAATAATAACTGTTTCACAACACTGTGTACAACACTGCTAACTGAGTGTTTCCATGTTGCCCATTTGCATTAGGAGGGTGAGAGCATCTTGCAAAGCCACCCTGGGATTCTGTGGAGTGCTTGAAGGTCGTGTACATTTACAGAGTAGAAAAAATCCTGGCTGGTTCTGTTTCTTTCTTGGAACTGCCATGTTTTCTGCCTCCAATTGTAAAATTGGCAGCGCTTCTGCTCCCTTGCATTTGAGCTAAGACAAGCCATTTTGCTTTAATGTTCAGCACAGGGAGAATCTCAGACTTTGCTGTGTCCTAAAGCATCTGTCCAGCCCTAACCAGATGTCTGTAAGCACATTCAGAAGTTGATGCTTGTTCTTTGAGCTCCATCCCAAAGCAGAGAGTTAAGAAGCTTATTACTCCCATTGCTCACCTAAGCTACCAGCTTGGCTCTAGTGTTTGTTCTGTTAACGCCGTTATCTCAACTGTATGACTTTACACAATGACTGCAAGGTTGCAGAGAGGAAATAAATACTTTTGTTGTAAGGACAAGGAGTAGCACTTACGTGGCCAATTGTCAAATTAGACAGGCAGTGATATCCTGCCTAAAATCCTTAGAGGGTAAATGGCCTGCATCAGGGATTCTGAAACTTGTCTGGAAATGGTCTCTACTTTAATAAGCAGACTTTTGGGAAGATGCACCCTTTATATTTACAATCGTATTGTGGTCTCTTCACCAGCAGAAGTAATGATCTGCAAATTAGAAGTAAATAACTATAGCTTGCTTGTTTTACTTCCAATGCAGTAATCTTTCTTTTCCTTTTCATGCTTTAATCCCTTGACACTTGCTGCTCCACTTCTCATATCCAAAGATTATGAGACTTTGCTGCTTCTGCCCCACACCTTTCAAAAGGAAAAAAAAATGTATGATTTTGCTAGCTGTTTTTCCTGGCCAGTCTATATAATGTTGGAACCTGTGGGCCAGCTTCAGCCTTGCCCAGGTTCAAAAGGGAAGGGTAGAGGTTAAAAGTTCCTACAAGTGCCTCCTGATGCTTCCATTCAGGCGGCGCTGCTGGATGGGCTCAGGTTAGCGTGAGCACATTATGGGGAGTGAAGAATAGACAACAGAGTTGGGCTGTGAATTCCTAACTTCATGAGGAGATCCAAAAGCAACTTGCAGTCCGTTGTGCTCCGGTAAACCCAATGCTAGAGCACATAAGCTGGGCTCTGTTGCTGTGCTTATGACACAGTTTAATTCCCTTGTATTCCTCCTGTATACAGTTTTGTTGCTAGGCAATGGGCTTGATACTAGCCTGTACTATTGCTCCAGAACTGGAGGTTCAGTGTGCTCTGAAGGCCTCTTCATTTAAAACTACCCTCTACCTTGTTTCAGAACGTGCGGCGTCTCCTGCAGAATCCCAAGGTGACAGAATTTGATGCCACTCGGCTGGTGATGCTTTATGCCCTGCACTATGAGCGACACAGCAGCAACAGCCTGCCGGGGCTGATGACAGATCTCAAGAACAGGGGTGTGTCAGAGAAATATCGAAAGGTAATTGCAACATTTCTCCTACTGCATGAATGAGTGGGACAGGAGGGCAAAGAGGTGGAAAATCATCATTAACTGAGGTAAGCTGCCTGTTGCTTGCTTTCGTTAGTTTAGCACAATGCTTTTTTGTGGAATAGCACCACACCTTGCAGAAAGGAACCCTGAGCTTGACTGGGGCTTGCGGATGTTACTTTAAAGGCATAACTAATTACTTAATTTCCCTTTCTAAAATCAATGTATAATGAAGGATTGAACAAAGCAGAGATGGCAAACATGCCAGAAGTCTGCTAGAGCTGGTATACAACTTATAAACAAGGGCCTCAAACCTATCTCCTTTCTCCTTCCCCTTTTCCTCTCCACCCACCCCCTTCCCCCAGCTCCTGCTGTTGCTGAATAGGCAATAGTTGCAGCAAGGGACTTCAGGAGACTGTAAAAGGAGCTTGGCTAGGAGGGAGAGGCAGTGCTTGGCAAGTGTACTGAGCAGCTGGAGAGGAGGTGGAGAAACAGAGTGATGTCACATTGTATGAAAGATTTGCTATCACTGCAACAGACTATGGAAATGAAAGCCCCTCTTCTTATGCAGGCAGCGTCACGGCAGACTGACTTGCTTGGTGTGTACAGGGAATGTTTCTCCTCTTGCTCCTTGCCTCCCTCTGTACTGCATTGTATGCTTGGTGTTGATCTCCTTGACCCTTTGGTCATTGTTTCAGTACCTCCGTTGAGCCTAAAGGGACAATAACTCCCTGCAGGCTGGTTTCCCAGGTTAATAGGATTCTGTTCTTGCCTCTTTCTGTACAGCTAGTGTCTGCTGTTGTGGAATATGGAGGGAAACGGGTCCGGGGCAGTGACCTGTTCAGTCCCAAGGATGCTGTAGCGATCACCAAACAATTCTTCAAAGGACTGAAGGTATGAGTCTGCCATGGATGAAATAATGATAGCTCCAGTCCAAATTACAGCAATGGAGCAGGGCTCACATGCACTGCAGTGCCATGTTTATTGGCTTTCACAGATTTAATAGTAAGTGCACTAGCAATTTAGGGCATAATTCTAATCGAAGATGATGGAAGTTGGTTGCTGAAAAGTACCTCTAAATCTGAACTTCAGTGATTAACACTTGTTGTATCTAGCTACTTGCTGTAGCTCTTTGAATGTGGCAGTGCTGATCTTTTCGCTAAGCCTGCTACCTTGCTGTATTAGTTCATAACAAGAGCTTCTTTTGCGCTCTAGGGCGTTGAGAATGTGTATACGCAACACCAGCCTCTCCTTCAAGAAACACTAGATCAGCTTATCAAAGGAAAACTCAAGGACAGCCAGTACCCCTACCTGGGTCCCAACACCCTCCGTGACAGGTATGTGGGGACTTTCAGGGCAGAGTTTGAAAGTGAAATGTAGCTGCTCTCCCCAGTTCTGCTGCTCAGGTTGATTTTTGCCCATTGGTGAACAAAACTTAGGCTTTTCAGAGAAATATCTTGATTGTGTGGGTCTTTTTTTTACTGTCAAATAGGTGTCAGAGAGAGGGCTATTAAGCCTAAAGCAGCATTCTCTTCTGTGTGTTCAATCCCAGCCAAGACATGGCATTTCTGTTGTAAGAGCTTAGGTAAAGGATAAAGCCATTGCACCAAACTGCCAGGATGTTCACATGATGGATATTCACCATGCCCCCTAACTTCATTCCATGCCATCTGGCGTTTATTTGTAGAGAACCAAAAATAGTTCAACTGCTAGCTCTCCCTTCTGAGCCAGTTACTATTTCTGATGAGAATGGGATCTTGCTGAATATGGTTAATAACTGTAATTGAGAAGAGCTCTGGCTGTCTGGTTCTAGCTGACTTTGCTGGAGCTATGCTAATCTGTTGTCAATGAAGTCATTAAAGATAAGTATGGGCCACAGAATGAGGGCACAGAATCAGCAGAGAAAATATACGAGTTCTCCTTTAGTGGCATTTTGTACAAGTCACTCCTTTCTTCAGTTCCTCAGTTTCCTTTCTGCAAATCAAGCTTCTGCAGCAAGTTGTTTGGGTGTTTCTTATTCCCCCTAGTGGTAGTCTCCTTAGAGCAGAAGAACCTGTTATTGTTAGTAACTTGCTAGCTTTGCTTCTTTTTGAAGGTCTGTGATGAGGCCATCACAGTGATTCTCCACATCTTCTCAAACGTCCATAAATGGTCTAGGGCTCTGTGGAAGATGTTTCACTTGCAGTATTAGAACAATCATTATTCCCTTCACACGCTGCATATTATTGGCTTTTTATCAGCCACTGCCACATTTTTAGTGAGGCAGAAAATAAATGCAAGGTAGTAATTCTCAGCAAATGAGGCAGCTGTTGCTGGGCAGTTTGGGTTAAATTAAAACTGCAAACTCATTTGGAGCAGGAGAGAAGTAGCCTTGAGAACCAAGGTTCAGAAATGTCAAATGAGTGGGAGGGGTAGAAGCATGTCAAAGAGGGATCATTCATCTCTCTAGCTTTCTTTGAGATGCATGCACACACTGCTGCGTTCTCTTCCTTCCTTAGCCCTGCCTTGGGGCGTTGTGATCTGTCTGATAAAAGCGAAAATGTATTTCATAACAGGGAGGCGTCCAAATTCCATGCCAGGCTGACAGCAGGGTACATTAATCATTTTATTTATGAATAAGAAAAGAATTATAGTCATACAAGAGCCAATTTGTTTGTGTATGTCCCTGCATACCAGAAAATATCCGCCTTACTCCAGATTTTCCCCTTAAAAATAAAATGGTGTATTTTGGACAGGAGGGATGGGTGGTGTTAATAGACATGAAAAATCAAGGCCTTTCACAATAGATACAACTCTTTCTCCATGGAGCAGTCCCCGGCCTTGCCCTGGAGAAACCAGCTTTTGACTG
This sequence comes from Rhea pennata, assembly GCF_028389875.1. Taxonomy (NCBI): domain Eukaryota; kingdom Metazoa; phylum Chordata; class Aves; order Rheiformes; family Rheidae; genus Rhea; species Rhea pennata. Next base: position 2,090,986 of record NC_084693.1, read on the forward strand.
AGATTGACTTCAGCCTCTATGTCCAACATCTTGGACCCACAAAAAAGAGATGGAATTTGTGTTAGATCTGTAATGAGGCCTGCAAAACAGCAGAAACTGCATCCTGGCATACCAGATTAGGGGTTGTTCTGAGCTAACTAGAAGCAAGAAGTCTTCTGACCTGCACTCTCTTTTTCAGTTCCCACTTATATCTTCCTGAGCTGTGTTTCCCTTATATTCCCCCTTAAGTGTTGTCCTCAAACGGGTACAGGAATCCACCCATGAGAATTCGTCTATAAAGAACATGCAAAGAATTTATTTAGGAGAGCATGAGAAGGATTTGATTCTAACTTATAACTGAAGCAAAATGAAAGCTGGATGGAGGGAAATGGAGTTTCCTCCTCCTTCCCTTTTACACCACAGCTGCAGCCGTGTCTCTTAGCTAAAGAACATGAGTCCTGTAGTTTTGGTGAAACAGATCTCAAAAGACAAAAACAGAGCTGCTGAACTGATTTTTCTCTTTAACTACTTGGTCTTGCTTGGGATTGCCTTTCGCACCATGGTAGGGCCCAAAAGTGCTGCTGCTGGGTCAGAGTTCTGTGAAACTGTCCTAAATTTTGGCCTTCATTGGAGTGTTAGTGTTCAAAAGCACAAGGGTACATGATTATCGTAGTCGTTCATTAATAGGAGTGGTTAATCTTGTTGAGTTCAAGACACAGGAACTCTAGGAGTCAGAGGTTTGATAGCTTTGACAAAAAATAAGCATCTAAATAGCTTTGTATCTGGTCATTATTTGCTGCATAAAATGTGGGCTGCAGCTCTGTGCTCTCTCAGGAGTATGAATATTCAGTATCATGAAAATAAGGGCTCATCTAAAAATTGGTTTTAGTTTTCAGGTTTGGAAAAAAAATCCCACTTAATTTATTAATGGTTTAGCCGTATTGCCAAACAAATTGAGTGAGAAATTTAAATCTATTAATTTCACAAAATTTAGGAAGATAAATCACAGCCCAAGGCAAACTGGGCTATACGGTCTTGTTGCTTTCTGCTTTCAGAAGATGGTGTTACAGTGATTGGCAGGAGTTGAGCAGAAGGTCAGGGTGAAAGGCTTTGTATTTTTTGATCAAAGGGAGGCAGTTGCTTGAACAGCAAAGAATTTGAAAAGACTCTTTTTAACTATTTCTTTCTGTATTAAACATTACACTCTTGTGAGGGAGGAGAAGCTCATGGTCCAACTTCAGCTGTGAAAATTGGCAGCAGCAAGGGAAAGAGAATCTTTGCAAAGCACTGAGCAGGGTTCCTAGGAGAGAGCAATAAGCAATTCTACTTTCTTTTGCTTCTCCTCTGTTTCCTACTGTGTTAAATATCATCCTTTCCTAGTAAGCCGTAAGCCTGCAGTCCCTTTCACCTTGCTGCTGGAATGTTCCAGCTAGAAAAGTTCCTAAAGCTTCATTGTATCGCCGTAGCCTGTGGGAGCCCCAGCTGTGTTGCGTGTGTACAAAATGCCTCCTGAGGCATAGGCCATTCACGCCTTAGCCAGGCTAAAGCCAAAACCTACCCTTCGGGTGGGAGTTCTGCTTTGTTCGTGCTTTGACCTGGGAACCTCCTGAATGGGGAATTTGTCCCAGGCAGACCAACTTGGTCTCATTGAGCTGTCCTAAGATGGCCAGGGCCCACTTTTTACAAAATAGATCTGCTGTAAACAGACCAGAAAGACAGCTCTGTCACAGTTACACTTCTTAAAACCAAACACTGCTTCTCCACATTTTGCATCAACCAGGCAACAGCCTATGAAATAGCAGTAGACAAATGCATACTGCTCCTTGTAGATCCAGATGGGATTTGGCACATTCTGAGTTTCTCAGAAGTTACCATAATTAGTTACCTGCCTATTAAAAAAATCCTGGAAAGTTACCTTGTTCAAAAGCTCATCAAAGCTTAAAAGACTTGGAGCATGAGAATCCACTGAAATCATCTAGTTTAGAGTACTGTGCACCATAAGGACTGGACTTGATTTTTCTCCTACTGACTTTTTGAAGAGAAAGTTTCTTTGGATTGCTTGAGGGGAGGAAGAATTTGGAACCAGCTGACCCCTTAGAAATGTCTATAGTTGACACACATCCAAAGGGATGGGTAAGGTATCTCCTTAGCAAAGAAAATAATCTCCTTTTTTGGAAGCATCAGCTTGCAGCATGTGTTGTGGAACCATTTGGCTCTATGCTCTGAGCTCACACATACTGCTGTAGACTGTATGGAAAGTGGAATTATTGCTAAATCATATATAGTATCTAGTGTTTAGTATGATTTGTGTTTTGTGAGCTTTTTTTTAAGCCAAAACTCTTATATCCTTGTTTGTTCAGAGTTGTTTCTTCTTCTCTGAAATGTTTGAGCATTTAGCTGTTAAACTGGTAGTTAACTCAAGGAGACAGCCACATCCACAAATTGTGTCCGAGGAGCACAACAGCTGGGGAGAGTGTTCCTGCAGACTGCTTTTCCACTAATCCTATAACAATCTTGGGGTTTCTTTCTATTCCAAAATTGCTTATTATTTGCCCATGATATAAACAATAATTCCCTGAGCACTTTATGAGAACATCAAGATCCCCTTGTTCTTTTTTGTGGCAATCTGCCTCTGCATGACTTAGCTAACTTCTGGTCAGTAAGAAATCTGCAGGGTAAATGCATGATACTTTGAGCAGTACACCTGAAGTGGGAGAGAGGTTATGCTTCTGCCCCCACTGCTCCGTACCAAGTGTAGTTTAATCCTCCAAGGAAGGTGGTACCAATATAAAAGCAAAAATGTGCATGTTCTGTGCCATACTCCTGATGCCAAACGATCACAACTGCAAGGGATATACAGGCAGAGGAGCATATTGTGTCCAAGCAGCAACTTTTCTTACCTGTGACACAATGTCTCAAAGGAATTACCAGTTTAGTTACAGCACAGGTTAGATATTGGCTCTCCTTTGCTAGGTCTGTTTGGGTTATCCTTCTTTCTGAATTTATGTATTTGGGTATACTTTCTCTGAGAACTGATAGTGGCTTATCAGATTACTTCACTGCTGTGCCTCCCTTTCCCTTTGATTTCCATCCCCAAAAGACTCGGGCACATTTGCATCTGGTTTCCGGAGGAGTATGTCTGAGCTGGCTGTAGCTGAAAAGACAAGGTACAGCGGTATTCTGTCCTCCCAGGCTTGCTCAGTGACTTGCGTTGTCATAGGGTGCAAAAAGCTTCGTCTGCCGTAGTGTGATGTTTGAACCTGCACAGTCTGAATGTGCAGTTGCTATATATAACCTGCTTATCTTAAGGCTGCAGTGCAGAAGATTTCACAGCCTGTTCCTGTTCCTGTTCAGGGGACACAGTGTAGCTCTTCAGGGAGAGATCAGTACGCAGAATCCTGGGTCTCTGGAAACGAAGTGAAGGCGGCACAGGCTGTTGCTGAAATCCTGAGGGCAGCATTGCTTGTACCGCTGCCCCTGACTGGAAGGGCCAAATCGTCCACAGGGTTAAATTGGCCGCTGTGTCTAGAAGAGCACAAGCATAGAGCACCTAATACAGCACGTTCTAATACTGCTGACTTCTCTACAAAGGGTTCTGTCCTGACTGAGCCTTGTTCCTTCCAAGGAAGCTATAAACTGCAGTTGGAAGTCTTTGCCATAGATGATAATAGTTGCCAAGGATAACAAATTGTATAGTGCATGCAGAAGAGATGTATTGAATGCAGCAACTTTTTTGTTGTTGAATTAGCAATGCTGTGCCTCACCAGCAGGTTTGCCTGAAATGATGGGCTCCCTGGTTCCGGGCAGTAATATTCCCTCTCCACTTCACTGAGACTACCTGCATGTTCTAAAACATCTCTGAAGTCTCCTTTTGTGTGTTCAAATCATGGTATCCAGAACTAACCCAAACTTTCAGGACAGACTTAAGATTTGGAAGATTACTGGTAACAAAGATCACTTTGTGAAAGAGTGTGTGTTGATCGTTTCTATTAATTGTTCTTACCTTTTTGCATGCTCTCCAGGAGCAGGGAAGCAGTAGTGTTGGTTTGATGGCAGATGTTCTTGTTCTGAGCCTCGTTCTGATAGTGGAAACAGTTTTGCTCTTGGCTGTATTGTCTGTTCAGGGGTACCAAAAGAGAAGACCTGAATGTTCATCGTTCTGATGCGAGTGTTGCTCCTCTGGACAGTAACAAGTGTCGAGGGCTTTGCAGGTTGGCTTCTCAGCAGGGAGTAACTAGTGCCATAGAGTCTAGGTGCATCCTGGGGTCATCCCTGTCTCATGGTCCATTTGCTTTGTCACTGATCCAGAGCCTGCACAGACAGCGTAGATGAATGCCTGCTGTTTTGACTACTGCAGCAAGCAGCTGTATCCTAATAGAAGTACTTGGGTGCAGAGCAGAGATTAGTTTTGAGACCGTAACAGAAAGTTAATTGTGTCGGGACTTGACTGTTCTCCAGAGTGGAAGGCTCTGACTCGAGCAGCGGATGTTACATAGTTGACAGAATGTGATCCAGACTTTTTTGCTGTGGATCTTGCAAAAATTGTTCTCTCCTCTTCTAAATGGCGGCAAAGCTGATTTCTGGGCTGCAAAGGCATTCTGCTATCCCTAAGAGCAAAAAATTAAGTGATTGGGGGAGGAGGGTACAAGGAAGGTGCAGCCTTCCTTTGAAAGCAGAATATGCGGGGCATATGTCTGCTTTTGTATTTTGTCAGATGAAGGTTCTTCTCTCCCTCCTTCCTCCTCGTGCTACTTGTCTGTAAAATCCTGCATTCCTAGGCTGCTTAGGAAATGTAACCTCAGGCGTAAACCTATGCAAAAATCCCACCAGTTCTGTAATCAAACATGAAAACTGCAGCTGATCCATGCTCTTCAAGCCAAGCCCAAGAGGTCTGAAGCGCCACTGTTGTCCTCGTTTGACTCCTAAATTGATCTTAATTTAACAGCCGCAGCAGTGTCTCGATCATGCATTAAACATTGGTGGATGTGTCATGGTGGAGCTCCACAGGGATACAGCGTGTGGGTGTTGCTAAGGAGGCTTTTAAGGACCGTTAGCATGTTGTGTAAATGTTTAGGACAGACAGTGTTTCAAAAGTGATTTAATGGGCTACACGTTTCTGTCAGTCTTGAGCCTAAGCCATCGTAGAAATGCGACGTGGTCCGGGGAGGGAAATCAGCTAGATGGTTACCTCAGCCCTTGTGACTGGCACAGGACTTACCTGTATGTTTTTCTGATCTAGTTTCAACATTTGCATCTTTATTGCAGGCCCCAAGATATTATTGTGTTTATCATTGGAGGAGCAACATATGAAGAGGCACTGACTGTCTATAACCTTAACCGCACCAACCCAGGGGTCCGGATCATCCTCGGTGGTACCACAATCCACAACACAAAAAGGTAATAACCTTATCCTTTACTGTGGAATCTGTGTATATAAAGCTGCTGACACGAGTGTGACTTGCGATGCCTGAGGGGTCTTTCTCACCCAGCAAATCACAGAAATATATGTAAATGGTCTGAGCCCAGGTCTGCTCATTATGGCTGAGGGACGTATTATCAAGCTGAAGTTTTAATGTGCATTTCACTGAATTCAGGGGCAGGGAAGTAGGTGTGTATGGGAGGGAAGTAGATGTGTATGGCTTTTTCCTGCTTATAATTCGCCACACACACACTAACATGAGTGAGAAGCCAATGCAGCACACAGGAGTTCAAAACTGACTATGGTCTCATGGCTCCTGTTGGAGCAACTGCATTTGATACCAGTGAAGTTAACGTACCTATGATTAGAACGGAGTTCTATGATTAAACTGCTAGCAGGCTCTCTGCCGCCCACAAGCCTGCAGAGTATTGGCTCTGACTTTCGCGTTGCTCCCTGGAGAAAGGAGCTTATCGTATTGGTTTGCTGTACACACCAAGTTACCTTCTTTGGGAAGGCCAACCATTTGTAAAGGCGTAATCCCTCCATGAGCTCAGCATGCCAGGGAGCGCTGACCATTCTGAGCTACACTGATTTCCTAGGCCGCTGTCCCTGAAATGTTCCAGGCAGCTGAAAAGGGCTAGTGCCAGGCAACGCTGACGGTATTTCACTTCCCCTGCACTGAGCTGAAAGAGCCATTGGGCGTCAGGTTCCCCTCTGGGATTTATAGCGAGGTGGAAGGCTTTGCTGTGATCAGCCAAAAATTCTATCAATACAGAATGCCAGGTTTATTTCCTATGAAATGCCTTGTTTATAAGTGCAAATAATGTTTCCTGAACTCAGATTATTCAACTGAGTATCTGTGCACAGGTGAATATTTAGACCACGTATTAGGATTGTTTCCTGTCAGCATGCCTTGTTGCTAGCCAAGCAAAGAACCTTGAATTCTTTCAATACTTCCCCTGCTTCTCTTCAGCATGCTGTTCTCTCCCCTTTCATAAAGATGTTGTGGCCAGGAGCCGATCGGTTGATCGGAAAGAGGGTAACGTCAGGAATGTGACAGGTGACTCACGTCTCTCCCATGTGTTGCAGCAGGAAATGTGGTGAAATCTAAATCCTGGGAGAGCCCCTGGAGTTGTCCAGCAGCTGCTCTGAGCTTACAGGGAGCGTCCTGCTCTAAGCTGTGATGGAAGGAGAGCTTCAACCTTACCAAGCAGAAATGCAGACAAAATACAGTCCTTCAACAGGAAGGAGAAGTTATCATTTTCACCATTCAGGATGAAGTTTTAAGAGCTGATTAAGCTCTTAAGGCCCTGGTGAGGCCTCATCTCGAGCACTGTGTCCAGTTCTGGGCTCCCCAGTACAAGAGAGACATGGAGCTACTGGAGAGAGTCCAGCGTAGGGCTACATGGATGATCAGAGGGCTGGAGCACCTGCCCTGTGAGGAACGGCTGCGAGAGTTGGGCCTGTTCAGCCTGGGGAAGAGAAGCCTGAGGGGGGATCTGATCAATGTGTACAAGTACCTGAAGGGAGGGTGTCAAGGGGACGGGGACAAACTCTCTTCAGTTGTCCCATGTGACAGGACAAGAGGCAATGGGCAGAAATTGAAGCACAGGAAGTTCCGCCCGAACGTGAGGGGCAATTTCTTCCCTGTGAGAGTGACGGAGGCTGCCCAGAGAGGTTGTGGAGTCTCCCTCTCTGGAGATGTTCAAGGCCTGCCTGGATGCAACCCTGTCTAATGTGCTCTAGGTGACCCTGCTAAGCAGGGGGGTTGGACTAGATGATCTCCAGAGGTCCCTTCCAACCTTACTGATTCTATGAGTCTATGAAGAGCTTTGGGTGCCTCAACAACTTAAAAAAAAAAAAAAACAAACTCTCTCCTCAAGTTCAGGAAACTCAATCTTAACACCACAAGCTTTGTAAGCCAGAAATACAGCTGTCAAGCACTTCCTTGATCTCAGTTACTGACAGGTGGACTCAAGCGTAGTGCATAGGCTAAACTCTGGCTTGCTTTTCTGGCCATGTAGATGCACTGATCTTGCATTAAAAAGTCCAGTGTGATACTTTAAAGTCCCTGCAGTTTTGTCCTTCCTTTTCTTGCCTAGAAGGGACCTTCAGGTTGCAAAGCTGCCTACACCCAAGCAGTAACAATTATCTTGTGAGGCAGTCCAGCGGCTCCTATCATCACTTGCTCAGAAAAAAATGCCCAACCTTCCGCGCAAATTCACAGTGCCCTGTCTGAAATTCGGCCTTTTCTCTAGCTTAATATCAGATGAGTGGAAAGCTCCTGAACTGGTGCCACTCCAGAAGCAAATTGCTTTTATGAACTAGGTTACAAAGGCAAATCTGTATTAGCCTACATATCGACCAATTCCTGCACAAATTGCCCAGCTTCCTTAACCTTCTGCTTTACAAAGTAGCCTTTGAACTAAATCCTGTTTTAGCCAGGCCTACAAATAGTGTTTAAAAAAAAGGGGGGGGGGGGAAGGAAATATCAAACATATTAGCTGCTCTTTGACTGAGGAAAAGAAAGAAAGTTGTTGAGTTGTTGTCAAGTAAGTTGTCATCTTGCAAGGATGCAATCAAAGCTGGTTCATACTTAACCTGATGTCCACTCTGACTTCCTAGTCTACCCTTTTTGAGGCTGATTTTGACATCTACCAAGAAGTCTGTGTCAGACTTTTAACGGCATCTGTGCTATGAGCCTAGATGGTACTGTCACATCACACTAAATACAAATAACAGAGTAACTGATACGGAGATCTTAGGGAAAGTATAGTTTTCACACCATATTGGAGGTTGAGACCTGCCCTGAAAGTGGATCTGCATAGTTGATTCAACAAAAACTGTCACGGAGGGGACAGAGCAAACTTACTGGCAGCATTTTGAGTAGGAGAAGGAAAGCAGGAGGGTGGCTGGTAGACAGCGCGTGAGGACGGACAGTATCAGCTGTAGCATTTGCAGCTCTACTCTGACCTATGAGGCAACTTTCTCCTTTGCCTCTTCGCACCATGAGGTCTTTTAGCAGAGACTGTCTCTTGCTTTTGCAGTATGAAATGCAAAATTTGTAGCTACACTGTTGGGCTCTACTTCTTAGATTTGTGCCCATAATGAGTAACATTAGCTAGTTAGGGCTTCTACCGTGACTAGGTTTTGGCGCAGTCTCTGAATTATTTACAGAAAAACTAGGATACTGTATCAGAATTTGCATTTCAAAGAATGAAGTTAAAAAAAATAGGAGGGGGGGAAGGCTGTTGCTTTTGAAGAGCTGGCTACTACAAGGTCCTGTCTGGGAACTCTGGGATGAGGACTGTCAAGGTTCTCATTCTAAAAATAGCAATGTCCCAAATAATTTGCTTTTCCCAGGTGGTTTGACTAAGTTTTCCTTAAGGATGAAAGGCCACATTGGTAATAAACAACTAGAACTTTCCTGGAGAATATTCCAAGGGAAGGTTGGCCTGCTTCGCTCCTGTGCAGAGAGGAAGAGCGGCACGTACAGCAGAGCAAGCTGACTCACTTAGGATACCTGAGAAATGAAGAAAAGTTTCCTGTCAACTGTGTGTTGACAAAGTGCACGAGGATCATGTTTTTTTCAGCAAACACATCCAAGGTGTCTAATGTGAGGAAACCTAGATTTTATTGCATCCTAACTCCTCTGGTAATCCACTGGCCTTCCTTTAATGAACTGTTGCTTATTTCTGCTGGATTAGGGTTGATATCTCACAATAAACAAGGAGATTTTTATATTAATGCTCTGAGCAGCCCATGTAAGCACTCTAATCCTGAGCTTTCATTGTTCTTACCACTCCAACTTAAATTGTGATCAACAGCTGTGTTTATAGAGTGGGGGATGGCTTAAGGGATATCCATTCTGCTTTTTTTTTTTTAACAAAGCAGGAGACAAACAAGCCTCTGGAGCTGGTTATGTTGCTAGTTACATATTTGTAGGGAAGCTTATCTGTTTAAGAGACCATCTGCATTGTCCAGTGAATATGCTCTAAGTAGATGCTTTGAAGTGGGGATGACAAATACTCTTTTATGCATCATTTTCTGTTTGCAAAGAAAGTCTCAAAGTGGGCCCAGTATGTACTCGTTTAAAATTTCTTCATGCTACACAGTGGTGTCAAGGAGAATTTGGTCCTATTGGTCTTTATGGATTTATATCTGCATATATGCAAAATATGGGCAGGCACTGAATGATGATGCCCACACTCTGAAGTAAGGCATGTAGTCTGAGGGACTCCTTATAAATAAACTGGGCTGCAGAGGCTAATAGGCTCTATTGTTGGAGCTTATTCTCCTAACTAAAAAATTCCCAGTGTTTTACAAGATATGCAAAGATGTTTGTTCCTTGCCTTCCTTCGTACTCTTCTAAAACCGAATGATCTGCATTGTGCGCCCTTTCCTTAGCCGCTTTCTTAACATCACCCATGGATAGGTCAGTGAGTGAGAGGGCTGCTGATGTGGCTTGGGTCTTCTGTTCCCAGGTATGGGACTGCAGCCAAGGGTTGTGAGAATAAATGCATTAAAGCATTTGGAATGCTGAAAAAGTTAAGTGATGAAAGCCAGGGAAATGCTCTTTGATTTTTTTGTCTGGAACTGTGTGTGCTCGGTTTTGCTGCAGCCCAGGCCTTAAATCTGGCCCATCTCAGTTTGCTTGGATTCTTTTTTTTTTTTTTTTTTTTTTTTTTGTCCCTGCTCCCATTAACAGGCAACGCTCTCCCAGCTGAGTACATGAGGGCATGAGGATATGCATTTGTTAAAGCTTTGAATCCTTTGAGAAACGCCAGCAGGCTGGAAAAAGTCTGTTGTTGTCAAGGAATTTTCAGTGTTTTTCTAATCAGACCAGATTGGCTGCCTCTATTACTTTTGAAATTTTGGCAGCTCTACTAAAAATACTTCTATTATGACTTGATTATCAAAAAGGTAAAAGTGCCTTCCCAGACGTGTTTTCCCGCATGAAGAATGTAGGCAACAACTCGCTGCAGAACTGTGCCCAATGTATGAGAACTGAAATGCCACATCTGTCCACTTAATGAAATTCTTCTGTCATGGACTCAGGTTGAAGGTTACGTTTCCAGCAATTCCTTTGCATCTGTCCATCAGTAGAATCAATAAATGAAGATCTGAGTGTAGAGCTCCTGGTTTTTTTTGTTTTTTTTGTTTTTTTTTCCAGCAACATAATGAACTATAATGGAAGAGTTGGAAAGCTGGGGGTTATTGATCATAGTTTTTAAAAAAATACCAATGTAATATGTTTTTAAATTATATTTATGATGAAAGAGTTCTTTCTTGATTTGGTGCCATTCCTTAACACTGACCATAGCAACCTCTGTACAGCCTGCAGGAACCAAATACATTTGGGCAAAACTATGCTGGACTCAAATCTGTGGGTTCTCAATTGCTGTCCACATGGAGAATTTCAAAACACTTAAGTTGTGTCTGTGAGGGGTCTTCTGCTCATACCCAAATGCAGAATGCCTGTGGCACTGCTGTACAGTGGCATTGGGGCAGGGACTGAAGAAAGAGCAAAGAATGTAATTACTGGGCTTCGGATTTAGGAAGTCAGACAGCCTGAAATGTTTGGCGGTGCCTCCTAACTGTTCCCCTTCTCTGGGCTGAGATCTGGAAAGAACTGCCTCTAGCTTCCCCCCTTCGCAAAGCCGTTACAGCGCGAGGGAGCTGATTCCTTACTGCTGGCAAACGGTTTTACTATGAGTCCCACGGGCAACCAGGCCTGTGCTTTTCCTTCACAGGCAAATTCTTTCAGGTTTGGAGGAGAAAGGGTTAAAAATGATCAATAATTGGCTAAAAATGGAAGAACAAGACCAGGAAGAACATCTGGTGCTTGGGGCTGACTCATCCAGAGCACAGGTTAAGCACAAACCTGCTGTGACTAATCCAAGGGGATATCTAGCCTGACCCACTTACCCAGTTACAGCCTGGTTGCCTTCCCTTGCCAGTCGTCGCTGCCGTGTCCTTAGCTGGCTGAGCCTGGTAACTGGATGCCAGTGACCACGAGAGGAGCGTTTGTGCTAGCCACGGCTCCTGCTTACTGTGGAGCGAGCGAGGTTTTGGGGAGGAAAGATCAGGTCTCGTTCTGTTTGTGCGGTGTTGTCCCTACTCTGATGAGGGGCTTTCCCAGCCCTCAGCCGGAGCTGAGTAGCCGTGAGCGTCGCGCTGAGATGCACGCTCTGTTTCTCCTAGGAGCCTTTGGGTCTGCAGCCCAGTGCGTCTGTACTGTGCCCCAGCTCCCCCTCGGCTGCGGGTGGGAGCTGGGCTCTCGCACCGGCCGCGCTGCAGACGGGGAGACCTTCCGTGGAGCTTGTGCCGCTCACTTTTAAGACCTTTCTGAAGTATAAAGGGACGGTGTCCGGCTGAATCTCCCTCTCCTCACACGCACGTGCACACGCACGCTTTCTCTCCTGATAACAAATAAACAGGAGTCCCCTTTAAAAATAAAAGCAAGTCATTCTCTGCTAAGAACTCAGTCTGCCTGACTCTAAAACCTAAAAATAAAGCTGGAGGAGGGACAGCACTCTAGCTGTAATCACAGAGCTGAATGGCCATAGTGCAAGCAATGTTCCTATTACACCTCCTATAAATCAGGATGCTGCCCTCCCAGAATGCATATTTCTAAACAGTGCAGTGTTAAGGTCTGGAAATTGGTGCAGGCATTTGCATGAGGTTTGATTTTTAAGCCCTCGTGATTCACAACCTTGGCAGGTAGATCTGTTTTACACCTATTTTAAGGGATCGCATTTTTGTAGGATTTTTTCTTTTTGCTATGTATCTTTTTTTTTTTTTTGTTAAGCATTAATGTTTGGATAACTTGATCAGCATATTGAAGGAATGAGTCAACCTAGAAACTGGTAGCACTGTATAACATTGCCAGAGTAACCATCCTCCTGGTAACACGTCCTCATTAGATCTTACGTGGGAGCGTTGCTGTGGTTTTGCAGAGTGTTCAGCTGCCTCCCATACTGCGTGGACCAGCAGGTGTAAATGACTGCAGTGAAGTGATGCCCACGTGCCGGGGCCTCATTTTGTGTGAAATAATTGTCGCATCTCTTTTGGCTTCAGACACCTCGTACACAGATGTATAGGGATGTCTCGTGAAGGTTTAACCACGTGTGTTTTGCTTGGCGACCTAGATGCTTGTGTCGTACGAGCTGTGTCAGCACATACCGGAGAGGACGGTCCATTTGGTTTCTATTCCAAATAAGGCTAATTACGTGCAAGATGGAGGTAGGAAGCAGCAGCAGCCAGGGCAGGAGTGAGCTCTCCAATCACTTGCTGGTGAAACTGGGGCCACCTCCAAGCTTCAATCCTAACCTAGCGATCTCCTCAGCAGGCCATGCTGCCTCTTGGCTTTTGCAGGCAGGAGTGCCATAAAAAAGCATATAAAAGCTATAATCAAACAAAAACAATGCAAGAAGCTTTAAAGCATTATCCTCTGAGAGGGGTTTTTTCCTCCCCTTGAAAGGATTGAATTCGTCTCAAACCTTAACCCATTTTTAGACCTATTTAAACAACTGTGTTTCCAAGGTTTAGCCTTCTTGCTCTTGTGCGCTTTGCTGGATTAAGCTTTGCTGTGATTCGTGAACAGGGCTGAGGCTGCCGGAATGCAGGCACGATGCAGCTGACCTTGGTTTAGCTCCAGCAAATACCGCTCTTTACGCGTACGTACTTCTCAGCTTGCTGTGCATACCCCTCCACCCAGATAAGAAATGAATCTGTGCTCATGACAGGTGTAAGCCTGGAAACTAAAATGCTGTGGCATGTTTCAGGGATAAAATTGGCCTTTGAAGACTGCTTGGTGACAGAATGGGTGAAATTCATTTTGCAGACGTATCAAGGTAGAAACTGTCTCTCTTGCTGCATGAGACATGCAGCCACAGCCGGCATGCAGTAGAAATTCCTCATTGATAGAGTTGCCTTAACAATTATCACCGCTTCAGCCGTGCCCATGCAAGGATTTTAAAGCATTTTGCAAGCATTCTAGAATGGGACTTTCCAAACTATCAAATATTTAACCTAACCTTGCTCCTAAAGATGTAGTGGGGAATTTTACTGTTGCTTAAGTGGAAACAGTTTTGGGCCAAGACTGAACAGCTTTGCAAATTCAGATTCCAGTATCTGAACTGAAGCAAGATGCAACCTAATAGTCCTGACCCCTAGACTGCTGCAGCTTCACTGCCCGTTTTGACCATTTTTTTTGTCTGCAGTTGGCCAACCCCATTCGCCAGCAACTGATCTGCAGCCGACAGTGTTTTTTGGGGGGAAGCGGTTCACCTGTTCTCATATTGCTCTGAATAAGTTGAATGAATCTATGGTTCATGCACAGAGGTTTCCATGTAGCTCACTACCCGGATTTGAACGACGGTCTTTAAAGTGGTCTAAACGAACAGGTTGGAAAGTGCAGGGAGGATCTTGCAGCTAGGCCAGGAAGCGGGCTGGTGAGTCACAGGGCAGCGCCCAGGCCGCTCCGGGGGCTGCCTTCCAGAAAACCCTGGCTGTAAAATGTCAAGGATGCCTCGGCAGGAGGTTTCCACCCTGCCTCTTCCTGCCTTATCATCCGCACAGGAAGACTGAGAGTGAGCAGAAAAACAAGCCTGATCGCTGGCCTTCCTGGCTTTGTTAATCAACGCTGAGGCCATGAGGAACTGTAGTCCTCGTTTGGGGAGCCTTACAGGTCGTGGCATGAGGAGGGGAGAGACAGAGACGGGAGACCATCTCCGGAGGGGATGGAGCTGGTCAGGGAAGGGGTTGACCTGGTGCCCCGTGCCTGGTGCCCCAGGTTTTGATGCACGAGGCAGGTCATCGCGGTCCCACAGCTTTGCGCTTTGCTCTCTGTTATTAAATTCATCTTGGCTGGTGTGAGGATCTATCTCTGGAGGTCAGGAGCTTCCCCCAAGACTGCCGTTGGCTTACTGCCTTTCAGATTAACGGCCTGTAACTTTCGTGCCCCCCATTGCCCCCGCGAGCAGCCGGAGGAGCAGGCGGTTCAGAAGGTGTTTCTGTCCGTTGACTGCAGAGGGAGACTGTCAGCCTGAACGCCAGCTCTTAGGATGCTGCCTTTACGTCAGGGGGGAGATAAATCCTGATCTTAGTGTCTCTTGCCACGTGCCCTCTTCTTCCCATCAGCCTCTCACGCTCTTCCTGGGCTGCTGCCTCTTCACTGCTGGGCTCGATGAGCAGAAGGAGCATGGGCACTGGGAGCTGGATCCCTGTTCCTGGTCTCATTTTCGGTTGGATCACATGCTGTTGTAGACAGGTCCTTTCCTTCCTTTTTGCCGTCCTCACCTCATACGAAGGAGTGACTCTGTCACTCTTCCCCCCATCCTAGTGACACCAGGGAGCAAACAGAAGTTTACACAGCTCCGAGGTTGTGGACAACTTGCTGGCTTTGTCAAAGGCTTGAAGTCAGGCCATGTGGTTATTTTCTGTCTGTGTGAGTGAAAAGTTGGCCCTTTTCTCTGCTAACCTTAACTTTGCTTGGCAGCTTCCTCGAGGAAGTTACAGCTTCTGGGTTCCGCGGCCGGAGCACTGAGGGCTCTCAAGTTACTCCAAGGTCAAGCAGCAGACGGTGAATCGGGGAGAAACGCCTGTCTCGCCCATCCGTAGCTTCCACAGACTGACCGTACAGCTTTGGAGCAGAACTGGACATTCCTGCAGTGCTGCTGCCACAGCTTCCCCCGTCCATGCCAGGAATCGTAACGTGCACTAAAAGCATCTGGGCAGTGAATGCCGAAGCTGGCGTCTGCCGTGATGAACCAAGGCCATGCCCCAAATTGCAGCATCCTCATTGTCCTCTCACTAATTCAGCTCCAAACAGGACATGCCTGCCTAATTGGAACCGTAACCTGCAGGAGAGCCTGGGAAAAATGTCACTCCAGTGCAGAGACACTGAGTCTCTGCAGCTCTGCTGGGCTGTGGGAAAGCTGTGCTCTTACCTGATTTTTCAAGACATACTGTACGAGTCTCCTAATGAACATCTCGTGATCCTCGCCCAGACTTTTGTGTGCATCTATGAAAGGTGAAGCTAGTTCTTATGGGCACTAGCAGCCCTTTGCTCTGCTCAGTTGTCTGTATATTTTGAATCCTATTAAATAACCCATTTTGACTGAACCTCTTATCTATTAGATGACTCCACATATCCCTTTCATAATGCCACTGAGGTATAGTTACAGTCTTACTCTGCTTTATTAACTTCAGTTCACCTTAAGAGACCAGCACAACTCCTTGCCCCCTCTCCTGCTCCCATTCTGTGAACTGAAAAAGTGCTGTGATTTGTTTTTAACAATAAAAACTATTCTATCAGTAATAAAACATGGGGTTTGAAAAGAAACGAGAGAACTGTAATTCTGGAGCAGACCTAGGGGAAGAGGCGTGCACTTGGCTTTATCCTAGCTTGGGAGCTAGACTTGGATAGTGCTGCCGTGGCCTCGGGGGGCAGGTCTCTGGCAGTGGTGCCTGAGTGGGGGGGACTGTGTCCACCCTGATTCTTCACCCTGCTGCCTCTTAGCAGAGGCAACAAGTTCACCCTCCTCGGGGTCACATCCCCCCGTTGACTCTGGGAAGGAATCGAACCAGTAGCACATTGCACCTGGGCCAAACTCCTCCGCAGTGACACGGAGGGGAAGGTAGAGGGGAGCGGTGAGAGCTGCGATCGCAGCCCTTAGCTCCTGCTGGAGTCCAGGCATTCAGGAGAGGAATGCAGGGTCCTGTTACTCTTGTCTGCTCCTTCAAGAGGAATTTTTCCATGTTTTCTTTTCTTTGGACATAGGTGCTGTGAAAAGCAGCACAGGTTAGGAGTCAAAACAGAGGCTAACGATCGGGGTGCCTGGCTTCTGCGAACACCCGTTACCGATGCGCAGGTCTCTCCCCTTAGCTCTTGCTTTGCCATAATTAAATAGACTGTCTATCTCCCTGAGAGCTCTGCAGAGCTGCTATGGATGGAAAGTATTTGAATTCAGGCTCATTTTTCTGGCTTAGTTCCCTGAAGCAAGGTCACTCTGAGCCTGGGCGCCTGTCCATCCAGAAACCTCCCCGCAGCGCTGAAGGGTTGACGGGACGTGCGCGGTGGAGCTGCTCCCGGGCTCACCAGGGAGCATTTCCTGCCTGCCCGGGGACCCGCACACCTTGGTTTTGACAGGCTGGGTGCTGCCATCGCTTCTAGTCCGTCATCTTCATCCTTGGCGCGTTTTGCTTCTCTCCTCCCTGCAGGGCTAACGTGCCGTAATATCGCAGTCCTTTGCAGGCGGGGGAGTTCAGGGGAGGAGGTGCCACTGTTGCTGGAGGCAGTAGAGAGAGACCTGATGAAACAAGATGTCCAAGCTTGGCTTGATTTAACCAACGCGCTTAACTTTGTAACAGCATATTGTAAAAGGTTGTGCTGCTGGTACCAAATCCTCTGGGGTAGATAAAGACCATCCTATAACCTGGGATGCTGCATCAACCGTTCCGAGTGAAAACCCTCTCCCCTGCGTGCTTCCTTGTTCAGTCTCCCCAGTACACATTTCTGCTTGCTGGCAAATGCAAGCATTGAAGACGTCAAATCCTCAGTTGTTTTTTTTTTCCCTTGCTTCCCCCACAGCGCGAAGGCCTCGAGGACCCCACTGCCCGGTTTGCAGAGGCCCAGATTGGAGCTAACGAGCGGTACGCTGGCTCCCTTTTGATCCGAGCTGGGGGAAGCAGTCAGACCCTTTTTAACCCGGAGCAGATAAAAGGATCGAGAGAGATGGTGCAGTGCTGGGGCTTGTTTCGGTTTGTTCTTCCCTGTCTCATTTGGGCCGTGTATCTGACGTCGTCTCATCTCAGCTTCTGCCTTCAGTTTGGAATCTCCCTGCCTTCTGGTAGCGATCGGGCCTGCTGGCGAAGCAAAGCGTTCCTCAGAAAGGACTCAAAACTGGGGACGCGGGGACCGGCAGGAACAGTTCCCAGGACAGTGCACTTGGGCAGTGAGCAGGGAACTGGCGTCTTAGGCTCATGCAAAGCTCTAAGGCTACCCCGGGCTGCCTGGCACAAGCCAGAGAGCTTTACTCCGTAGTTTCTACACCTCATTTGTAACTCCTGCTTAAGCTAAAGGCACCTAAGAAATGCACCCAACCTTAGTTTAAAAACATGTATCCCCAGAGTGTCTATCCTCCTTGGATTAATTTTTTCTTTTTAAGTACACACTGTAGCTAAAGTTGGACTTGCTTCAACTTCAAGCAGCTGGATTTTGCTCTGTCTTTTCTTGCAGAGCTTTTTGCCTGCCAGCAGATGCACGCACCATATTCGAGAAGATTTTAGCCCACCATATATGTGGGGTTATTAATTTGCCTTCTGGAGGCCATGTAACTCGCTGGGTGGGGGGGGGGGGAAGAGAAGCAGCCCCCAGGGGCCTTCGTCTGGCGCCTTAAGAAGATCCTGTTTTCCCATCTGGAAGGAAAAACGTATGGCTTTGGTTTAGGGCGTCTTGAACAAAAGTCCCCCCTCACTAAAAATCAGTTTCCCAGGGCATTTTCTCATGGAAAAAATGACTGAGCTGAAAGGGAAACAGCAGGGCCCTTGGTAGGAGGTGGGAAGACTCTCTGCGAGGCCGGTTCCTTTATCACTCCGCTGAGCCATGGCTTTTTGTGGCTCAGCTCGTATTGTTCCTGCGCTCACAGAAGCAAAATGGGAGAGTCTCAGTCTTTCAAACCCTTGCTTCTTTCCTTGGCATGGGTGACTAATACTTCTGCAGACGGAGATTTATTGGGCAATCGCTAGGCTCCCTGCAAAATGGGAAGAGCCTTGCAATTTCGTCTTTTGGCCACAGTTTCCGGCTGTTCAAGGAGCAGGAATAACAGGAGAATACAGATGGAATAATGTCCCTTGCTGTTTTCCACGCCCGCATGCTGGAATACAAAGCGCAAGTTGCTGATATGTGGAGGATGTGGTGATAATAGAGGGAAAGGGAGGTGATACCTCAACACGATGCTGAGACTGGATGCGACTGGAGCTGAGCAAAGTTTTTGCACTAAAGCTGCTTTTTCAGCTCAAAATGCAAATGCGGTGGCACTGAAACACTTTGGAAGCGTGCTCTGCTGAACCATTGAGGGGTTTGTTGGTTTTTTTCAGCATCAAAACTCTGGAGAAACTTTTCATTTAGAAAATATCAAAACATTTTGAGATGTGTTCAATAAAAAATTCCCCTTCATTTCCAACTCTCCCTTTCTTTGCAACCAAAAAGGTGTTTGAAGCAGCTCAGAAATGCAGTATTTTGCTCAACGCGCTGCTCCTGCTTCATGTGCTGTTTTCTGACCGACAAGGGACTCCGGTGGTTTGGGTTGGCTCCCTGCAGGCTGCCACCCCTGGCGTAAGCAGTTGTGCTTTCCGGTGGACGCAGGGACTCTGCGGTGCCCACCGTTACGTGACGGGTCCTGCTGAGAAGCCCACAAGTGAGCTTCCAGCTCTCCGCCACGTGACCCCTAATCGGCGATTGACTTGGGTATTAACAAGCCAGATTAAATGAAATGAGC
This sequence comes from Rhea pennata, assembly GCF_028389875.1. Taxonomy (NCBI): domain Eukaryota; kingdom Metazoa; phylum Chordata; class Aves; order Rheiformes; family Rheidae; genus Rhea; species Rhea pennata. The sequence goes on from NC_084693.1 coordinate 2,109,889, forward strand.
TCCTAAATCCCTGGGAATTATCTTAGCTTCGCAAATAAGTTCTGTTCATGTGAAGCAAGACAGAAGGGCACAAAGCGCCGGAGCCTGGTGGCGCGGAGGGGGCCAGCCAAGCCCGGCCGTCTCAGGGACTCTGCCGCAGTCCTCACGCTCCAGGAAGCACTAGCCCTGCACAAGGTGGAAGCTCTGGCTGGGATCCAACCTTACCACGTCCATGCTTATCGTCTTACTACTCTCCGTAGACCCCATTTGCCTGGGATCGTTAGTCTGCAATTTCCCAGGCCAGGGCCCACCCCATGTCGTGCTCCGGCTCCTGACCTTCCCCTCCTGTGCTGCCTTTTCAGTCCTGAGCTGTGTTTGCAGACCTGCCCAGTTTGCTAGCTCTCTGCAAATTTCATTATCAGGCTGGTTTCCTCCTCCCTTCCAGATCATTAAATTAAAGATGTTAAATAAAACTGGACCTCTGGGAGATAAGATATGGTAGAAAGAGAAAATACATTGCAGTAGGAACACACAGAAGAGACATTTCATTTAAGGGAAAAGAAAAAAAAAACATCCAAACTTGTCTATAACTAAAATAAACTGCAGGGGAAATAAAGGCCTGCTTCTCTGTAACATGGAGACTACTTTACATCAGACTGGCCGTGCTGCAGAGTCAAGGGAGAGGGGATGCTGAATTCGCAGGAGCCTTAGGGCACCAGTGAAAGGGGAGACACCGCGTATCAGAACTGGCCATCAGAGAGGGGTGCAGTAGGGTTATACTGGTTAGACCTATACTGGTATAAAGGTGCCTCATCTCAGGAGTTTGCTCTGCCTTTACCCGGGAAATGCTACGCCAGGAGCAGACGGAGCTCTGGACTGAGTGTCCGGAGGCCCTGTGACTATTCCTGCCCTTTCCGCTGACTGCTGGGTTAACTCCTGTCATCTCGGCTGTCCTAGCTCAGCCTCAGACTTGCCCTCCGCCCCACGTTCCCAGTCGCCCAGCTCTGTTTGCCGACCCCCTAGCTCACGTCTGCATCGAGCCAGTCTGATCTCTGCGTTCAGGCTTGCTGGGAACGGGGCAGAGCTCCGAGAAAGCCGCCTCTTAGGACGGCTCTTGGATCTCGCTGCCAGCCGGGGATGCCAGACCCTGAGCCTGCCTGTACGGAGGAGGGAAGAGCTGATTCATGGCCTTTATAGGAAGCACAGGCAGTCCCCTGGCCTGATCCTTTCCACGGGGATAAATTCTCCCATCTAGCAGGCCCCTTTCTCAGGCAATCGCACTGTGATTATCTTCAGAGACAAGAAAATCCACATGCCCTAATTAAACTCAATTCATCTTGTAAGCAGCAGTTTCACACTTGGTATCCAGAGGCTAAAATATGCGGGGTGAGGGGAGAGTGTTAAATACATAAATAAACTGAGAGTGTTTGTTGTTCTGCTTTTGCAGCAAGAAGATATTTTGGTAACTGTTTATTATGAATCAACACATCATAGGGGAGCAAAACTGCAACATCAGGTCTGAACGGAGCAAATAGGATGCGTGAGGACAGTAAGCAGAGGGACATAAACGTTGCTGTAGGAAGAGGTTCGCCTTTCATTTTGCCTGTTGGTCAAGGTCCTTTCTCTCCCTCTTTCACCCTCCCCTCTAAAAACAATGAGATTTTTGTGCTCCCTGTAACAAAATTCAAAGCCCTGATACTCTCGATGAGAAAAGAGACTCGGCACGAGTGAGATGGGGCCTGGGAACCCGCTGGAGCCTCCCGCCCCAGCCAGGGACCTGCAACACCCCGCGGCTCCCGACCCTCCTCCGCGGAGTCTCTCTGTGCCCGGTTTCAAAGCCCTTTTGCACCACCGGAGGAGCACGCAGAGCCTGCGGGGAACCAGTTTTGCAGACTCCGGCCTTATCTCACCCGAGAGAAAGCCAAAGGTGGAGCCTTTGGGCCAGTCCGGGCGGCGTCGAGGAGTCGGGGGCTGCTCGAAATACTACCCTGCACCGCCAACCGCGCAGGACCGAAGCCGCCAGGCGACGCTGCAAGGCCCTGCGGCCGGACGGGACAGCCCCATCCCGACACGCACTCTCAGAGCTAGCACACTAAAGAAGCGGTCATAGTCATTTTATAGCTCCATAATCTAAACATTTCTGCTTCTGTCTTTCCTGGTCACAGCCAGGTGGTTGCTCACACCTCTGGGCCATGAGTTGCCTCTTCCTGCAGTGTTTTTTATTAGGTACTTTCGATATATCCTGGAACCACAATAAAAAATACACCACCACTAAAAGTACAAACTGGGAAAAGAAATCATCCCAGAACATGGTCTCCAAAAAGGCTGTTAAACTATGGATTGAGTTAATTAGCAGCTAATAAAAGACTAAATTCTTCCATTAGCTGTTCCGGTACGTGAGATCCACTGGTTTCACTGGGGGCCGTTTGCGTGCGTCTGCAGGCACCAGGCCAGATGTACCGCGGTCACCGGGACTGCAAATCGCAGGACAACCAAGGCTGGACGCAGCTGGGATGGCGATGGGGACGGGCCGGCGGAGCCGCACAGCCGGACAGGGGACCTCTCGCCTCGCATGCCGCACCGCGCTGTCCGCTGCAAACGCGGCCCCGGGAGGACGCAAGCTTCCCCGTCCCGACCGGACACCTTCCCGGCCCAGTAAATCCAGCGTGGGCAACGTTTAAGGGGCAGCTCCGCTGCTGGGAGTGTGACTGCCCACTGCAAGCAGGGAAATGGGAGCTGGACTCCTTCCTATCTCCTTTCCTTCCATAGAAATTGTTTCTGTTTCCAGATCTGAATCACTGGTCACATCCTTTACGAACATGAGTCACTGTCGTACTACCGCCTGCAGGCTTGTTCAACCAGCTACGCCCGCGGTGTTCTCCAAAACAGCCTGAGGATTTCAGGTTGAGCTGAATTCATCCTCCTCCTCCTCGCCTTGAATTCCTCCAGACGTGCCCCCGGGACAGCGTGTGCGGCTGCCATACCCAGGGCAGCTCTACGGTGACTTCCGCGGCCGGAGGTACGGCTGCCGGATGAGCGGCGCAAAGGGCCATCAGCGTCCGCGGAAACTCAGGCCAGCGGCTCGAGGGGCTGCCGAGAGGCCGAAGACCTTCCCCTCGGCGGCCCTGGCTCTCGGCGCTGCCAGGCCATTGCATTTCCCTGTCTTTGGGATGGCCCGAGGAGCCCTGCACATCATCCCCCCAAGAAGAGAATGGGTTTAAAAGTGCCACCGAGACTTACGACATCTAAAGCTTTTCACACTTTTTTCAAAGATCCTTTTACATCACCTGCTGCTGGGGGGCAGGAAGGGCTGTTTACTGGGAACCACTGGACACGGGTTTATTAGGATCGGAAGAAACGAGCAGGAACAACCAATCGCCCTTTCCTCTGATCTCTGCAAACGTGCCCAGCGACAGCTCAGCAGAGCCAGCGCAGCAGCACGACGTGCGCCCGCCGCTCGGCCAGCCATCGCTCCTCCGCCCACCGCCGGCACCCAGAGTGCAGCTCCGATACCCGCTGGTCCCCGGTGCAGCGACTTGTGGAAATGCAACGGGATGAAAACAAGTTTTGTGCCGGCAGCCCGACGCGGCGGGTGCAGCCGGCCTCCCGACAACGGCGTGCGGCTGCTGTTGCAAAGGCAGCTTAGGTGGCGGTGGGTGTCCTGGCTGTGGCGAATGTGAGGATGTCAGCAGCTGGTTTAGAAAACTCGTATGTGACAACAGGGAATCTGACTCGGCCGATGGCTGAGGAAACTGCGTATCTAGGGCACACCATAGACTGGGGTTTTGGTGGGAGTGAGGCATCTTCTCCATGCATTTTTAGAATTCCCGCTAGGCATCCAACTGCAGCTCTTCAGGCACAAAAATCCCTGATAAAACCCCAAACGATCCTGAGACAAATTCTACCCAACCAGATCTCAGCCAGGTGAAAAGAGCACATGACTGTCAGTGCCGGGCTGTCCTCACGGTCCCGCAAGGAGGTCATTTGGGAAGCAAGTGGGCCCCGATCAGCACGGGGTTTGATTCAAAGGGCACGACAGAGCTCTCCTAGTGCTGCCAGGATGGTGCCATCTGGCATTGGACCGCAGCCACCTCTGGCGTGCTCCGTCGGACCTGGCTGCAGAAAACAGGACGTGAGGAACAACAGGTCCGGTGGGGAGGCAAAATGTTATTGAACAATTTGGCACGTGCGCTGCATCGTGCAGCAAGAAACCTTGCAAGACTGCACCAGGGGCTCTCGAGAGCCAACTTCTGCCGCAGCGAGCGGGACTCATCTCCGTCCCTCTGCCACGGCGCATCCCCCTCCTCTCCAGCCTTGCCCCTCTGCGGTAACCCAGCGCTCTCGGGCCGGCGTCGCTGTCGACCTTGGACCTGCCTCCCATCTCTGCAGCCCGCGCCGGACGTTTGCCTCTTTAGCCATCTCTGTGGCCCTTCCCCGCTCCACAGGAAGACGTTACGCTGCATCCACGTACCCCAGCGCTCCGTGAGCAAAAACCACACCAGCACTTGATACCATTGAATTTACCAAAGAGAATAAGGGCAGCAGTGGTTAGCCACTTCTTAACTCCACGCTAAAATTGTCTAAACACATTATCCTCCCGGTACAGAAGGGAGAACGGAGGCCCAGGGAAGGCAGCCTCCAGCTCCGGCCTGGGCCCTGCGGCGTACGGCGCAGAACGAAAACGCAAGCCCTGCTCCGAGCCGCTTAGGAGGTGGATTTGTTTTCGACGGTAACTTGTTGCGTTCTTCCAGGTGTTTGTTCAGCGCATCCCAGGTAAAGCACGACAGAAATACTGGTGTTTGAAGAAGAAAGGATGCAAAACTGCCAACCCCTCACCCACAAAAGCTCTGAAAATGTTTCATATTCCAGGTGCTCAACCCCTACCTGTGCTTCCAGTAGGAAATGTTTCGAGAGATGTTAGCAGCACAACCCAAGCACGTGATTAGTATTCTCAAAGCATTAATTCCAGTGCACTTGGGTTAAAACACAGTCTACAATCAGCGAAGTGTGGGTGTGTGCCACACTACGTACTCCAATGGAAGATCTTCGCCATAAAGCAACCGACTGATAATCGATTGATTCATCAGCCTCCTTCCCCCTCTCTCCGGACAGAACCATCTCTCCCCTTCTTTGTCTTCCTTCCTTTTTTACACAGCTCTCTATAATCCAGTCTACGATCTCACTCCCACACTCTGATAGTTCTGGTCTTGCAGGACCTGATGAAACATGACGGGGGAGAACAAATAAGCAGTAAAAGGTCACTAAAGAAAAAAAATACAAGCGCCCCCTCACTTTTGGGAAGCGGTGCATCTGCATTTCACTTTCTTTTTGCGACGCGGGTCCCCGTTTGCAGCTACTCACTGCTGGGAAGGGACCGCTCCTCCGGGGTGCCCTCCCGGGGTCCCTTCCCTGCTCCTCTCTGCAGCCTGCTCTTTGTTTCCGCTTCGAATTTCTCGGCAGAAAACCCTCCCGATGCCACCTGGCCCCTCTTCCAGCTCCCGGGAAGTTTCGCGGTGACCCGGGCGGGAAGGCGGCTCGGCCGCGGGCCTCCGACGCTATCCGGCCCGTTCCCGCGGCCCCCGGTGAGGCCAGCCGCACTCGTCCCCCTACTTCCCCCAGCCACGCGCTGGCGGCGGCGGCACCGAGTCGGAAACAAAGAGGAAAACCCTCGTGGGCTGCGATTCGCCCTCTCTCGTGAACCCCAGACGTCACGCACGCGCGGCTATAGATGGAGCTCGGGAGCCCGGGCCAGCCCAGCGCGAGCCCACCGGAGCCCAGTGATGGTGGCGGCGGTGCTGGCTGCCGGGGGGGATGCGGTGGCGGCGTGGCTAAGGATGCGTTACAGAGGCGGGCTGCTCTTCATGTAACTAGAGAGCTTCTCTGATCTACAAAGGGGGAAGACGGCGCGGGAGCGAGCGGAGGCAGCCTGCGCATTTCCCAGCCGCGCTCTCCCCAGGAGGAGGAGGAGGAGGCCGCCGGCAGCCCCTCTCTGCTCCCCCCTCCCTTCCTCCTCCCCATCGCCCTCCAGCTCGGCTTCACTGGGGAATGATGAAAAAGAATAATTCTGCAAAAAGGGTGAGTCGAAGCGGTCTCGTGGCGGGGGTGTTTTGGGGAGGGGGGCTTCGCTCCCCGTTTCCCACTGCTAGCTTTGCCCCCCCCCCCCCGCTTTCGCCAATCCTTCGCTCTGCAAAATAAAAAAAACCAACCCCAACCAGATCAAAACACCACCAGACCCATCTCCCCTTCTCTCCTTCCCCTTGAATCTGCCAGGGGATACCGCTCGCCGCGTAGCGTGCAGAGATGTAGTCAGGCGGATTTCATTTTCGATCATAAGGAAGCGATAAAATACGGAGACAGTGGCTATCTGTCGCTGCGTGCCTCCCCCGGGCCGCGCGTGTGCGTCCGCCGCGCTCACAGAGCTCATCTCTATGAAGAAATCTCAAACATAAAGCCAGGCATAGATTTCGCCCCTAGCACTAACTGTTCATAAAAGGCTCAGAACCACAATTTTCACTGCAGTAAAAAAACAATTCGTTAAAATTCTCTGCAACACCCTCTTTCCAACGGCAAACGCGTGTCGTACGAGGGGAATATAACACAACAGCCGTTCTTATATAATGCATAGAGTGAAACCGTGCCTGGGCTTTTTGCATCGCCCCCCCCCCCCCCCCGGTATTATTGTTGTTGCTTTGTATCCGCAGCGGAAAATCTATGTGGAGTGAATCGGGCAAAGCACCCGGGTCCCAGCTTGGGTGGAGAGAGGGGCGAGCTGGGGGAAGGGGAGGCGAAAGTTGGGCACAGAGGGAGGAGGAGGAACGGCAGTGTAAAACCGTAAATAACACCGTTTCCCCCCCCCCCCCGTTTTCTCCCCTCTCTCTTTGTGCTAGGGGCAACAGGATGGAAATCAGCAGTCTGCGCAGCCTGAGAAGGTTGGCTGGGTGCGGAAATTTTGCGGGAAAGGCATTTTTAGGGAAATCTGGAAAAACCGTTACGTGGTTTTGAAGGGAGATCAGCTTTACATCTCGGAGAAGGAGGTAGGCTCCGTTTCCTTTCCCTTCCCCATCCCCCCGGCCTCCCCTCCATCTCCCTTTGCATTTGAAAAGCACGGCGGAGGGGGTGGGGGGAGACCCCCGCCAAACCCCCCCCCCCGGCCCCTCCATAGCCCCGCGGGGAAGGGGGTTTCTCCCCGGGGGGCTCCTCGAGTCCGGCCCTGCGTTTCTCCAGACCCAGGCTCAAACAGCGACTCTCCCAGACGGCTCTGCCTGGGAGACATTTTCCCAGCTCTGGACACATGAAAGGATTCGCTTAGCGAGAGTTAAAATCCTCATCCTTCTTTTCGCCACGGGAAACGGCAGGGCCGGCTTCCTCCTGGGCCTGTCCCCTGTCATTAAGTTTGACAGTGGTCTTGTTCTCAGCTGTTGCACTGCTCTATTTGGAAATAACTGTGGTCTCCCACTGGAATCGAGCCATGTACCCGTCCCTTATCGCTTGTTTTCTTCTTTTCTCCCCCCCCCCCCCACCCCAAACCAAACCATAAAAGAACCCGGGGAGAATTTAACCACGGATTCAATGCCTTGTTGGAAAAGCTGCCCCCTCTCCTTCCCCGCTCCCCTCTGCTCCACACGGGCTGGGGTTCGGGGTTTCGTGCCGTGTTTACACGCAACTTAATTGGATGCGACTCTCCGGCTGAGCGTTGCAGGCTCGGGCAGGCTGCGATCAGGCTGTCCTTGCACAGCCTCCCCCGTAGTTTTTGTCTCGACAAATTCATCAAGAAGAAACCCCTCGGGCGACTGCACTCCCCACCTTCCCGCCCCCCCGATTACTCTTTAAAAACTCATCTCTTGCATTAGCGAGGCCGAGCGTTGCAAGAAGAGACGGGGGGCTGTTTGGCGTCAGGCCGGGGCGAGCGAGCCCAGGGCCCGAGCCCACGTCTCGGGGGTTTCCTCCCACCGGCGGCTGTCTCAGGAGGGCTGCAGGCCCGGGGGGGCCGTCAGGTTCGGCACCCGGCCCAGCTTTATCAGTTTAGGATCCGGAGAGAGACTAGGATGCCGAGTGGGAAGGGTAATTTGTTTTAAAGGCTAATTGAATCACAGAGCATGGCAAAGTGCGGCTGGGTAGGGGGTTATTAGGACAGAGAAATAGCCTAAAAGCAGACTGGAAGTCCAGGTCACGCTCAGCTGCGCGTCGGCGTTTCGCAGCTCTCTCCCGCTGATCTGTCACTTGAGAACCAGCGGGAGCCGGGCGCTTGGGAGATGCTTGTGGTCTGCAGCCTGGGGGCGCGGGGCCCTCGAAACGCTCAGGCGAAGAGACAGCGAAACGGAGAGCGGGGTGAGAGGCGGCCGACAGATGATAGCGAATCTATGACAAGTCTATAGATACATTCACGGATGGGAACAGCTAGATGGAAGGATGGATGCATGAAGGGAAGTACGTGGAGAGTGGCTGGCACTCTCACTTTGTGATCCTCCCCAATCTTTCCAGTAGTAATGCAGACTGTATAATACGTACTTCTAAACAGCAGGCCTGCTTGTCTTGCATGACTCTTACAAGCAGTTCGCAGACCCCTGGGGCCACAGCTCGGAGTTTAAAAACTGCCAGACAGACAGATTACATGGTTGGGAGGGTTTTACCTGCTGCCTGGTGTTACACTCACCTGGGTCAGTCGCTCTCCTGCATTAGGGCCCCAATTCAAAGCAGCGCTGAAACACCCGCTTGAGCACCAACGTATGCTTAAGCCCAGTTAACTGGGCTGGAATCGGAGCCTGCACACAAACACTTTCTTGAACCAGGACTTCTCTAAGTAACCATATAGGGGAGCCGCCTGCGCTGATCAGGCTGCATCCGCTGTCCCATCCCACTCGGAACCGGCAGGAGGGGACTGGGAACAGCCCGCAGCAGCGGCAGGTTACGATAATGGTAAACGTACTGCGGGTTGGGCAGATGCTTAACAGCGGCAGCGGGATGCTTTATGGTTCTCCGTGCAGGTGTGAAGGTGCGGTATCAGCAAGGGGACTGCGTAACATGACAGCTCAGATAGCAGGCAGGGTGCTTGCATGGTTTGGGGGGGCTTAGAGAAAGATGCAACAACTTTTCAGGGTCCCTCTCACCCCTCCCTGCTGCGACCAAGCCACTGGATCACAGGGGCTGAGTCATGTGGGTGGGCAGAGGGAGAACTTGGCCCCACTGAAGCACATAGGAGAGCAGGGCAGCGGGGATCCTAATGTCACTGTCCCCACAAATGGGACAGAAGCCTGAATGCCACCAGGCTGCACAGGCTTGCTGAGCCCACGGGCTCCAGATTCCTTCTGCCCAAGTTCAGGCACCTTATCAGAGTGCGTTCGCTAGGAGACAGGGAGAACGGCGCTTCCAGAGAGCTTCCAGCCCACGGGAGACCCGAGCAGCAGTTGTGGGGACACAGCAGTGCCCGTCCTCCCGGCTGGGCTCCCTCGGGGAGCGCTTGGCAGGGTAACGCCAGGCCCGGGAAACCAAAGCGTGTAGTTCTCCAGGAGAACGTATTCATACAGAAACCAACACCAGCACATGAGGAAAAACATGTCTGTCTGTCCGTCCGTCAGTCCTACACTCTCCCAGATATGTCTAAGCAGCTGCGTCGAGCTCCCAGTCCAGGAGAGCAACGAGGCAGTTTGGGCAGGGGGGTGCTAGCTCCAGGCACGGAGCACTTGCGCTCATCTCCGGCAGCGTGCATGTATTTCTTCCCGGGGAAGAGGTAACGCTCATGCCACTGGGCTGGTGCTGTGGCTCTACGCGCACGCGTGTGTGTGAAAGACCATAAATAACAGCAGCAGTGACTGCAACTGTCTTTATATGGCAGAATCTGTGGTTGTGCAGCAATGTGGTTACAGAGGTAACATCTGGCTGTGTGTGTGTGTGCACTGAAGTGAGTCTGTGCCTGCGGGAAGGAAGAATACGCCTGTGTCGCTGGGTCCCGCGTCTCTGGGAATCTCGATATACGAGGTGGCTCCAGGCACCTGGCACGCGATGCTGCGCGGCACTGCCCGTCCGGGTGAACGCTCGGGTGCGCTCGCAGGGGCGGAGGGCACGTGCTTGGCGCGAGCGCCTGCCTCGCTGCATGTCCGAGGCTTGCTGCTCAAACACAGCCACGTCTTCCAACAGGCGGTGCAGGTTTTTGGTACTCACTGGGCCTTTATTCCTTAGCAAAGCCAGGCCTTCAAATAGCAACGGGAGCTCAGGTCTGCTCCGGGGAGGCCCTTAGCCAGCAGCCCAGCCTTTCCCCACGCTTCGAGGCTTCCTCTCCGCTTCCCACCCTCCGCACACTCGCGTTCCTGGAAGCAGGTGCCTGCAACTCCCACAGATAGCTTAATAAATTGGGATTTGTCAAGCAGAACAGGATGTAGCTGCTTTTGTGTTTTCACAGACCAGATTATGCCCAGCAGAGAAAATGGAGCCACTGCTGGGGGCTGTGCTGATGAGTTGTAGGAGAGGCTCTTAACTGCTACGGGGAAAGGCCTCTTGACTTCCGAATCACTGCCGGTGCGGCTGACGGGGCAGGCAGTGGATGCAGCCAAAGAAAGAATTAAATAGAGGAAACTTTGAAGAGATGTGACTAGAAAACTCTTGTAGATATAGCCACTACACAGGTTGAATCTCGGCCTGATTTCTGCAGTCTGACCATTGATGGGAGAGCAGACTCAACTGTCTGTTTCAGCAAAAGATCAAAGTCCTTCTCTGCTATAAATTGGCTTTGCTCCATCAAAGCCATTGGAGCAATGCGGATTTAGTGGATGGAGAAACTAGACCCTATTGCTTACATGTTAACTCACATATTAATCTTGATGTTTCTTGTCAGTTCCTCTTAAGCTCAATAGCTGCTCCAGAAGGGAAGGCAGGTTGTCCAGTGGGTAAACCAGGACTCCTGGCCTCTCGCTGTCAGCTCAGAGCACAGCAGAAGAAGGAGTTAAATACCAGGCCTCCTGCATTCCCGCCGAGTTCTGCCATGCACTAACTAAATGAATTTGAACAAGACATTTATTTATCTTTGCCTGAATTTCTGCATCTGCAAAGCAGGGCTAGTAAGGGCACTCATCTCCCTTGCGCACAAGGTGCCTAGGAAGGGAGAACTTCATGTTACATGCTTTGGGATCCCTTAGGAAAAATGTCAACTCAGGATGGGTATTAACATACCAAGAAAAACAATGTGGGGCAGTAGAACTGCTCTGAGCTTAGCACCAGTCTGATTTCTGGATAGGTTTTCCAAAAGCCTAGCTCCTACAAGCAGAGACAAATTACCCAAATCCCATCGGTATCCACACTGATACCTTCTGGGAATCCGTGCGCTTATTTATTGCTTACCTAGGACCTGGGCTTGCAGGTTTGAGGCTCTAGCCCTGTTTTATTAATTTTGGTGAGGAGGAAATGTGAACACCTGACAAAAGCCTATGTCCCCCAGTGGAAACCAAGTCTGTAAGGAGAGGAATTATATTTTATTAGACCAGCTGATACAGCTGAAAAACGCAGAGAGAGCTCTTGAGTTGCATCCCTTCATTGGGGCATCAGCCTCTGGAAGCTGTGCAACTTGCTCTACCCTTAACACCTCCTAGAGCCTTTTGCTCTTCCAACCACGCACCAAAATGCTAGCTGGGCCTCACAGCCCTTTTTCAGCCACGGGCTCCAAGTCTGCATGGGGATCTGTGCCCCTGCTGCAAGCCGAACTCCGTGAACTTAGGCAAAAAACCCTTCGTCATTTAGCATTTGGTCAGCAGCCAAAAAAAGCGCTCAGAGCAGAAACACGCAAGGCAAGATGTGCCGAAGGGAACCGATCTCCGCTAAGCAGAAGAACACCTTTGTATTATTTTTGCATTCTTTTCCGCTCGCTCTCCGCCGCACCGCTCCCCTTCCCCCTCCTTCCCCAAATTTCTGGTAATTGTTTTCGTGTTCCTCGCACAGCTTTGTTATTGCTCTGCACTTGGGAATAGCAGTCAGACCAAGGCAGACACAGCTGGGCTCCTACCACTTCCTCTCAGGAAGCCCAGGGCTGTCCAGGCAGCGCGAACCGACTCTGTGATGACGAGATGTTAATGAGGAAATGCTTCTTGGGGCTTCCTTAAGCCTGTTCTTGTTTGCTACCAAAAGCATTGACTCAATTAGCACAAGAGCACTTGAAAAGTAGCCTGTTCTCGCTGCCCGTTGGTTACAGCACCATCAAACACCGCAGAGCTGCCTCTCGCTGCCTGCAAGGGGGGACACGCGTGTAGTCCGGCGTTCGCGTGCACGGCTGGTGCGTGTGCTGGGGCTCGCGACGTATTTGTGGTGTTTCCACGCACGCTGCACTTGTGCCCACAGCGGGAGGCTGCGTCCGTGCTGAGCATTACGCGCGTGCTGCCGGTAATAAACCATCAGCTTTCGGACGCCCAAGGGCGGCCTGGGACCTGCTGCCCCATCCAGCTCTCTCCCGCTCTTGCCTTCTGAGCCGTCCTTTTCCCCCTCTGCCTTCCTGCTCTGCCACCCCCCTGCTCCGTGGTACAAGCTCCGTTCTACAGTTTGCAGAGCTGGGGGATATGTTTCAGCAAAAAGCCTTTTCTGCCTCCGTGACACCAGCCAGCACAGTTGTATCGGGGGTGAAAGAACAGCTAGGCTGAAACAACACAGCCGGGCTGCCTGTCCCCCAGCAGAGGCGATCTGTACCCAGGCAGCGCAGACTCGGAATCAGGCTAGCACTGAGACGCAGAGCACCTGGTTCTAGCACGGGGGCTGCTTCAGGGCCCTCAGCTCCCTGGGTACCCGCTTCTGGCAGCGCGTCCTGGCCGACGGCTCTTTGGAGCGAGGGACTAGAGCAGGGAGCAGCTTTCCGCTGCTGGCCCCTGGCTAGCCCGGAGCAGCTGCCTGCCGATGAGAAGGCCGGGTGAGGCTCATGCCCTTGAGCTGCTCAGGTCACTGAGCAACCTCCCAGTACGGATGCAGGTGCGCGCGCGGGGAGGCAGTACCTTGGAGCACTGCCACTTCCATTCTGCTGAGGTCCGGAGGCTCTGGCCCCAGCCGTGGTCCTGTTGTGCCAGTGACCGCACAAATCCATAACCCTGCCTCCTCTCCACACTTGCACCTGAACTGGCACTAGAGAAGGACAGGGAAAAAGTGGAGCAGCTGCAGCATCGCACTGCACACGGGCCATTTTATTCTGTGTCTTTGATGCTTTACAAGTCTCCCTTTCCGTACCTACGACTCTCACAATAATCCCTGTATTTCATTTTGTGGTTCCCATTGCAAATTAGAACCATCCCGTTACTGCCCTCGTGCAGCTGGGGAACCAAGGCTAATACGGAGTCAGGGACAGGGCAAACCCAGCTCTCCTCTGCCACCAGCCCGTCCCCTCACCAGCACTGCTTCCAGAGCCAGGGCTGCGTACGAGCACGGACTCCCAGCCTGGTTTCAGCTGAGCGAGGCAGAGGTTTCCTTCCCTTGCTGGATGGTAGAGCTGCTCAGCTCGAGGAAGTGAAACTTTCATTTCGGCTGCAGAGAGGAACACACTTGCTGACACTGTCCCCTGAGATTGCCCATGTTTGGATTTTCAGCTTTACTGAGCATCTGTGGGTTTCTTGTTATGTCCTGAACCACATTTCAGCCTCTTGTATGTCCTGCAGATAAATTAACACTTGGTGTCTTGTGATTTTCTGAACCTTCCGTGTTTGCTTTGACCATGTCACATCTCAACAGGGAACTATCCAGGCAAATCCCCGCAAAGCGAATCTCTGAGGAAAACCACAGAAACTGCCTTATGGCTCAGCGAGCACCCTTCCTCTTCCCTCCCCGCTTGGCCCCAGAACACAGCCCAAATCCAAAGGAAGGAGGTTCAGAGCTTTTGCAGGTGTCGACTTGACAAGGGGGAAAATTGTCACTGTCCGTCAGCGAGAAATCCAAGAGGCAGTTAGCTTCGGCCGTGCTAGGGATCTTCCCACAGCCAGAGTGCTGCAAAGCAGCAGATCTGCAGAGGAGGATAGACCCTTGTAGGTGTGATGAGCTGGAAGGTTAGAAATAACTCCTCCAAGCCCCTGAGAGGACGTACTTTGGGTGCCATGGCTGATGTTCTCACCCACAAAGCACGTACGCCTCTACGGGGTCCCTGGGCCACAGGTCCCCCCCGGCTGCCCCCGCCGAGCAGCAGCTGCGGGGCGAGGCGTGCGAGGAATGCCGGCGGGGAGCGCCGGGCAGCGGCTCCGCTCCCTGAGCTTCAGTAACGCGCCAGCAATGTCAGCCTCAGCACACCTCGCCGGGCACGCGGCGCGCTGCCCGCCGGCCCGGATCAGCCTGCAGTGGCACGGCTGGCTGGGCAGCACGGCCCAACCCCGAGCAGCTGCCAGCACGGGGCGAGCGGACTGCGTGGTCTAGCGCATGCACGGTCTAACGGACCTTGCTTTACAGCCTTGGCTTTGTGTTAGCTGACACTGGGAGCAAAGATTCCTCCTCTAAGCCTCGGGTTCCCTTTCCCCACCTGGTCTGTTTGGAGGGTGGAAGCACTTCCAGGACCCAGGCTGAACCTCAGGATAAGAAACTGTTTGGTTTTCCTAGGACAGGTGCAATGTGGACAGCAAAGCCAGGCAACAGCAATGGCAGTAGTAGGTGCTGGGACTTATATCCCTCATCCTTTCCATTCAGAGCTTCCCTGGGGAGCAAAGAGGGCAGGACCTACCTGCCCACGAGGCCCTGAGAGCCAGCAGCTCATTGCACACCAGTCACTCAGCAGCTCTGAGAAAACCTGTTGGCTACCTCCCAGCTGGGAATGATTTTACCAAAATCAACCATGCAGGCCTCTCCCTTCCTCACACACTATGCCACATGGTTCCTGACTCCTCTCAGCCTCAAGACAACAGTGGGGGAGACCTTAAGGAAGGCTAACGAAGACAGCAGGACCCCCCAAAATGCCTATGTCTCCCTTGAGGGCTCTGAGAGCCAAGCACTTCTGCCATTGCCCTCTAGGCGTTCTGGCTTGGGCCCGTTCTCACAGGTAACATTTGCTGTCAGGGAACGCACAGGGAAAGCTCAGCCGAGGCAGGGGGTGGAGGGAAGGAGGTCTGGAAGGGGAGGAGGATGGGAGGATGTACAATATGCAGTCTTAGCACAAATGACATTCACATTAAGCAGTTCAAAAATACACGCCTAGGAACTGCTGCATTAGCAACGACCCTGGGTCTGCCTAGCCCAGGCCAGGTCAGACCAGGCCTTCTGCAGAGGTCCAACTGCTTCACAGGCAGATGTGAAAACCCACGCAGTGGACAAAAGAGGAAGCAGTGGACCAGATGCAAAAGCTTTTTCTGGACTCCCTTAAAGGGGTTGTAGACTCTGGAGAGCCTGTTTAAACTATCTCCCCCACCTAAGGCAGGGCCACCCTCACCTAGACTGTTCTGTGCAGCAGCAGCAGGACCCAGGCTCTGGGAGTTAGAGTAGTGCAGGAGGATTAAACAATCTTCCCGAGATCCCAAGCAAGGCTGCAGCTCAGCTGAGAGCTGAACTCCAGAGTCCTGCATTTGACCTAAGCAACAAAATGATTTCTCTTGTTGATAGAAACTGAGCGAGAAACAAATTGTTTGGGGATAGGAAAGCAGCCTGAAGACTATATTAAGAGGAGACGCTTAGCCTGTCCCCAAATTTAGGCCTGTTCTTAGGAGTTTCAAGTCTGGCATCTAAGACTGTAAAATCATGCCTAACTTTTGAAAATCTGAGCCCTAAATTCAGCAAAGGGGAAGAAAACAAACAAGCATCATTGTAAGTCTCCAGCACTAGGATTAGCTTCGCAGAAGCAGAGCAACCTGGGCCCACGATGAGCTGTGCTAGGTCACCCTGACACGAAGGAAGAGCAATGCTAGTATATCGCCTCGGCCTTTCCCTTCGCACCCCCTTAGGAAGACACAAATTGCGCTTCATTCCCTTCCACTAAGAACTGGCACCTGAAGCTACTTCCTCCCAAAAGTCTCCAAAACATCCTCGCAAAGGTCTGTCCATTGCCTAGGTGTTGGGCCAAATTCTCTGCAGGTGTAAATCAAGGCAGCTCCCTCCCAAATCAGAACCTGCTCCATTTACCACAGAATTGGTATTTGCAGCAGTCTTAGGGACACACTGCCCAGAGCAAGGATGCTGAGACCTCTTCACACCACGCTGGCAGAACAAAGCCATCTTCCCATGACTATAAATTACAGCCCCATTCATGTTACGACCTCCTTATGCTGTCAAGGCTGTGTACAAGAGGGAATTAATTCCAAGTGAGCACAAACCTACCTTTCCCCCTGGGCTTCAGCTCTGGCTGAAGGGCAGACATATCCTTAGGTGCCTAAGTCGCTTAGGCCCACATACTTAATGGTATTCAGACAGCCACCTACCCCCACAAAATACCTTTGAGCTGGACCTACCTACGTGGTCTGAAACTCAAACAGAAATGGGACCAACAAGCATTCCTTTAATGCAAATAGATATGCTTATTCTTAATCAGGGATGCATTTTAAAACTGGTTAATGTACATATGTGCCATGGTTTGGTGAATGCATTGCCTGTGCACCAGGGTCTCTTGTAGACTGTCTCTCTGTCCGCACACATGCTTATGTAGTCCAGAGAGAGGACTTAGAGTTAAAGCCCTGGCACTTGTTAATCCAAGGCTTTCAAAGGAGTAGTTGCACCTCAAGGGCATTTATCTGAACTAGTTACACACCTCCTTTCTGCAGACCCCTGTGGCTGTTCCTAGAGGCAACATACTTCAGTTCCAGCTCCCATGAGTTCACAGTACAGACTGTGTCTGAGAAAGGGAGGAAGGGCTGGGGAAGTCCCAGTGACCTACATGAGCAAACATCTGGAGTAAGGACTTCTGCCTCGGCCTCTGTGTCACAGCTGGGGGCTCAGAGGGGATCAGCTTTTCCTGTTGCAAATGAACAGGGCTGAATTCAACCAAGATTCTTGGAAAGAGGTGGATTGTAGGATGGCACTGAGGAGAGATAAAAGCCGATTAGAAATACACAGGGGGGATATATAGACACGGATGTGTACGTGCTCACAAGAGACTTCTCTATTTGTTCATATAATAGCTGCTCAAGCACGATGGCTTCTGCTCTGAGCAAAAGTAAGCAACAGCTTCTGGGGCTTTAAGAACAGGTATGTGTGACTGCACCCTAGTTCTGGAGACAAACTCAGGGGATAGAAGGAAGAAGGAAAGAAAGGGAACTGCAGTCATTATGTAAGGCCAGATCACCAGTTCATCTGTGTTTCTGGTTAGAAGGCTGGTTACAGCATTTTGGTGAGACTTTTGCCTAAGTTCTACAGTGAAGTCATAGGAAATACTTTTGGTGTTCCCCACTTTCAAGCCCTTTCAAGAAATCTGAGCTTTAAGAACTCAGCACTGTCTGCCTTTCTGGCACCTAAGTTAATCAAACTCCATTGCAAATCCCAGCCCGTAATGACCCAGCCTGGAGGCAGATATTAAGCACAGACTGACATGGATTTGAGCCTGCTACAATTCTGTCCTTTGTGGATATTGGAAACCAAGTTCTCCCTCATCCTAGTTACCTAGATTCCTTATGTTTACCATGGAAATTGTAGGCTGTCCGGCTGCATGAGGGGTATGAGGCTAGCAAATTAAAGGTAACAGTGAAAAGGAAGGCTGTATAAAAGTTAGACAGGGCCAGGCAAGAGCTGGGCTGTGGGTTCTCTTCTCACCTCCAAGTGTCCCCTGAGCAAGGGCATCTTCAGGTTAGCATCCCCTGGCAGACCCATATCAAAATCCCTGGCTTCCTCCCCGGCTCAGCCACAGCCCTTGTGACCCTGTGCAGGTCACATCTTTAATCTATGCCTCTGTAATACTTATCTATAGCTGTGTACCTGTCACCACAGCTAATACAGGAAGCATTTGGGAACGGAGGTGGAAGAGGTGAGATTTCTTCAAAGCTGTGAAATGGCTGATGATGACTGTATAAAAGACAGCCAAGAAGTGTTTATGCGAGTGAGAAAGAACCAAGCCCTGTCCTTCCTCCTTCCTGAAAACTTTTGTGAATCACCTGGCTGCTGAAGGTCTCCAGGGGCCTGGCTAGCCATCCAGCAGTGAAAACCCAGCAACCAGACTGCCAAAACCTGTGGTCTCAGCAGTCACCGATGTCTCGATGAAGACTGCCCATACCCTCTGCACAACGGATGGGACTCAGCAGCGGGGGAATGCGGCATATTCATCGTGTCAGTAATCTGGGACTGGATGTGCTTCATCCACCCCCCAAATCAGCTGTCAGCACAGGCTTCAGTAATACCGTCAGGTTAAAAATAGGAAGTGCTAATCTTTATCCCTCAAACTTTTGTTGTGCTGTCTCCAGAAAAGCAACCAGCACTAATATGATTGCCCTTTGTAATCAGCGGATGAAAGCCCACCTCCTCCCACAGTCTCCTGCCCTCTGCGTGACTCTCCTCCTAGCAGACAAGGTCCTCTCCTTGCTGCTAGTGTAAATCCTATTCATTTGGAGTGCCCATAAATATAGAGGAAAAAGTCAGCTCACGCCTGCATGTCAGTTAAGCCCAGCCCCAGTAACCTTGGAGGTGGCAGAGGCAGTTAAGTGACTAGCCTAGGATTCCTAAAGGAATCTGTAGCAAAGCAGGAACTGACCTAGGAGACTGGATTTCAAGTTATCTTGCTAAGTATGTTCTCTCACATTCTGGAAAGGACTCCAGTCAATGCTCTCTTGCAGAAAACATGGGCTTCTCTCACTCAAAAATCAAGTGTATCACTTCTCAGCTAACAACAGTGCTATTACTATAGTTGTGTCTTTGGTGGAAGACTCTTGCACAGTATTTCAATGACCACATAACACAGACTCCCCCCCACACTCTCTATATTCAAACTCCCTATGCAGACAACAGTTCCAGCCAGGCATCCCACCAGCTTGGAGCACCAACCCTGCCATTGCCTGCCTGTATCCCATGTCTGACACTTACAAGGCTGTAATTTTGTTTCATTTTTGCAGGTAAAAGATGAAAAAAACATGCAGGAAATGTTTGACTTGAGCGATTATGAGAAATGCGAAGAGCTCAGGAAGTCCAAAAGCAGAAGTAAAAAGAACCACAGCAAATTTACCCTCGCCCACTCCAGGCAGCCTGGAAACACGGTACGCTTTGCTCCCGCGCACGTGGTCGCCCCCAGAAAGCCAATAGCTGCTGGAGCCTTTCTTGGCGTTCCGCTTAAGGCCCCCACGAGCCACTGGACTTGATGCAATAACTGAGGGGTGAAACTGGATAGCCCGAATCGTCTAGGAGTCCAGATCACATCTCTCGGTTTAATAGATATGAATCTCCATTTACTACAGTGAGAGTGATTGCAGTATTGAAGGCTGGATAGAGAAACAGAGTTTCTACTGGGAGGGGATTCAGGCCTCTGGTGTACTAACTAACCAAGAGCAAGTATTTAGTTTTGGATCCCTTCAGCTCAGAGTACTCTAACTTCAGGACGGCAAAGATATCAGCACATTTGTCAGGAGCGAGGACAGAGCAATTTTAGTGCTGCCACTCCTGACAGCTTTGGTTTAGCTGACAGCACTCGTTTATTCATGGGGGAGGCCAGGGAAGGAGTGATGCTGATATTCCTTAGTTTTGCTGCCTAGATTCAGGCAGCATCAAAAAAGCTGCAAGAAAATTTGTCCCAAGAATTTGTCCCTGGCTAAAAAGTGCCAGGACAGGATCATTGCTACCTAGGATGGGGACTTTCCAGGAGGTGTCTGTTGCCACTGCAGACAGAGAGCCAGTCTCTAGCAACCAGCAGTATTTGACACACATGCACGCACATGAGCTGGCTTTACACTCGTCACTCCAGCTTGACCAAGCTTTCCTACCCTGCACTTTGCTAAGAATTCTACAACACGACTGAAATGCAAAAAGGGAAGAGCGGGGTGGGGTGGGGAATGGAAAGCAGCTACACAGTCCCCAAGCAAGGGAGGGAACTGAACAAAATGCTGAGGAGGCCAAAAACACAGAGTATCTGGGTCAAAAAATGAAGAATCCTGGACCATTTTTTCAAAATTGCTCTGCCCTCAGTGTGCATCTGACATACCAAGGTATGAAAAATACAGCTCCTTCTGTGACTGCCTACTGTATATGCCTGTCTAACTCCAGGCTGGCAAAGTTTGAGGTGGCAGCAGATCTATCACATGTGAGCAGCAGATGTACAGAACGGCTGCATCATTGTTTGATGAGGGCAAAATCTAGGATAGTGTGTGGGAAGGCAGAGAAGGGGAAGGAGGAATTGCAACCACGAGGGAAGTAAATTTGGTACACAGCTTTTTGTTTGAAAAGCTGCATACTGGGAGGAATCATGGTCTGCTTTTCAGAGGCCTGCCGAGAAGCAGAGAGGCCAGGTGCAATGCGTGCGGTAGACCAGTGCTGTTTTGCATGACTGGAGGATGAGGTCTGCTCTGCATTTTCCCGCAAAAAAGGAAGCTAGCTGTAACTAGCTTTGTGCTTTGCTTTGGGGACAGTGTGAAAGATCTCTGTATGAGCTTAGTCACTGCCACTGACCTGAATTTCCTCTTTTGTAGGCGCCAAACCTGATCTTCCTGGCTGTAAGTCCAGAAGAGAAAGAGTCCTGGATTAATGCCCTCAACTCAGCAATCACACGCGCTAAAAACCGCATCCTTGATGAGGTGAGCTCTGAGGGCTGGAACCAGACTCCACTACCTCAACTACAATCTTGGGTGAATATTTTAGACCGTAGGAAGTAGGAGCAGCCCCTGCAACCCTCTCCATCTCCTTTTTAAAAGGAGTGCAAAGCCACTGAGCTTTTACAGACTGCAGTCAGAACAGAGACGTCAACACCTATCAGAAATAGCCCAGTTCCGCCAGCTACAGGATTAATATGTAGCAGCGACTGCAAAGCAGTGGCACGGGGCAGTTGCCATTGCTCTGTCCCTTCGCTAGTGAACACAGTCCCAGTAAGGTGTCTTCACTTTGGAGCCCAGCCTTGCCTTGCAGAGGGATGGTGGGACTGTTTCGAATGGTTTCCCAGGGCTTTTGTGTCCTTCCTCCTGTCCGCTGCTCCCGGCTGAACACACAGTGTGCTCTTGTTTACAAAGGAGATTTGAGTAGTGGAACTGAATTAAGGAATTAACTGGAAACCAATATAGTCCTAAGCTATCTTCAAAGCAACCTAATAGCATGGTACCATCTGTCCAACCCACCTCAGTCCATATTCATCCTGCCCACCCCTTCCCTCTGTGAATCACGATCTACAAGAGAGACAGAGAACCAAGTTCTTACTTATCTTATGCATATTTCCACCACTTTAGTGGAAGGGGCCTAGTGGACATTTAAATACTTTGGATCCTTTTCTGTGTTCAAGGGTCAAATCAGAAACCTTTAATTCAGCCTTCTCAGAGCGGTATGGCCTTCATTCAACTCAGAATAGGACTTTGAGCCTAAAATTCACCTCTATTTTTGTCAGGACAAGTCAGCTCTCCATTTAGTGAAAAAAGAAATCACTAAAAAAATCCTGAATATTTGTCAGGATCAGTGAGACCAGGCATCAGGACACAATGTGATAGCAATACTGTTCCAGCTCTCTGGAACAGTATAGTTCTGCCTGGATGAGTACATGCCAGGCAGAGTTTAACTACCACTTCCAAAGTGGCAGCATTATTGCTGCAAGAAACCCTCCTAAGTAACTATCAAAATTATGCAAAGCAGTTTCTACTGGAAAAAAAAAAAAAGAATAAAGCACTATCAGTTCTACCCCTTTCTGGAGACAAGGTCTACATTTATAACCACAGCTAGAGCAGTCAGAGCCCAAGTTTAGATCAGTGCAAGCATCACCACATAGTTTATTGCAGTCTGAAGAACTCCTTTGAGAAGGCTACGTCCTTGCTACCAGAGCTGCAGTTCAAAACACCATTTTAACACTATTTCACATTAATGCTATCGTGCTAACTACTTTTTAATTTAGATTCGTATCTCAGATCTATCTCATCCACATTCAACTTAGCACAACACAGGCAGCCCACTGCTGTGATGTTATTTGTTCTCATGGATGGCAACACAGAACCTGTAGTGAAGGATAACTAAGGTCAAACCTTGCAGGAAAAGCTTTATAGCAAAAAGCAGCATACCAAAGCAACAGTGTGGACTGCTTGCAGGAGTCTTTGTCACTGCAACCTTTATAAATAGATTCAACAGACAGTTGTCAGGAATGACTTCAGTAGATCTGATCCATCAGAGCACAAAGGGGACAGACTAGGGAAACTCTCCAAGACTCTTGCAGACATCTAGGGCTCTGACAGAGGGCTGGATTCCCACTCTCCGTTCCCAGCTGGCTCTGTGGCTCTGCAAACCTCCTTCCAGGAGAAGGTCACTTCACATGCGTTCACGTAAACACCCAGATCAGTGAATCTCAGCTACAAGTCTTGGACCACCAGCAGTCCTCAGGACCAGTTTATTGGCCACACTGTGCAGGGAGGTGTACAAACTAATAGACCTGTGCGTGCCAGGGCAGGCTTACTAGGGAGGGAGTTATGGACTACAGCCATGCAGTAACACCAGCTGGTTAGGTCATGCTCCCAGGCATGACCCTAGCACAGCTCCAGAGGAGTCCAGTGAGTTAGCACATAGGGAACATATTGCCTGTACCAAGCCATCTCAGTGCTAGGTTTAGCTCAGCTATTTATCACAACTCTCCTCCTGTTCAGCAAATATTTGCACTACAGAATTTTGCTAACAGTGCAATTATTTCACAGTGCAAAGCTATTTTCAGTTGTGGGGCTGAAATAGATGCCAGCAGCAAATGGCAAATTCTGAGTGCAGAATTCACTGTCTGCAACTCAAATATCTGCCCAGTTAGGGTTCCTATTTGACAATCTTCAAAAGATCCTCCTCCATAGATACGTAGGGAAGTTCACTCTCAGGCTCATGGCCAGGCCACAAGAGAAAGGGAAACCTGGAGGAATAAATGATCTGCTACAATGCATCTGGCTGGTTATAGGTAGAGAAGCTAGGAACGGCTCATATTTCCCGTGCTCCCAGACACTCACCAGCCTTTGTCCTCACTTTAGGTGACTGTTGAAGAGGACAGCTACCTCGCACACCCAACACGTGACAGAGCGAAAATACAGCACTCCCGACGCCCTCCAACACGGGGACATTTGATGGCTGTGGTATGTATAATGAACTTCAGATACCTGTTTGGGTATCTTTTATCTATTTCATTTAGAAGTAGGTATGAAGATCTGGTGGTTTTGAGCCCTGGCCTGACCTGAAAATTGTTATACAACTCTCCTGGGACATCACACCTAGTCCTGTATTCTTGTAGACCATTGCATTGCAAAACCCTTTTTGTAAAGTGGTGGTTTGTCATCATCGATGCCCGTTTTCCTGTGCTGAAAACAAAATGCTCATTCAAGTTCCTCTCGGAGAAGAGCCCTACAGCTGGGGAACTGAACCGTGGGTTAGCGTGGCTGTCCAAGGCCCTGCAGCTGATCCGTATCTCAGCTAGAAACATTGAAACCAGCGCTCCTGGGCCTCTCTCATCAGGTCACACTTGCTGTTATTCCTGGTCCATCTTTGCATCCAAGTGCAACTGATGCACATGTTTTGTATTAGAGACACTCAAAAGTAGTGCGCAGCCATCCCTGGTCCTGTGACAACTCAGCTCTTTCTTGTTTCTTCAGGCATCTACCTCAACCTCTGATGGCATGTTGACACTCGACCTGATCCAGGAGGAAGACGCCTCTCCAGAGGATCACAGTACTTGTGAAGAGAGCTTCCGGGTGGACCTGGATAAGTCAGTGGCACATCTTACTGCTGGCCGGCACCGCTCAGATTCAGAGAACGTCAAGTCAGAGAAAGGCCGGACAGGGAGCCTCCCGAGACGGGAGGTGACCTCATGGGACAGATCAGGGCAGCGCAATGACTCCTTTGACAAAGGAACCATGTATACTCCACAGGTCCCCAAAAAGCTCTCACTCTCAGAAAAGAACAAATGTGCCTCCATGGAAGAAATCCTGTCTCGACGGGACTCTTCCACGCACCGGGCGGTGCTGAGGAGGGGGCTGGAGGCTCAAGTCGCCTCAGCAGAACCAGAACAGCTGTCCCGGATACAAGAACTGGTTGCACTAAAACTGGAAAAAACTCAGGAACTGCTGACAGAGGTGAAGGGTTATGGGGAAGGCAAGAGAAAGACCAAGGATTCCAACACCAGCACCACTACCACCTCTTCATCCTCATCATCTTCCAAGTCAGACTCTGAAAGGATCCTGCAGGAATCAGAGAGGCTGTTGGGGGAGGCTTCCTCCACCTGGAGCCAAGCCAAGAGGGTGTTGCAGGAGATCAGAGAATTGAGGGACCTGTACAAACAGTTTGAACTGCAGCAGTCGGACTTGAAACCCAAACAGAGCTCACAGTCTCAGTACAGGAAGAGCATGATGTGAAGGCAAGCCTTGGGATTGGGAGGGAGGGACATGGGAGGGTGGCCATTTGGTCTTTTTTTTTTATTATTTACAGTGTTCAAAAGAGTAAAATGGTGCCTGTTCTCACCCAAATTTGCTCCTCAAAGCTAGAACCCTTCCTTTCCTCCATCACATACCTTGATGACCCTTCTGTGTTCCAATAAATTGTTTCAGTTTATACCTCCTTTTTTAAAAAGCACCCTTCGAACTGCGTGCCCCAGCTTCTGTCATGCTTGGAGGACGGAAGAAAGCACCAGTTCCTAGAAAGTGCCCCTGCATGCCTGCAGCAGCACGTGCATAACGATGGAGACGGATGCTCCTGCGCTGTATAAGCCCTGGCTTTGCTGCTCTAAACTCTGAGCTGTATCCTGCGTTACAGCTCCTTGATCAAGAGTGTTGTCTTGTTCGCTCACCGTCCTCTTGGAAACAAAACAGCATCTGTCCCAGCTAATGCTTGGAAGACCCCATTATCCAGGAACTGTCTTGAAGATGCTTGGAAGTTCAGGCTGACCTCAAGCTGTATGCGAGTCAGAGGCACTCACTGGACTGCTGCTAGCTGGCTCTGTGTTGGCACAGCTCCCTTGACGAACTCTGGGGTCAGCAGCTGTTATTCTTGTGGTACAAATACAGCCCTCCAGAAGGAGGGCAACAGGTATGCAATCTGTGTTCAAACTAACCCTGTCTGTCCACTGATGCTTTATGGAACCCCCCTGGCCCTGTGCAGTGGGAGTTAGCGGCGATATGTCTTCCTTTCTGTGCAAATAGAGGATCAAAGCCTTGACTCTACCAGACAGCTGATATGGGTTGTTTTGGTGGTGGTGGTAGGGGGAAATGTTTTTTTCTGGCTTTTCCATTTTCATTCCATTCTCGCCTCCCCTCTTTTCTTTGAGCTGGAGGGAAATGGAAAAATCAAGGTTGTGTGCAAGAGGCAGCAGGAAACCAAGAGCCAAAGTAGTTCTAGCGGGTTTGAGTCTGGTCTCTCACGTGTACACATGCTTGGATTTTGCCAATCTGACTGCAACAGAGAGTTCTTGTTGTTACACTAAGATCAGAACAGCCCCGCTGAAATGAAAGCTGAGCCTGCAAGGGAGCTCAAATACCCTCCTCTTGGCGATGCCAAGCACTTTGCTAAATAGGGGGCTCAGTTTTCATGCCTTTAAGCGGAAAGACAAGCGAGGAGGATGTTAAGACGCCTCACAGGGCTTAAAGTACACCAATGTGGTAACATCTATTAAAAAAAAAAAAAGAAAGAAAAGAAACCTAATTCCCCAGACTACATTGCAAATAATCCATGAAAATATTAAAACCAGCAGACTTATTTCCTGGTTGCAGTTGGTGTTGTCTATTTTCTCTTAATGGTTGACCTTCCTTGGAAAGGAGATTGGTTACTTTTGCCTATGTCTGGTCAGCTTTACTATTCAAGCTCATGTTGTTGATGTAGAGTTGCCAGTGCTGCAAAAAAGCATTTCTGTTTTTTTTCTAATTAGTCCTTTCCCGACTTTCCTGATAGAATTACTAGCAGAAATATTACTGTTGGCACTAGGTTCCTGAAGATCTCATGATTTGTAAACCTCAAATCTGGCCCTTGCAACCATCTTTTGCTTGCTCCTGATTCTGGCAGAGCTCGTTGCCTACGCTTAAAGGACAATTTTGAAAAGGCATCACAGATCTAGCTCAGCTCCTGTCATAGAGCTGCACACTACTGCTGTCCAGGGTATATGTAGATATTTCACCTTTCCAGCATTTTAGTTTTTTTCTTACCTTTTCTATCTCTTGAAGGATCTTTTGTGATATGTCAGAGGAAAAAATATAATCCCTAGAAGAGATTGGAAAAAAATGCATATGTGAACCAGTCTGATAACACCCTTCCCATTCAGCTGTCTTTGATCAAAAGAAAAACATGAAATATATGCAAATAATTTCCAGATGTGATGATCAGCATTAAAATTAGCCTTGTTTTGAAAACAGAAAAGCTAGTCTAAAAACCTGGATGTTCTAATTACTTTGGACAGTGATGGATGTGTGTTGTGACTGGCCTTCAGATGCCAGGTCCTGGCTTTATGTCCAAACATAAGCATAAAAATACACCTGATTCTGACTGCACAGGGGTCATTAAATGCTGCCAAATATATCTTAAGCAACAACGTAAGATGAAAACTGATTGGAAACTTTCAGAATTTGTTCCCATCAGAAAGCATCATTTCTGGCATGGCCTGGGGAAAGGAGCATCTTAGAAAGAAAAAAATATGACTTTTTGAGCAGAAAAAACTATTTTTTTCATTTGGGAATATTCTTGTATTATACAAAATTTGGAATTTTCCTTAAAAAGCTCTCCAGTCAAAACAAAACATTTTGGTTTACCAACCCCCTCCCCCCTACTTAAGAAGCCTTATTTTTTTCCCCCAAAGGGCAGTTTTAAAATTATTTTCACTCAAAACAAAATTAAAAATGCCAAGTTCCAAGCCAGTCTGATTCTACCAAGCTGTGAAAACATAAACCTCTGTGCTGCCAAGCACTATGTTGCTAGGCAGTGGCTAAGGGTCCCAGCCATGCACCTGAGCCAGAGCAGAGGGTACTGTGTATTATTAGATACTTGACGATATCTATAAACTCATTCGTAAGTTGGGAGCCTCTGGCCCTAGATACCGTACCAACCCAGGGCAGAAAGGTCTCCCTCGCTCCCGAACAGACTATAATTTTGCCCTCCTTTTCTTCTTTTATTTATTTACTTTCATTTTTGCAAAGTTCTCCCCTCTGTTCTCTACTTCTGAGATGGGAGACAAAAAGCCAATTACGAGTAAGAATGGCATGCGTAGGGAAAACATGCCAGTCACGTTGGTGCTGCTGTTCCTCCCCTTCTTGAGCACAGCTTCCTGAGTGGAAACCAAACGGGGAAGCTGCGGCTGAGACTGTGTAGGGGAACGTTCCCGAGGGCAGGAAGAAGTGGGTTGAGCCTGTTTCCTCTCACCCAGCGGGTATAGGTCATTGACAGATAACGGTTAGCAAAATTTTATTCTCTATTTAGTCACACAAACGGCTAAAGAAGGGACTGAGCGCGCAGTGAATCTGAGCCCTGTTTTCCTCTTACCGAATCACATTTCAAAGAACTGGGTAGGAATTTTGCTTTTTTCCAAAAAATCGAAACTGCAATAATAAAAATGATTCAGCTGCAATCACAGTGATTTTCTCTAGTCTCTTCTCAACGCACCTATGCCAAGGAACCGCTCGCACCACTGAGGGTGCTTTGCAATGGGAACTGCCTTCCAGCCCAGCTTGCTACTGACCCAGGGGCGTATTTGAGCCAGCGGAGCGGGGAGGAATACAAGAAGCCACAACTATGCAAACAGATCATTCTTGGGATAGATCTGCAGGCCACATACTGCAGCACCCCTAAGTCACCAAAGGAAGGGCACTGTTCTTGAATTGCCACTGGAACCTCTACAAAGGTTTCCAGCAGGTTTTTGGGGAGAGAGAGAGAGAGAGAGAAGAGGGGTCAAGATCCTGCTCATTTTTATCGTGCAGGTCACAGAGCAACCCAGTGAGAGCCAGAGATTTCCCTTCGCTAAGGCTCAGCCTGTGGCTGCCTGCTCGCCAGGGCCACAGACATACATCAGGCAGCCCCAAAGCAGCAATTCACTCTTGCTTCCATCAAGGCCCAGAAAATCAAGCAATGAAAACTTGAGCCTCAATCCAGCAGGCTCCTGGGAGGACTCTTTGCAACCCAAGACAACCTCCTCGTCGTCTCAGAGGCATTAAGCTTGAGAGCTGCAGCAGTAATCTCAGCTTCTCAAGTCCCTCGGAGCTTTGCTGTTCTTTGCCAAAAGCCCCACAGCGTTGCTCTGGGCATCGGGCAGCAATTTTTCAGGAGGCACAAGTGTTAACATGTGAATAAAACAACTATTCCAAAAAAAAGCAAGCAGTCTTTAAACCTGTTCCTTACACTATAGGATCAAGGGCAGAGTCTACCTGGAAGCTGAGAGCTTTTGTGCTTTGTTTCCATGCCTGCCTGATACTTACAGCTTCCTGCTGTCTCCTTTCCTTTTGCTGCCCCTGCCCCGGTCGCGGTGCAGAGGACGTGTCCTCGCAGATGGCCCCAGCCCCTGTACTCCTTGGGGCCCTTTACCTGGCTGCACCCCTGCGTTCAGCGGGAGGTTATACCGAGAATAAATCTGTAGACATGGTGGCTCAGCAGGCGCACCCCGGGGGAGCACGTGCCTGGGGTGCTTCACAGCACAGCAAAGAAAGATTTGCAGGGGGAGCAGTCTTATTTCAAACACTAGCAAATCATTAAAAAATAATAAGAATAATTTGAAGAGCAAGATCCCTTTCTGCTTTATGCAGCACATGCCTGAGCCTGGAGGGAATTTCAAAGCTGAGGAGAGCCTGTCCTCCAAGAAAGCCCGCACTTGACACGACCCCACCGAAGGGCAGGCAGATGGCCCCGGCGGTGCTGAGCGCAGCACGGCAGCAGCCGCAGGAGCTGCCAGGCGGCTCTCCGGGGAGCTAGCATCTGCCACGGGGAGGGGACCGGGGCTTGCAGACCGGTCTACTTGCAACACCCATATTTGGTATCACTGAAAGAACCAGAATGAAAAGCCCGAATTCCCTGTGTGTTGGACAGAGTTGGCATGCAAATCGGAGAAAGCTGAATGCCTGAAGTAGATGGTGCAACAACAGCTATAAATGTAAAACAAGAATTAGTATCTTTAGACTGCAGACTGTCTTGGGCTTCTGTGCATGCCCGGGAGAGGTGCGGGCTGTGCTGTCTGCCTAAAACAGAAGTCGGGGATTAAGGTGTTGAGCTGTGTAGAGATTGGAAATGCCCCATCACAAAGGAAATTTCCAGACTGGCTTTATTCCAGAAAATTATTCCCAATTTCTCCTTGAGGGACATTTCCAAAAGCTTTTCATTTTGATTTCAGACTTTCTTCCCTTTCAGCTGTCAGCTACAATATTATGCAAACATTTACAGTGAAAAACATTGACAGCGAAATGGCAAATCTCCTTGGAGTGCTGAGCATTTCGTGCTCTCAGAGTTGTTCCCGTTCTCCTCCGCACTCCCCTGTGAAGCCCACCAGCTCAGGAGCTCACTGGGGTTTCAGAGGAGCCCTGGACGCTGATGGAGTTGGTCCCCTGAAATGACTCCCAGTGGCTTCAGGAAAAAGGAATAAGCCTGCCTGTTTGCTCCTCTCCTTCACACTCCTAGCACTTCCCTTCCCTCATGGCCTGGCCACTGGGAGATCGGGAGGGAACAGCAAGGCCATGCTGCGGCAGGAATATTGCCAGGTCCCAAACGCAAGGTGGCTGCACCCGCTGCTCCGTAGCTCAATGCACTGCTGGGTTAAGCTGTTTCCAGCCCTAAAGCAGTGTGCTTGGTGCTAGGTTAGAGAAACAGAGTGTAGAAAACTGGGGGGGGGGGTTTAGTTGAATAACAACTTCATTTTGGCTTTGTGCCTGAAAGTTTCACTCAGCCCAGCGTACAGCGCACAGCACCGAGTGGAAGCTGCTTCCCAGAGCACCCTGCCTCACATGCTTGCTCCAGGTGTGAGCATGCAACTCTGAGCATGATTTAAGATTTGCCAAATCCTCCTCTCCAAATCTGAGTTTCCTTCTTTCAGCACAGCTGTAATGTACCAAGGAGCCTGCCCCAATCCTACTCTGGAATATTTTTTATAAAGCTTGCATTGTTACTTGCTCTTCAACAAGTTTCCTTCAATCTCCTATAGAGAAATAGTTCACAACTTGCCTCTTAAATATGTTCCTGTCCCTCCAAAAGTGGCAGAAACCTCCTCTTAAACAAGGGAATCTGTTGCCCAATTTTAGCTCCCATAATTACCGTTGTTTAATAAGCAGCAAAGGTTTCCTAAGACCAGGGCCCCGGAGCCCCTGACTGGAGACACACTGCAGAGCTAAGCCCAAAGGCACGCGCAGGGAAGGTCTGCCGAGTATTCACTGCGAATTGCATCACGAATTCCCCTCTGCCGCCTCATATACCCCATCCAGCCCCGCAGGGACGGATACGCAAATACCAGGCAGGCGGTAAACAAGGCACGAGCCTTCCTGTCCTCTCCCCCTCAGGGCCCCTTCTCCGACTGCTTCAGTCGTGTACTCCGAGGAAACCCGATGGTGACGTATTTCTGGGAACTTCACCTCATCCTCACATCCAGGCACTGAGAACAGAAGACAATAATTTCTCGAGGCCTCCTCATGCACTGAACTGGCACTGAATTTCAGTAGGGGAGAAGCCCGGGGCCCCCCATCCTCCCCTGAGAACAAATAGCGAACGCTTTCCGAAGGACTGGGAGCTGTTTGTATCCGAGCTGCGAGTACTACACGGAACAAAAAGCCTTAGGAAGAACCAGACAGTGACTATGATGTACACGGACAAAGCTGGGGACGATGGAGGTTGGAGAAGGCTTTTTGAGATAGTAATACGAGTCCTTAAAAAGCAATGACAAAAAACAAGCAGGCAACAGCCCTGGACAAGTGTGCTCGGGGGACTTGACAGTGCTTGTTCAAGAAGTGAAGTGCTTGTGCGTGTTCAAGAAGAGGTGGGAGCGCAAAGGGAGGAATGCTGTTCCTGCAATCACTATTTTTCTTTTCTGTTAAAGAAAGAGTGCGAAAGCAGCAGAAAAGCCAGCTGGGGGCTAAGAGGCAGCCCCAAGCATGCAGAGTGCTGCGCCCAGATCGGTTAAGTTCAGACACCACAGTAGTTTCAGCAGGCTGCTCCTGCTCCACAAAGCTCCCAGGCTCTCACCTCCTTCTCCTATCTGATAGATCTGAACATGTGCTTAAGCATTTTGTTGAATCTGGATCCTCTGGTAGAGCCTTCAGATTTGTTCTTAATTCTGCAATAGTCTGGCTGTGATGCTGAAATAGCAGGGCTTTGTGTAACAGTTCAGCACATCCAATAACTAATTCCAGGTCTTCTGATGAAAACAGAGGTCCTCAGGGACACCAAGTGTTAGTTATTTTTTGGAGGGTTTGTTTGTTCTTTAAGTACAGCAGTCAGGCAGAGTAGAGACGTGTTGAGCTCCCAGCCCAGTCCTATAGCCTGCAAAGACGCTGGCTTGCTAGGCCAGATGCTTAACAGCCATGCATGGCCACAGTCCCACCATCTTCCAGAGCTGGATTAACTTATTCCAGCTATGAAACTTCTGGGAATGCACGCATGGGCGATCAGCATATGCCAATCCAGCCAGTGTTTCATTGGCAAGGGCTGATGCTGGGATCAGAGGTAGGAAGGAGATCCTAAAAGCTACGGCAACACTTGCAAGCCATGCTAAGAATACAGCAGTCCTGCCCATCCACCTGGAAATGCCTGGGGTGCAAGCCAGTTAGGCTCACTGATCCCAGTCCCTGGTCTCCCCTTTTACTGAGAGATCCAAAGTTCCTCCAGGTTTAGCTTTTTACCCATCACACAGCAGATACCAGCTTCAGCCGTGCATCTGATCAGAACTTCAAAGCACAAGGAAGCTTACGTTTAGGAAATGATTCATCCTCCATCTAATCAGAGTTCCCCAAGGCTAACCTCTGCCCGGTTTGCTGTGCGAGAAAGGAACATTCTCTTTTCACTCTGCTGGTAGACAACTTTCCTGTATCCAATACTTGAAGGAATCAGATGCCCCTTTCCTATCTCATTTTCTAGCACAATTAAGCCTACACAGCTTTCGTGATCCCCTTCTCTATTCTGTGCTATCCACTCCTCCCAAGACTCTTGTGCAAACCAAGACAGTGAATGGAAATCTGGCCTCGGAGGCTATGATGCCTCATAACTAGAACACCATGTGGATCTCTCCCCTAACTAGTTACTGCTCAGAGGAGAAGAGGAGTTTTCAAAGAAGCTAGAAGAGAAATTAAGGTATTGGGCTTTTCTTCCCCAGAAAATCCAAATGGTTTGGGAATACAAATGCCATTAAAAGGTCACTCAGGAGGGGATTAATCTCACCTACCTTTAGTCATTTATCTTCCTTACACAAAAATGTTATCTCCACTATGTCTAAACTATTTCAGATGCTTATCTTGGGGTGGATAGATCACCTCCTAGAGGCACTGATTTCTTTCCATTAACTGTATACGAGTCCAAACAGCTAAAATTAGAGATTACTCCTGTCCATAAGCAAAACAGTAATCCCATGTCATACCTGCAATTCATTTAAACTCCTTGGAAAGCTTTTGTTTTCGTGTATACTGTACAAAGGGGCTTTGAAGGTGCTACTTCTTTTTGCTGCAACTGCTCAACAGAATATTTACAAACATGGTAGTGATTTTGTTGTTGCTCAGTCTCTCAATTCTTTTTCTTTCAGATTTGTATTTCAGTTGCTCCTTTCCTCTTCTTAAAAAGGAGGGGAGGGAGTGGAATGGGTTGTTCCTTTTGGAAAGAAATCTGCACTGATTTTTATGTAAATTAAACCTTGCATATGTACAGACTTTGAGACATTGCTCCAGTCTGCTGCAGCTCTGTTTACTTTGATTGATTCTAAGGCTGTGATATTTTTTTTTTAATTAAAGGAATACTAAAAAAATAAGTCTTTTTAATGGGTTTTGCATAACTGAAGCAAGTGATGTTTCCAAGACTAATGTCAAGAACCTTTTCATGCTGGTGAACTGGATTCCTCCACAAAAAATAAAAATAAAAATAAGTGAGTGAAAAAGCTATGCAAGGCAAGCACCAGCTCTGTTTCTTACTGAAAACCGGCAAAACAGCAGCCGCTGTTGCACTGAAAGGTCACCGACAGCTGGCAACGCTGTTTGACTTGGTAAGCCCAAGCCACCAAGCCTTCTGATGGGATTCTGCAAGTCCCCGAGGTTTCTTAGAAGGGACTGGGCTGAGGGGGCTGGAGGAAGAGCGGAAGGTCACAAGGGAGGTTACTAGCAGGCAGCAACTGGCCGTTGAGCGGGGACTCCATTTCCTCTACAACCTTTGCAGCTAAGTGAAAGCTAGGTCTCATATTGTGCCTGTATTTGCCGAGTCTCTTCACTCACGAATTCCCATATCAGACATAGTAACTCGGGGCTTGACTCTGAGCTGTGTGCCTTAGCATCACTCTGCAAAAGGATATTTGACTTCACCGGTGTCAATAAAATCACGCCAACACGACATGCTGGTAACAAAGAACAAGGTTTGTTCTCTGCGACCTCTTTGGCACTACGTGGTAGTTTGCAGAAAGAAAATGTACAGGCAGTTTTTACAGTAACAGAGACCTAGGCTGAGATATGAAGAACACTGTGGAAAAATAGATACAAAATACACAGAAATGCACTAAATTCTTCCATTGCTTGTATGATTTCTAGGCCTGCTCTTAGAGCCTATGAAATACTGTATTTCTTGGTTCATATTTCAACAATTTCACTTGCACATGCCAACTCTCATAGACTAGTTTCAAAAAATTACTCTCTTAAAAATCACATTTAAAATAAAAACATCTAACAGCTGTAGGAGTCAGCCTATAGGATTTCCACCCCCACTGATGGATTTCCAAACTCTGCTCTCAGTTTATAAATCTGAGTCTAGCTTTATTAACGCTGCTACAGATTTACAAATCCTATTAGAGATTTGCAAATCACACCAGTCTACCCGACATGGAAAGTCTTGATTTACAAATTCACACACTCTGCTTAGGGAACAGGGCCACGTGATGGCAAATAATATGCTTTATAAACCTCTTCCCGTATTTTTTCTCTCAGATATGCCCAGTCTGAGTTGTCTGTTGTGATGATGCTGAGCCTGATGAAGGGAAGATGGAGGTGGCCTTAATCTAATGATTTGTATATATTGATCTTGTCCGGGGTTTTATGCTACTATCCGTCCCCCTCATATCTGAGCACCTGCCAATAAAAGGGATGGTAATTGCAACATCTGTATAGTTTTGCATGGAATAACTTGCATTTTTCTCCACAGGGAAGCCCAAATACTGAAAATACATATTTTAAAAAAATCTGATTTTCTTTTCATTTTTTTCATCTTTTGGAATGCTGCCCCAATACATGCAACAAAATTCAAATCCCAGTTCAGGAAGGGTCTGCTCCATCCCACGAATCCTTCTTCAACATACATAAGACACGAGCTAAAACTGACTGAAAAACTAACGGGTCTGCAGCAAGCCCACTGCCGTTCAGCTGCCAGCTGCATGGAAAAGCTTCCTAGTGCTTTGTGATGGGAAAACCCTGGAAAGTGCCATATTCAGGTCTAGTTTGGATAAGCCCTCAGAAATTCAAATGTTGTTCCAAGATATCTGAGGAGTCTGAAAAAGCTGGACAGTTTTCATTGTGCTTTTTCACTTTCCATGGCTCTCAGCATTCGGGGTCTCATGCAGAAGCAATAACCTGAAAAATAACTGACAACTATCTCTGCTGGACTGGTGAAGCACTAGAAACTCCAAATTCTACAAAATCGGGAGGTTAGCTTAAAAGAAAAAAAAGGAGGGGGGGTTTAAAGAGTCATTCTGAATTCCTTGAGCCTACTGATGTCTCTAGCTTTTGGGGAATCTCCCTTAGTCACACGATTCCAGGGGCTTGAAGATATAAGAAAAACAAAGAAAATGAAGGGTTTTAGCAAACTGTAATACTATTGCAACCACTTTTCTCCAATTTCTCATCTTCACTTTTGCCCTGCTCTTTTTTTATTCTGAACCCAGACTCTGCACAATTCCTCTTCTTGCCCTACAAATTGCTTAGCTTCCTAAAGTAGCTGCTTCTGGAAGTTCATCCCGGTCGTCACGTCCAAGATAATCTCACCATTCCAGTATCAGACTCAACTTCCCCTTCCTTTTCTTGTAGCTGGTCACCTCTCCTTAACTCTTGCTAGTTTTCTTTCCACCTCTGTTTCTCTGCTACCTCCCTGCCAGCCCTTCCAGCGGTCCCCAGCCTTTGATGGCTTGTCTGAAGACACTGGCATGTTGTTATGAACCCTAATAGAGCTTCAAAGCCAGAGACAGTACAGACATTGCTTTGTGTGTCACACGCCGTTTTTGTGGGTCTATCCATGCGGGAATAACATTGCACAAAGAGGGCATGCTTGGCCAACAGAGGAGCAACAAGTCTGCCATTCCCAGAAAGGGCTGGCTGTATTGTCCAGGCTATGCATTGTATCAGCTCTGAAGACAAAAATTTGTATCATTATAAGAATAAAGAACACCCCGGCAGAGCAGCATAGAAAGAAAAATCTTCTAGCCTGCTAACGGCTAAGAAATGTCGATTATGCACAACTGTCTCAAAAGTGCATGCAGGATGGGGAGAGGGGTGCTGAGAAATGGCATTTCTTGTTGCTCGTTAAGGAGCCCAGACAGGGCCCTGGCCTCTCAGTTTTCAGATGCCTGGTGCGTACAATACGCAGCAGGAGCAGTTAGCTGTCACAGGGCTGCAGCGAACCCGCGCACAGCTTCCAGGGAGTGAGAAAGCCCCTGCGAAGGGCTCCCCGATCGGGACTGCTGCACACAAGGTGGGGGTTACGATCTGCGCTTTAAGCATTATTCACTGCTTGCTTTGAGGGAACCCAAACTTTAGTCATGAAACCATGGCTCTTGTCACAAATTCTGGCAGATGTGTCATGAAGGCCTCCCTTCCCCTGCTGTCCCTGGCCCACCACGGCGCAAACTCCAAAGCATCTCAGCAGCCCGTCCGCCGCTGCCCGCTGCGGCCCCTCGGCAGGCCAGGCCAGCGCTGACCAGGAGCACTCTGCAGAGACAGGCTGCCGGAGTAAGGTGACACTCTTGGAGCTCTTAAAAAGGCATTGCAAGGCAGAGGCCTAGGCAGAAGGGAGAGAACAGGGAGGTACGCGATTGGATTTCCAGCCTTAGCAGTGCTTACATGAGCAGTGGATGGAAACTATCCTCGCCGCGTGACTTGTTCGGCAGTCAACAAAGGGGAATATTTGTAGAATATTTTCCATAGACACTTCTGATGAAAACAATGACAAAAAGACATTCCCAGCTGATTTTCCACAGCACAAGTTGGGGCTTTTGTCAAAAGAGGCAGAATCAAAATATGTCACTTCTGGAATTCTGCTGCGCTGCCTCAAGGGAATCGGCGCGCAGTTGCCCAGCACTCCCATTTAGGGCTGGGATTCCCAGGCAGACTCCAGCCCTCACACTGCATTGTGCTAGGCCTTTTTTTGGAGAGGTTAAAGGCAGCCTCATAGCTGTGGTGGGTAGATCATTTTCACACTGTCCTAATTTTTCTTGAGAAAAACAAAGCAAAACAGCGTATTTAAAAGTCTTGTGGCAGTTTTTCTATCAGGATCTTCTTCTTGCACAGGCAGGACATGTGCAGGACCTTCTCTTTCAACCTGGCACAACTGGAAAGCAAAATTGTGGCCCCTTAAGGTAAGAAATCATGACCATTATGGTGAGAACTGTTGATCACAGAGCACTGAGGAGATGGGGACCCTTTGCAATCAGCTGTGTCTCTGGCCTTTAATGGTCATTTAGCTGGGGATGCAACAGCCACAAGGAAATGTGGTTAAAGAGTCAACTGTGTTCACTCCCAGGGCATTAATGTCACCTCTCAGCAGTGCTTAGTCATCTTAGGAGATTAATGAAAGAGAAGAAAGGTCCAGTAGCAAAATCATAGCAAAAAGGGCTCCACGGCCCACCAACAGCAACAGCTGCCACCTTGGCACGTGCAGCCTGACCTACCAGCCCCAGAAGCAGGAGCCGCTGTGGCTGCTGCAGCCTCCGGCAGGTCAGGCTCACGTTGGGATCCGGAACACACACCTGATGTGCGTTACAAGAACATGTGTGGGGGAATTGCCCGGTCACGTGGCTTCTGCTTGCAAGCTCTTCAATCCTATTAGCAGAAGCTAAAAATACAATAAATACGCTTCTTGCAGGCTTCTTGCACACGTGCTCCTACCAGCCTTGTTCCAAGAATTTCAAGTGGGAGGGAAAATTGGGAATGTGACAATCTTGCTTTTGCTACGAATGTCGAGACTGTCTGGCCACCATTTTTGGGACATTTCTGTAGCAGCTGCCACTTTGGTTGACACTGATGATTGAACATGGTCTCTACATGTAACGTGTAGCTGATCGTACCAAAGCCAGTGCTGCTTAGCTGGTGCTGTAATCGACTTGTATACTCTGTGAAATTAGTAGCGTGTCCCCTGTCTTCTATTCATCGTTTGATAATGCCCTTCAGAGTCAATAACTCAAAGCAAACATAACAGGCCAGATAAAGAGAGCGCTTGCAAAATTTCTGAATTTCCTCAAGGCCACTTTAAAGCTGCAGGAGAGTGTTAAGAGGCTTTTGGTGGTTATAAATAGAATTTACACACACCTGAAGGCAACTTTTACACTGTTGGAATGATGTAAAGGACTTTGGTATTAGGCTCATGGTGTTGAAATAGCAATGGCCCGTATCCTGGAACTGTATCTTACAAAAGCATTTTGCACTAATAAAATTTTGGTGGATAAGGTCATTCTTCCAGCAGCTTGCAGTATTGTAGCCTTCCACTGCATTAAAGGAAAAAAAAAAAGCCCCAACCTCCCCGCACTGAGCATAAACAATTGTGACTCATGCCA
The DNA here is from genome assembly GCF_028389875.1 of Rhea pennata. Classification (NCBI taxonomy): domain Eukaryota; kingdom Metazoa; phylum Chordata; class Aves; order Rheiformes; family Rheidae; genus Rhea; species Rhea pennata. Next base: position 2,147,801 of record NC_084693.1, read on the forward strand.
GAGGGTTCTCAGTCTAGCATGGTGGGTGGATAAATACAGGTTTCTGATACAGCTGATAGTTCTTACTGCGCAGAAGTGTTTCTCAGTTACTGATGGAGGAAATAGAGTGCAGAAGTTTTTTTTTTTCTCTAATAAGGCAAATGCCTTGAAAAGATAAGGCAAGAAGATCTATTTCTGGAGATCTGCAGGAGGTGGAAAGCTATGTGCCCTGTGTTATCCCAACTGTGGTGGTAAAATATGGTTGAATAATACGTTCAGAATACAGTTAGAATCAAATCAGTGTGATCTGAATTCTGCCATGCACTCCATTATGTTACTGAAGATGGGCAATGTTTTTTCTGGCTGCTTGTATCACCGGCTCTAGACACGTATCGAGATGGGTTCAGGCTGAGGAGTAGAAGGCAGCCTGGAGCCAAACTGAAGCCTGCTTGCACCCTGGCTGCTTTAACACTTTAAGCCCTGGGGGGCAATCGGGTTGATGTGAACCTTTGAACTTTCGAAAGAAATGTCCCTCTGGAGACGCTCATCTTTCCATTGATTATAGAGAGGCTGCTGACAACTAGGTCACTCACTCAGAGATCTCGCAAAATACCAAAAACTAAGCAGGATGAATTCTGGATTGAAATGCATTGCCTTAGCTAGAAAAGGGGATTCTGCCAGCACTGTAGTAAGACTACAAACATAGACACTGCAGGGGGAGCCGGTGTCTATGTGACAGAGAAAGATTTCTGATAACAAGAAAAAGTGGATTTAGCATTACCTCCTTGGAGTGAGTTCCAGGGATTTATTGCTTGTTAAACGTATGGAAATGGGCAGCTATCTGCCATGGAGAGAAGCTCTCAACACTTACTCTAAACTCACTTACCAAGACATTCATTTTTTCAGTAAATTTTGTGCAAATCTCAGACTGTTTTAAAACAAAATGGGCAGTTTTGATTTCTGCAGATCTCTTGATTCAAGGAAAACTGCTCTATAAGAGAATCTACTTAACCATATAGGACTACATTTATCTTGAAATAATCAAGTCTTTCTGATTTGTTACCAATAGATTTCTCTTACTAATGGAAAGCACAGTGCTTTTATCTATTAAAAAATCCTTCTTGGAGTACTGGTGAACTAAAATCCTCTTCTGAGACCCAAGAGAGAAGGAAAAAAAGGCAGAAAATAGTTTGACCTATATTCAAAAGAATAATTATTGACTTAACAAGTTCCAACCAGTTTTTCGAATTAAAGCAGACAACACTTTTAACTCAGCAAGAACAGACTCACTTCCCTTAAAAAAAAGAAAAAAAAGGAAAAAAATCTTAGAGGTCACATACACATGTGTGAGCACATAGTGATCATATGCAAATGTATTCCTAGAATATGTATGTATAGATGTGTGTGTGTGTGTGCCTACATCTCTTTAAGAAGTAATTCTATATATATATACACACACACACATATATATATACACACACACATATATATATATATGTTGTACGGTGCCTTGCAATGGGGATCTCTGGTTTTCGACTGGCAATTTCTGTGAGCGTTCTGTCCAGGAAGATGTATATCAGGAGGAGGAAACAGTCCCATAAGCAAAGCAGAACTAATTCATCTCCTGATTATTTTGCCATTATTGGGCTCAGCTTTTAGCAGTGAGCTTGGGTGTTTCATTACACCGCAGGTAATTGAAAGTGGCAGTGATTGGGTTAGGATCACATTTTTACTACTATTTCATGTGCAAATGTAGGCAGCTTCATTTCTCCATCTAAGAAAAACACGGCTCAATCTGGTTTATTTTTATGTAGTGTCTGCCATGCAAAGGAAAGAGAACAGAGACAGAACTTAATACAGCAGCTTACAGCCAAGATAGCGGTAAGTAATACTGGGTATCCATGCAGACTAGCTATTATAAAGAGCTATTATTGAGTGCCTGGGAAGGGAATGACAAAAAAGAGAACTGCTGAACACTTTAAATTCAATCTAAAAAGATAGTCTGATGCTCAGAAAAGGCTTTTTAGTGACAATGAGAACCTCATAATTTTTTATATATTTACTCTATAAGATTCTATTATATCACTTTTGGAGTATGAAGTGAGGATGAAGCAACTTAATGTCACTAAAATTAATGACAAAAAAAAGACTCAAACTTTGGGTTTAGGCTAGTGTCAAACCATGGAATCAGTCTGAAGACCTCAAAGTAAACCTATACATAATGTCAAACCAAACCTCACTCATGATCTTCTTTTATCCAAGACCTCAACATTACTGTGGGAGCTAAAACAAGACCTGATTCAGTTGTTACCTTTAAATTCTTGGGTGAATTGCACAATCAGGGAGTTTTGTTCTGCGGACTGAGAGCAGAGACGACAGCAGAGACTGAAATATGCAGGGACAACACAACTGAAAGGCAACTGCTGTCTGTGCACTAGCCACAGGGACATGACAGTAACAGTAGAGAAGGATTCTTGCTGCTCTTGCCTATGTCATTTGAAAGACATCAAATACTTTCAGGGTGAATGCGGAGAGATGGCACTACTAACAACATACTAACTAACAGTTCTCCCAGTCTCCTGAACTGAACTGCGTGCTACACCTCCAAGCGAAGCACCAGCTGGACCATCCACAAGACGTTTAAATCCTTTTTAAGCTCTAATGGGCCTGGCCTGAATTCACGTTGTGGGTACAAGTCATTATGCAGCCTCAGCTCTCCTCAGACAAGGCCCTGCTCATCTGAGAGCAAGTTATAAAGCTAATTAATAGGAATGCAGGAATTGCTAGCCTGGATCAGACCCAAAGCCCATTTAATTCAGTATTTTATCTCTAAAATGGAGCATGACTAGATGCTTTAGAGGAAAGTGTGAGATAGTTGGCTTCCTGGATTTGGCCGTCTCATTGACACTTTAGAGACTGGCTTAAACCCCAAAGCAGGAAGATTCCTCTCACTTGCAGAACTGCTCTCATTAATCATCAAATCTTACTATGCTCTTTGCCTCAAGGGTTAGAAGTTTCCACTGCCTCTACACATTGTCATTATTGTGGGGACTCTCCAGAAGTCAAGGAAGACACAGTCCTATGGGACACGAGTGAGAAAACATAGTGGGTGACCAAGTAACTGTACTAGGCTTCACGCTTTTTTATAAGTTGCAAAGCTACTTAACACATAAGAAAAGTCACTTGCTTCACACATACTGCCTCTTTTAAAATGACTGCTATCCCACTTGATCTTTTTTGCATATTAGGGCTGGACAGATAATTGTCATTCCTAAAATTTTCCACTATTCTGTATTTTTTACAGTTAATATTAGCTGGCCAAAGGCCTTCTAAATTAACTCTTTGAGGACACTTGTGTGTAAGTCTTATGGACTGGCTGTCCTATTTTTCCTGCTTGCTTTTTTATGTTACTAACAAACTGGAACTTCATCAAACAGTGCATCATCATCATATGATTCTGGCACATCATCCTTGATTCTTTCTGAACTCTGGTGAGAAATATTTATTAAATATTTCTGTGTTTTTTCTGTATAATTATGAACAATATTAGTGTCTTCATCTATTAAAGGCCCTGGAACATTACTAGGATTTCTTTTCTGTAATGGTGATTTTTAAAATACTTTATTATGTCCTCAAAACTGTCAGCCAGAAATTTCTGTCTTAAGCTGCCTTTTTTCCTTCTGCATTTTTGTGCACTTCATAAAACCGATTTATATTAATTGCTTTCTGTCCCTTCATCTCCAGTTTTCCATTTGTTACATATTGCTCTTTTGTTCTGTTTGCTGTCTTTGCCACAGTATCTGTGCCAGACGGACTCTTTCTTCAATGAGGAATCATGGCTCTTTGGCCACTTAATGCAATCTTTTTAAAAACTCACCCCCATTAATTTGTGTCTTAACACAAAATTTTTTGCTGTCAGTTTGGCCTCACACTTCCCCTCATCTTGGGGAAGCCAGTCTTGTAGAAGCACATCGCAAGGCACCCCATTACCAGTTGGGACAACCCTCTGTCTGCCTGTATTGAGTGTAATCAGGTCACGATCACTAAGCAACAGCCACGTCCCCGGCCAAAAGGCTGCTCGGATGGGCTGTGCCGCGCGTGGTGGCATTGCCACCACCCTGTGACTTTGTCACAGCTTCCAGATGCCTCCACTCAGCTAGGCCGCGTTCACCAATTTTGCAGCACTCTTGCCAATCGTAGCGCAACATGTAAATCCCGCCGCTGAGATTGGGCAATAGCCACTGTCTGCTGAACGAGTGGTAAACAAACATCTCCCCATATTTCTCCCAAATTTTCCCGAGCAGATGCAAATCCTTCCTCTCTCCCTGGCAGGCGGAAAGTCCCCGTCCCCATTAACGTCCCCTCCTCATCTGCCTGGATCCTGGCTGATGTTTTGCTGATTTTGACCTTCCCTCTTGTGACGTGCTGGCAGACAAAGGGGAACCCCGAGGCAAAGGCAAGGACGCAGGAGGACTGCAGGGCTATAAACGTGGAGCACCCAGTCCTTCGCTCTGTCTACGTACCTTTGGCCATCACCAGACACCAAAGCCTGCTCCAGGTGGACACTTGACCTGTGAGGGTTTCGCACAATCACAGGAAACTGAAGCCATCTGTGGGCAGCCTCGGGGCTTTGGCTTTGACTTCTGGACATCCGATACCAGGTCACACTTCAGACAGACTCCTCTGTTTCCCCACTCTTTCCTTACTCAATTTCCTTCTCTTGCTTTATCCCCTGGAGGCGACCTGAGGGAATCCCGAATTTTCTGCAGCTCCCTCCCAAATCTGCTCTGCATCACAAATCAAAGTGGTTCTCCTTCAACTGCCAGGACATGGCAGCCAGTATGAAGGATGATATTAAGAAAAGCAAACTGATGAAAAAGCTGAAATACATATATCTATCTATATGTATGTATGCATGTATACATAACACACACACACATACACACATACGTATGTTGCAAGAATAACAACACTAAAATGCCTAGTGGAAACTGTAAAACAACAAGCTTGACAAACTTGTAAGCCTGGCTCCTGCTATTAAGTGTCTGTTTCCAGGAACACACGGTGCGAACTGTGCAGAGAACCTTCGGCATGAAGCAGCTAGCATTTTAAAAGTGCTTCCGGTCCATCGGGGTGAAACCAAGCTCCGGAAACACAGCTCAGAGGCAGGAGCTTCTCGGTTATTAATTCCCTGGTAACTTTGTCCAAGAAATTTGATCTGTGTCTCAGTTTCCCCTCTTTGTATGAAGATGATAATCCCTCATGCACCCAGAAAAGGATGCTGTGGGGTTGATTAAGAAGCAGTCAAAGGTGCTACATGTTAGTTTGCAAGGCACAGCCAGTTAACTAGAAAAGCTGTTCATGGGAGTTACTAATAAGTCTCAGAGCATCGCTCCACACTACCACTAGTCTTCCTCCCCTTCATGTGAGGTCAGAGGTGTTGTTCTGACACTTCTGCTGCTTAACAGGACATCTGGCATAGAATAGGTTGAGAACTGCTGCTGCGGGTAATACTTTCTCTGGAAGTGTTTGCATCAGCAGGGCACAAGAATAGCAAATTATCTGCTGTATTTGCAGACTTATCTGTTTTGTTTGATTTTCTAAAACGTCTGAAACGTCTAAAACATACAGTGAGCCTTCCAGAGTATTCATTTTTAATTTTTAAAATATTCTGTTGTGCCCTTTTCAAAATATCCTTGCTCACAAAAAGTTTTTTCCTTTAATTCTTGCTAAATTTGCTGAATGTTTGGGAGAGGTCAGACAAGTCAGAGTTCAAAGGGCTGCAGATTTGACTTCATGACACTAGTGGCTTGGGAGTTATGCATATAAATGATTATTGCTTCTTCCAAAAAGACCATGTATTTCTGGAAATCCTTCCCTCCAGGCTGATAGAAAGGAGACATTTCATAGCTCTGTGGTTAGAATAAAGAGTTCATACAAGCAGCACAGGCAGACAGAGGGTATTATTCACAGCTGTAAGAATTAGTGGCTTTACAGTATGATACTAAACAGTGTGGGGGACTGGCATTGATTGGAACTATCCAGTGGAGATGTGGACATGATTATTTAAAGGACTAACTCTCGACAGATGGACTCAGTCATGGCAATTGCATAGCATAACTATTTAAAGAGAAAAAAATGCAAATGCCCTGGTAGGGAATTATTGTTTAGAAGCAGGCAAGCAGCCTTTGGCTATTAGATAACAGGATGTTTCTTTCTATCCAAGGAGAGCATAAGGAGTAGTATCTTTAACATTTCTCTCTTAAAATCTGCTCACCTTGTGCTCATAAGCCTAAGAGAATCAGCAAGGGGTCTTGATTCATTGGGTGAAAATCAGCATGATGGTGATGATGGCTGCTGTAAGAACAGATCTAGGATAGTGACTTCCCATGAGATTCCTTTGGCAAATCTTTGTCAGAGAAGGGACATGACTACCAGCAGTTGTGTAAGTACAGATCTGAGTCCCGAGCCACCAGCTGTGACCCACCTTCAAGGGGGGACACACTGCAATGATGAGTGAAGTCCTTTACCTGTATTTTGACACACTCCTCAGGTGGCTGTAAACTTTAACAAAGAACTTTCCAATCCTAGGATGAAAACTAAGATTGTGAGGTGCTCAGATACAATAGCATAAGGGTCCTGTTAAGCATCTGAGATAAGCAGGTAGGCAGACAGAAGTGAAAACTCAGGGCTCTGAGTTGTTGTGCAATGGCTCTGTCCTCCTGTTTGTGACAACCAGGTGATAATAGGGCATCACCCTAACGATACCCCCTTTGGCTGTCCTATCAGACATCCCAGAGCTGGTAGGAAGGGGAAAGCAGCAGCAAGGAGAGAAAAAGGAGAGACAGGTAGACAGTCTCTCAGCTGAAAGGTGTTTCAGGGAAAGATGGCACTTCACCTTTTCCCACCCAGGAAATGGAAATCCAATTCATGAACAGATGGTTCTGCTAGATTCTTCTATGTTTCTCAGAATTAATTAATGAGCTGAGGAAGTCATGATTTGAATTCAAAAGCTTTTCAGCAGTCGTTGAAGTCCTGTGGCTAATGATAAAAAGAGGAGACTTTTATAACCAAGAACATCTTCCTTTCTTCATTAAGCTACTGATCCTTAAGCACATGCATAACTGTGGTTGCATCTAGTTTCCTAGCCTCATAACTTGCAGTGTGTTTATTGTTGGATTCCCTCTGTAAAACAGGGTCCTCGTGCACAGACTCTTGTGGACTCTATGCTTAGAGTAGCCCTGAAACTGCCTCTGCTTTCCAGGCAGACTGTGTGCTTTGGCAGGCCTCAGGTACACCTCCAATGTGTCCTCTGGAACATGTGTGGTGCTGCATGTCTCGGTGTGCTTGGCGAGCTAGCCTGCTCCCCAGGGGATGGATGTTTGTATGAGAGCAGGGAAGGAGGCAGAGCAGAGAGCAAAGAATCAGAGCACACCAAACCTAGCAGGCCAGTGCCTGGGGCTTTCCTTCAAATCCATCACGTTCTTAACAATGCCTGCTCAGTGCCTACTGCTGTAATACCCAAATAGGTCTCAGCAGTGAGGAAAATACTGACTAATGCCAAATGCATAGATGGCCTGAACGTATCTGATGAAGCAGAACTAGCATTGTCTAAAGGTAAGGGGCAGCAACTGGGAGCCAAGCCTCATTTCATTACTATTTATGCTGTAACATAAGCAAGTCACTTGATTTCTTCAGAATAGCCTCCCACTTCCTGTGAGCCAAGTGTTCTTCCTTCCAGCCCACTTGCAGCTATATATAATCTCATTACTGTCCGCCTTTTTTGCAGTCCAGTCTGGGAATCATGCTTCCCAGAAATCTTGAGATGGCATTCAACATCATTAAGATTCTTGTAAAAGTACAGTTTGAATGCCTGTTCCTTGCAGTTTGCTTTATAGGGTCACTTTTTATGTCTGTTGGCAGGAAAGTTTTTTTCAATTTCTAATGCAAAGTGAGAATTTCATACATAAACTACCAAGAGTAACAAGGCTCACAGTAAGATCCCAAGAGTTAGCAATCTAATCTAAACCACCCAAGCTCCGATATGGTCTCTATACTTTCTCCTCCCAGCAACTATTGTTCAATGTAACATTTGTGACAAACCAGAAAATACAGAGTTGTATTTTCTCTATTCTCCTCTGTGAATATTGTAAGATTCTTTATCTGTTCAGTTTTGTATTGCTGCCTGCCTGAAACCAAAGACAGCTGCTAAGAAGCTGCTCATGGTCTGAGGACAAAAGGTAGAACCGTGACATGGATAAGTCATGTAGTGCTGGTAAGGGGGTTATCGTGGACATTATGGTCTATGTTGCAGAGGGTGAGCAAGGCTGGTACGGAAAGATGTTACCTCTTTCTGTATATCTTGCTTCACAAGTAAGATGGTCACAGATAGCTTCAAAGAAACTAAGTAACAATGGCTAGTTCCTTCCAGCAGAGGGTGAACCACTTCTCTCAAAGTTAAGGCTAGGAATCAATGGAGGATTACAAATGTCAAAGACCCTAGCCAAGGGATAGAAATTGTATGAGCTGAAAGAGGCTGATATACTAGCAAAAGTCGTAAGAGGGACCCTGCAAGTGATGCAGCCTGTAACGGAGACAGAAATGAAGCCTGGATTTCTTTAAATCCAGTCCAGGATCCCAAGAAAAGCTGGCATTTTTCTTTTTTAATCCTTTTCCAGGAACGTCTGAGTCTCCAAGGTACAATGCTGATTTGGAAGAAAAGCTGTCATTTACAGAACTACACTAATTAACTGGATGGAGTCCCCTAAGCTCTCTATTCCCCAGCATTAAACTGGAATCTCCTTCTCTAATCGCCTGGTCAGTTAGCGTATTGTTGGTTAATTTTGTCATGAACAAAAAAGGTTTCTTATAAAGGGATTACCTATGAGACATCCTCCTGTGTTTACAACAGAGTTGTGCAAAGTCTTGAAACCCATGTTTTCTATAGTTTTTAGGATTGGAAATTCTCTTGTGATAAAAAGAGATTTTTAATGCAAGACTTTATGAAGTTACATGTATAAATAACCCAAGTGAAATGATAATGTTCTCTAAACAAGGAGTCTGTCTTTATTTTCTAGGCTCATAAAAATAAGTCAGCCTCTGCATGTCACATGTATCAATAGGAAAATCAAGTAAACTAACTTGTTCAAGTGAACTAACTTGTTGAAGTAAGCTAAGCAAATTTCCCTTCTGCCACCTTCTTCCTCCCCAGTTTCAATGAAGAGTTAACCTACCAGCTAGTCAACAAGAGGCAAAAGCACACATAAATCTGACTGTATGATATTGGGGTAATAATGGTTTGCAGCACAGCTTCCTCATCTATTACGTAATATAAAGTTAATTCCTCTAGAAATTTAGCCATGAAGAGAGGCCTGTCATCAGGTATAAACTCAGCTTATTGATTTCTGCATGGGCTGCAGCCACTTCCAGAATGAAACAAGGCAGCTTTTCAACAGCACACAGCATTTCACATACCAGTGAAGGAGTGAAGGACAAATGTTGTCTCTCTTTAGCAAATTCATGTGTGACTGGGATTCAGTGAACATGATCAACTGGTTGTATTGTTGAATATCCCAGGCCAAACTAGGAACACCAATCCATTGCTTGCCAGAACAAGAATAAAAAAGAAAAAACTTAATTAGCTGGAATGAGAGGGGGAAGTTTAGGTGAAAAGTTTGTAGGTGAACCAGACTTGGCAGCTCCATGACACAATGCTTCTACGGGCATCTTCTCATCACGCTGACACCCAGGTTACAAACAGCTTCTGACTTGCTCTCAGCTGTTAGTGGGGTGTCTTCTCCATGATTCCTGATTTCCTGATCTTGTGTATCTCTAGGGTTACTCGCAATTACTGACCCGTCTAGCTTTATTGGTCAGCCTCTGTCACGCTATAGCTGAGCCTTTGGACTTTATTCATGGAGAGTTTTATTTTCTTACTACCCATCCTTTTAGCTTAAGATGCTATTCTCTCCTGGTGTATATGGGTAATACTACAATGTTTGTGCCCCAAAATCTGCGTCACAGAACAAAAGAGTCACTCCTGGCAGATCCAGGTAGCTGTCCATTCAATCCAAGCCCTGGACAGAGATGTATGCAGAGGGTTGAATTTTACTCAGCATGACCGCTGTTACAGAAATTAAATACTGGGCTGATGAGTGCACTACTAAAAAAAATGGCAAAGAAGGGGAACACATATACAACTGGGTATACTTCCTTGTATGGTTTCAGCATAATAACATAATGTACTTACCTAGAATTTTTCATATGAATTACTTAACACTGATGCTTTTATGAGTAAAAATGTAGAAGAAAAAAAATGCCTTTTATTGAGGGGAAAACTGAATTGTAGACCTGGGAAATGTCTTACTTAGCATTATGTAGCAGAATGAGCACCATGCGTGCCCGTTCATAAAAGTGGTCTCAAGCTCGTAGTCAAAGGATTAGACTTGAACTCTTTAAAACAACCAAACGAACTCTAGCAAACTAGAGGTGGAACTAAACAGCCTGGAGAGCAAGGGCCAGAGCCTCCTACATTTAAGCAAACTGGAGCATCTGTTGCATGGAGCAGAGCTGATTATGCCTTGTTATACAAAATGTGGGTGACAGCTCAAATGGATACATCCAAAAATCAAAAAATTATCATCTCTCAATGGTTCTTCCCTGATAATACATTCACCCTCAAGTGACCCAAATTTTTTGCTCTGTGTAGCTTTCCTCAGTCTCTCAGACAGCTTGTGACCTTCTTGTTCCTCTTCCTTTGGATTTAGAAATGTCACTGTCTATATTTTAAGATGCCTTAGAAACAACTTCCCTTTTTATAGTGCCTTCTATACAGTTTTCCATCTTTTTCTTACTGCTTAGCAGTTTAGAAATATTTCCATTACTAAGACAAATTGTCTAGCTTGAATCGCATTATAATTTTTGTTTTTTAAGAACAATATTCATGAATTCAGAGAGAGGGGAAAAAAAAGAGGAGATTCGGTCTTATGAAATTCTCACTATTCAGAAATTCTTATCATTTCAGTAGAACCTTAGTAAGTATCTGCATGCTGAAGTTTCTGTTTATTGAAGTTTGTGAAATAGGGCATGAACAGGTTTGTGTTTATGCAACACGCTTGGGGTATTAAGGCTCGCTAGAGTAAACGCAGTACCTTGCAGAATAGGAGCAGCATAAGGTGAGAGGCAGCAGGCTGCTGGGGCCTGTGTTTCATAGGCCACCAGTTGAGCTTGCCTGGAAGCTCATCCTGAACTGGCTTCCAGGCGTGAGCTTAGCTCCAGCCTCCTAAGCTGCATGTTAGGCAGTTGCACAGCACCTGGCTTCAGCTCTGCCTGGCACAGGTCCCACTTTGCTGGTTAAAAGCCTTGGATGCTCGAGGTAGATGCTGTGGGCTACAGACCACAGGTGGATTTGCTCCTGACCCAGCATGCTTTGACAAGGCCACCCAGAGTCTTAGGTCCCCTTCAACTGCAGGGGTAACATGCACCAAAAGCTGGCTCTGTGTATAGACCAGAGACAGCCTGTTGCCTTGAAATAGCTCACGATGCAATGGGATGACAACTGCTAAAAGCGATACTATAACTAGTTGTCCTGTCAAAACGGTGATCTCAGCTTCTTGAGATATTATGAGCTATTCAGGCCACTCAGATGTCTACCATCCCACCAAATGTCAATTTGCCAGCTGTGCTTGCATTATAAAGCTACAGAATGAGAGAGAAGCGTCAGAACTGTGTTCTAAAATGTGAACAATCCAGGCCAGGCTGTGTGAGAAGAAGGAACTGGAAGGCATTTTATGGGCTTAGGCCCCAAGATTTGGGCAGTCAGGAGCTATGAAATAATGGAACCACAGTTACCTTCAAATACAAAAGTGCAGTTTAGTGAGTAGGTGGAAGAGGGGGCGGGGGACCAGTGCTTTTAACTCAGAACTGCTGTTCAGATGCTGACTCTGCCAGTTCCTCAGTGCATGACTGGGAATGAATCACTTCATTCTGTGTGCCACTTACTTACCCCCATGCAAAGGGCAAGCATGAAGTCTCTGCTCTCAAAATAGGAAGAAGCTGCAATGTCCTTGTGATTCACTGCAGGTGATCTGTATCCTCATATGCTCAATGACAGTAAATCCAGCACAAAGGAAGCTGAGGCCTATATACAGTAAGGGCTACAGGGGAGGAGGAGGCACAGTATTAATTAACCAACTGTGAGACTGATTGCAATAGATTATCTGACAAAAAACAATCCTGAAGAGCTTCCCTTTTCATTTAAAAGGAAAATAAAAACCAGAGGCGCCAACTTAGATCAGGAGAGTAGAAGGGAGATTCTGCAAACTGGAACAGACCAGGTGCTTGCTACAGGGTAGAGCAATAAGGGTGCCAGATAGAAAGGAACTGGATAAGAAGGATTGTGAACATATTTACAGCCATCTGGCACCCTCTAATTATCCAAGTGACGAGGCTGCCCGAGTGCTCACCAAAATGTGGAAAGTGAGGGAAGAAAGGAGTTTGTTTGGGCAGAGGATCTTGAGTGCTTCATGCTTTCAACGTATGTTTTTTGGAAATGTTTTATATCACTTACAACATTATTTATATTACTGGAGATGTAGGAAAAATATACCAGAAAGAAATGGAGGGGCTATTCCTTCTAGAGTTTTCCTTCCAGGTTTCCAAAAATTAAGCCATAGGGAAGAAAAGATATGTTTTCTCAGGAGGCAGCATAGTCCAGGATGGACTACCAGATGAAGAATCAGGAAAGCTTGATTCATTCTCGTCTATGCCACTGACACGCTGCTAGTTTTATCTACAGTCTTGCAATTTTTAGTGGATTTCTGGGAAAATCTACAACACCTGGAACCATGTTATTAAAAAAAAAATCAGAGGTTTCAATTCTAAGTGACAATTAAGTTTCTAATACATGAAACTACAGAGTAAACATTTTAAAACAAGGCCATGATGTTTACTAATAAAATAAAAGGAAATATAAAAGTAATGTTTTTGAGCACCGGTATTATACTTTTGTGGGCCTTATTCATGATTTCTGAATGTCTAGATTCACCAGCATTACAGCTGTGTTACAGCTGTGTGTCCTGGCTTTATTGTTCTCTAGCTGTAAGAACATGGAGAAGAGCCTTCCGTTCAATTACTTCAACTTCAGAATCTTTCCTGCCTGTTAAGAGTATTTATTTCTTAAACCTGCTCTGCAGAAAGGCGAGCAGGAGTACAGTTCCTATTTGGCAGTTACAGTATGTGTACATCCCTTTGCCTGACAGGAAGTCAACAATAAAAAGTGATTGTTTCGTGTGAATTCTGGAGTATATTTTTCTCTTCTTTTTGAAGATATTATGAAGTCAAATACTATACTGAGATTCTTTAAAAGGCTGAATAATTTTATGACCACTAATAACCTATGCTGTTACATCTTTTAAGAGAAGACTAATCAAATTTCAGGGTATTAACTGATACTGATGCAAGTATCAAAATGAGCTCTTTCTTTTATTCCTCTGTCAGGAGCTAAATGGGAATTCCGTTAGGAATTAGACTTTGCTGCACAGATTATTCATTCTAGCATGATAAAAAGCAAGGTCTTGGACTTAAAATTTGATATCTGTAGTTGTTCACATATTACAGCAGATACCAAACTAGAAGCTGTATCTTCTAAGCAATGTGGAGTTTTCCTTCTTGATAGTGAGAAAATTGCACCTTACCATAGCACAGAATTAGATCACATTAAACTAGCACAGTGGTTTCCCTGTCAGCAACATTTTATTGTCATGGAATCTAATCTCAAAAGCTTCTGCTGCTGCTCCTTGAGATAAGACTCATTGAAATGAACAAGAATGTGATTTCAGCCATTTGTAAACAAATGTAGAAACAAGAATTTAATTAGAGTCCAACATCCAGCATAGAAATAGAACATGATCAGTAGCTATACAGGGCTAAATTGCTCTAATAGGGAAGAATAGGCCTGAAGAATGCATGTTGCAATCAGGAAGAAAGCCATTTACTTTGGCAAGAAAACCAGAGATTATCATGTTCAGATTTTTTGAACGAGATGTCAAATCAAGGCTTTGATGCACTTTTGATCATTAAACTTTTCATGGTACCTACTGTAAGAACAGGCATAACAAATTCAGTGTTCTGCCAGTGTCAGACCACTGTTTATTTGCATTTTCTATCTTTGATTTCTTACTATACTTAAAGAAACTGCTTGTCACTTTTCTCCTAAGGTGCTTTTCATATTCCTAGTGAGCCTTAAGAAGCATTTCACTTCTCAGAGACTGCTCTGTCATTATACCCATTTGTGCTGGAGTTCTCATTTTTCTAAGTATATACAAGTCCTTAGGTGTTGCAATTCAGGTATGTTGTTTTGTTTCCAGCCCTTTCCGTTTCAGCTCCATTTTTGTCTTCTGGCAACTCTGCTACCCCCTCCCCTGCTTTTTTTTTTTGTTTGGGGGGGGGGACATTTATGGGATGCTGCCAGAAATGCTGAGCCAAAGCATTTCTATTTCCTCAATTTTGACTTGATCTTTTTCCCTTATTGTTAAAAAAAATCCTTTTCATTCTTCATTCATTTAGCTCAATGAATTCTTCATTCATTCAAACTTTTTGTCCAACCAGTAGGTTTTGCTATGTTCTTTCACACAGAAAATATCAGATATAATTAGATTACATACATTACCTTCTTTTGCTGTGATGCCTCCTAAGAAACTGATACTTGTTAAGTTGTAATGTACCAACATTTCTGGTTAACAAGTTGATCAATATTATCTCACTACGTCTACAGTTTCCTGTTGATATGTCTGCATCTGCATGTGGCCTCTTTTTTATACTCATATTACAAGCCTTTTCATTCTCTGGCTATATAATACCACCCAGAAAGTACCTGGATTACAATCACAGTTTCCAAGTACTGTGATAACAAAAAAAAAGTAGGTAAGAATTTTTTGTGGTGACTGATTATGGTTCAAGCAAAACAGAAATGTCAGCCTCTCTCCATTGGTACTAGAAGGAGCAACTTGCATGCAAGCCCAGGTTCCTCTGATGATATCTTTCCCTTCCGACCCTTTCAAATCTTTGGGAAAAAAAAAAAAAGAGAAAGAAAGGAAAAAAAAAAGTAACTCTGTATGAATTAATGTTATAATCCAAATCGTTTGCAAGACAGAATTGGGCAAAGTTATTTTACATTAAAAATTTTCTCTGTCTGAAGTCTGTCCTTTGCCTTCTAGGTGAGTTAGATTATGTATTTTAGTGAGGAAAACTTCGCCACCAATATGACTTTGCTCTTTACCCTTTCCACAGGAAGTTTATTGGAGAGTGAATGAAAAGTTGTCTTGCTCTGCCCTCTTATGATGGTATCATATTTTCGGCTGTTTTTTGTTAGGTATGTCCTGTCTGCAGCTAGGAGACAGACGTTTAAGTAAAAATATATAATAGGTATATAGCTTTCAGGGTCTAAGTGACTATATTTAACAGTGTTGGTTTTGAGTATTTTGATACATATTTTTGCCTCTCTTCAGTTACATCTTTTCCTCATTTTATCAACTTCTTAATGAAGTATTTGAATGTCTTGCAGTTACATTTATGAGCAAAAAGGAAAAATCTGGCCAATAGTGTGTAAAAAATGAAGTATTACAAACATTCCAAAATGACACCTGAGAAAGGTAAGCTCCCATAGCATCATACAGTAGAGGTCTTATAAACTTAGGCCCAGCACCAAATGCGTGTATCTAGACACAAATTGGCGCTCTCTGTCCTGTTGCGCTCTGCACTTCAGTGCTAATCTTAGTACTGGCCAAGCCGTTTCTATCTACACTCACCAGTAAGGGCACATACATAATTTGTTCGAAATGTTTGTGTTTTATGTAAGTTTGAAAGTCACCTGTCCATAGGTGTGAACATATTTTGTGCGTCTTGTGTGGGGTCAAAATGCATCTGCTTCCTGAGGTTTGACTTCACACAAGTGAGCAGTAACTACCTTCGATTACATTTCCTGTTTGCCCAGAAGCAGGAAGAACAAGTGAGCACTTTTGCAGAAAATATTATAATCTCAATATCTGGAGCTCCTCCCGACAGAAATGATTTTCCCTGACTGGCTGGAAAGCATCCAGCAGATTTCACATTCTTAAACAACAATAAAATGAAAACAAAGTCTCAAAATCCAAAAACAGTTTTACTGAGTGGTAAGTGTAAAACGTACTCTTTTACTACTCTGAAGTTTGTTTCTGCTGTTGAACCTACAGGAAACAGACTCAGACATAGTGAGAGATATGCATCAGGGTAAAATAACAGAGTTCATGGCTAGGTGGAAAGCAAAGAGATATTGCTGATGGTATGGCAGTTCTGTTATGTTCATGAAGTCTTTGACTCACTGTGCAGGATAAAGTATACATTCAAATGTGTCCAGCGTTATCCCAGACTTCATGAGCCTTGCATAATTAAAAATATATATTACACCCACAAAATAATTTTATTATCAAAACTACTCCATAGAAAATAAACCCAAATACACTTAGGATTCCAAATTTCTAGCAGTACAGTTAGCCTCAAAAGTTCAAAAATTATGAGTCAGGTTCCAACAAAAATATGAGGGTTTTTTTTTGAAATTCTTTATGTTTTTTGTTAGAATTTTTTTTTCGTTTGTGCAAAATGAATGTGCAAGAATGCCCTAAAATCAAGTTCTTCCCTTAAATTTTAAAGGATTTGATGGATCTGGTTTTTAAATTACAGTTGAAATTTTCCTATATTCAAACGACTTCAGGTGTGTGATTTTAAGATGACAATTAGTACAATATTCATAATACTATTGTGAAAGCTGGCAACACTCATTTTGATATGCCACTTTCCCAAAGCCCATAAAAAACAGATGGACTTTGTGACATACCTGGCAAGTTAATTAAATCTGGACAGTAGTGGACAAAGGAGAAAGAAAGAGTCAGATTCAAGGACACCTCTAGGAAAATTTTTCTTCCTGTTCGCCACAGACATGGGGCCAGCGGATGCATGAGCCATACCAAGTTACTGAGTATCTCCAGAGTACATTTACTGATCCTAACGATGTAACCAATGAAAATGTGTTTGTTCACTGCCACAGACTGCTGTGAGAATGGCTGGCACAGTTGGATTTGTGCAAAATGATCATGTCAAACTCACTTAGCTCGAAAAGTGTCTTGAATCTGAAGGAACCGGTATGTTTGTGGGCCTCAGCCTTACACTAACGTAAGTTTTGCAGCTCAGCTGTTGACTACAACTGCAACTGATGTTGGTTGTTTAGACATCCACTTTTTTGCATGCTCATTAAGCATGAAAGCTATGACAGAAGAGGGAAGAAAGAAGAGGAGGGGGCAACAGAGGGTTTGAGAAATGGAGCAGTTGTGCAGGATTCTACAAGTTCATCACACTCAAGTGAACTGAACCATTATGACCAAGTTGTTTGGATCCCATTTGCAAGCTCCTTTCTTAAACAAACATGTTTTTCTGTACTTTTAATAGTTGATGAAAGTGGGCTGTTTGTTGTTAAACAGCAGCTGCATCTCATTCCCAATGGTAAAAGCTGAAGGGATCCCTGCTTAGACTAGATCTATCACTGTAGCTCTTGTTTATAGGGACGATTCTCTGTTGTTCTGCATTTTGTGTGAATATTTCTATCAGCAGAATGTGGGCGTGAAATACTTTATTTTGACCCAGTAAAGTTTTATATCTACTTTGCACAGCTGTAAATGACTAGACAAGCAGAAAACCAACAGAGAATAAAGCTGTATATTGTAAAGTATTTGGGGATCACAGGCACTACATAAATGTGTATTGCAAAACCAAAATGTGCCACTGTCCTAGCTGTGAAAAACTATGTGAAAAAGCAAGTAAATTCAATGGCAATACAAGGAGAAAAGAAAACAAATTAGCTATGGCCTGCAGCCATACAATCCCAAACCAGGATTTCATTAGAGTTTAGAAATAAGCCTGGCTGGTCCTGATTGGGAGGAGAATAGGAAGCTGCCAAGGAACTCCCAGGTATGACAGGAAATAGTGCTGATGCTCAAAACCCCAGCTACCTAGAAAGACAGATTGATAGCTCAGCATGTGGCACTTCCCAATAGAAGCCAATAATTAACTGTATCATTTTTGTTGTATTAGAGCTCAAGGCGTGCTATCATTTTTGATAAATTCTCTCTATTGCATTTGGTTACCACTCATCATCTAGTCTAGCATCCTGCTTCCAAAATCAGTTATTGCTTAATACTCCAAAGTAACACACAGTTCACTAGATGCATTATTTTTTGTAATACTGTTCACAGACAAGGCAGAGGAGAAATAACTTCCAGAAACCAGCAGTCCCTAAGCATAAGATTTGATTATCTTATTTTAGCATGCACATTATGGCCCACATTTTGAGCTGCAGCTGTGCTGTGCCTTAGGGACTGGCTCCCACCTAATTTAGAGCAATGGCAGGTTAGGAATTGTTACAATTACTATGGTACGATGTTACTCTAGCCACCGCTCCATTTTTCCAATAATTAGCCCTTGCACCAGAAAGCTTAGAAAGGAGATGATAGGAAGTGGCTATATATCACTTGGGGAGACTCCATGGCAGGTAGAAATACTCTAGTGACTGAATCTGTTGAGACTACAGCTGCTTTAGGTAATTAGAGCAGTGTAAAGCAGTTAGCTACAGGACCAGATCCTCCAACGCAACATACAGAGGTTATTCTGGCCGAAAGGATGTAATTAATTATTATTATTTGTATATTTAGGAAATCATCCTCTAAATTTAGTCAGTGTAACAGGATAAGAAAAGTGGTGTTCAGAAAACACAGTAAGGATCATTGTCTTGCATGGATGATGGTTAGACACATCATGATAAACAAAATACAAATGAACTGCGATAAGCCCAGCATATTGGGATAAAAGAAAAACAAATAAAAAAAAAAAACAAAACTCAGGAATCTTAGGTATTACCCCAATTCCCACCAGACAAGGCCTATTTTTCTGCAGTTACATAAGACCAGGAAACTAAGCAGGGTGGAAAGAAATGAAAACAGAACACCTTTGAAAGAGAAGTACTGCTATGAAGCTTTTGGACCAATGAAATTACATTTGTGGAAGATTTAATAAGTACTTGAAAGACATCTATGGAAAAAGCATTAGACTTGCTACATTTACTGTAACTTCCGTGAGCAGGCCAGCCCAAAAGGTCAGCCTTGTACTAGTCCAAGAGAGGATACAGAAATGACCCTGAGCAAGGCCTAGCAAGTCATAATGTAAACTGCTAATAACGGAGAAAATATGCTCTTGACAGAAAAAGAAACAGAAAAACTGTACAAGTCACAAGTAGAGAGTCCATGGACTCTAACATTTGGGAGCAAAGTTTAACACACTTCCCTCCTCCTGTACTCGTACCATTTCCTGTACCTTGACAGCATGTTGTAATGTGAGCAAGCCGCTGAGACCAACGGGACATTTCTTAGAGAAAGAGAATCCATTAGATTTTCCTGGCTTGCTTTTTACATTTATCACAAAGTATACCTGGGAATTTTATGGGTCCCCTTTAATACTAAGCTGCGTTGCAAATAAGGCATCCCCAAACCATTAGCACATGAGTGATGTCCTGCATGATGCCAGGAAGAGCTCTTATCCTTTCAAGGGCATGCTAAATTAAACAGCAGTGCAAAAACTATAGTATTCTTTAGTCTTTTTTTCTACTTATGCTATGAAATCCTGAAGTTAAATCATATCTAATATAGTCATCTTAAATATTTTAGGCACACATAGAAGAACAGAAAGATCAATATTGTTTACACTAGGTTCTGCCTTCTCTCTTTCAGGTACGGCTGAAATTTAGTTACCTAAAAGGCATATTCTGATATAGTATTTACTACATGATCAAGATCATACTCCTGAAAATATCGTGCCAGTGGTCTCAGTGATATGTCAGACGTAAATATGAGAGACCAGCAACTAAATCTTTTGGACAGTTCATTTGGTAGAATGATTTCAGAAGGGAAGGCAAACTTTCTTTTTTTTTCTGTGAGAAATTTGGAGTACTAATTTCACAAAGCTAATGCATACCAGACAATGTAGTACAAGATCCTCCAGGCTGTTACATGAATAAGGTCTTTCAGGCACCGCACACTGCCCCACTTGTTCCCTAAAGTAGTGCTTTCTGGTCGCTAACCTCTCAGCTGGCAAGAACAGAGGACGCTGGACCAAGTGCCATTTGTCTGTCAGCTTAAAAAAAGTAGAACCGTCCTTACAGTTGTTCCCTTCTGCACTTCCTATCATGCACTTTCATTGCATCTGACAATATAGATGAGGACACATGATATTATTATTTTTTTTTTTAACAGACTTTGATGATCACAGCTGTCAGGGTCCCCCCTGAAAGCCAACTCTAACCAGCTCAGAGTTTTCACATTCTATCACACCTAGCCTCCACATTCTCAAAACCTGAACATGCTAAGAAGTCAATCTTTAATCTTTCACTTCTCCTCTGCCCTGAATAAATACTCCTGAAGTGACTCAGGCAGGAATAAATGTTTTCAGACTGCAGCCTTCTGTTGTTGTTCCCTAATGAGGGGAAATATAACTACTTCTTATTTATAAAGCCTGGATGCTGCAAATGCAGAGGTTATAGGTGAGGTATTATACACATTATGTGTATTTCACTCTGAGAAACCTAATCATTTCGTATACCTTGAGTTCCTCAAGTACCATTACAGACAGAAGCACCTGTTACTTGACTGCATTCTCATCCTTAGAATACCCAGTTTAATTAAATGAATGTAGCTAAAATGTCCAGAACCTTCCAAAATAAGACATTTAAAAGAGTTAATTAGGCTCCTTTATGATTAGGAGATAGCTTGAGGATAATAAATCTGTGATTCTTTCCTCTCGGAAACACAAAGCTCATTATTGGTCAGACTTTCGTGTACATAGTGCCCTCTAGTGCCCCTTCTCCATGAACTAAGGGCCAGAGCCCCTTTACTGTGCCTACAAGTTTAAAAACAGAATCAGTAATAGGTGGTTAAAGAAATATGCACAACTGTCAAGACATATTCATGCAAAGGAATTTTTTAATGATTTCTCCTGCCTCTTTTCCCTGTCTCCCTCCCTCTTTACTCACTGTTTAACTAGAAACTAATACTGATACTGTAGTAGCACCTAGGTGCCTTTGCTAGTTGTCGGAGCGCCTCATTCTCCTGCGCCCTGTATGGAGGTGCGCACGCACACATTAACAGGGAGATACCCCCAAGGCCAGCAGCAGCACAGGGTGGCAGGATGATCCCGGCGAAGAGCCGAAACTACGACAAGCACCGGGCGCTGCGGAGCACCACCACCCTTCCAGGCACCTGCCAGATGAGGTCACTCCAGAACAAGGCAAGGGAGGTTCTTCCTCTGGGCCTTCTCCTGCATTTTCACTGAATAAGCAAGCCTTACATTTCTTGATACAATTTTAAGCATCTCAGGACAAAAATCAAGTTTCAGATTTGCCCTTCCAGAACACAGCATTGCGCTCTTTTGGCAGCTGTTTTTTTGCAAGAGTACAATGTGAGGCATTCAGAAGTGACACTGACAACTGAAAAGATGACCAGACAGTACAGCATAGAATTGCATTTGATTTGGGAATTTTCAATACACAACTCAGTGTTGTTTTTAATTATTCCAAATACAGTTTTATTACTGGAATTGTGCAAGACAACTGGACCAGATGTTCGTATTTCCATATCCATATATGCTTTTCATTTGCTTACTCCAGTCAGAAGAAACCTAACTACCTCTGGGCGCTGCTGCTGCACTTACCCCATTCATCTCTGGGTATTGTGGAGCTGCTTCCAGCCGTCAGGAAGAGTTGGGAGAAATAAGCAGAAAATTTTGTAGCTGAATAACCCTTGTATGTAGCTTGTGTGTTAAGTTCCTTTTTTAATTACACCATATTGGAAACATCTGAGCAACAGCAGTTCACCTAAAGCTCATGCAGTTTTGGCATACATTCCAAGATAAGTATCTTTTAAATAATAACCCCAGACAAATGCTCTCACTTGCAAAACCAATTTGTGTTTTAAAAAATGTATTTGTTTTCACTTTTTTAATTATGACAGGTCTCAGTACTTAACTGTTTTCGAATTTTCTTGCTTTACCCATGAGTAATTCCCCTGCTTCAACTGTTAAGTGTGTGGCCAACTATTACACAGATTAAAGATAAATAAATAAGAGTACTACTGGTACAAATACTAGTAACCATCAAGTAGATTTCTAATATTTATGGGCAGATTCAGCAAACCACTTAACCAGGTTCTTAAAATTTCAAAACAGAGTATTAATTCTTATCCATTCATATTAGAAGAGTAATAATTATGCATTTAACCACATGCTTACAGCATAATGACTTCTCAGTTCAACTCCTTCTCCGGCCCTCAGAAAGACTTGCTCAACACAGGCTGGTGCAGCTTCTTCCTTGCTAAGGATAAAGAGAACATCTGTTGCTATTTCTCCCTTATCTACTTTTACCCTTTCTAAGATACATCTTTCTCTTCTACCTAGCAAACAATATTTGCATTAATTTTGCTATTATTTATTTGCATATAAAACTGCTATGTGATTCCTCGTGAAAGGAAGTTTTCCATAGCAACAGAAATTCAGGTATACTAGTAGAAAAAGAAAAAAATAATCTCTTTCTGGAATTTGCAAAAGTTGCAAGTAAAGTACTTTAAAAGATCTGCAGTAAAAAAGACACAGCAAGAATTTCCAAATTTAAATGGCTGTCTCAGCGGGTATTTCATATTACTACTTTCGTCACGATTCCTCACTTTGTTCTAGGAAATATTTTTGCTTTTCAGTAGTATCATCTTCCTAAAATTTTCTTTGTAGTGAAAATGCTTCACCTTAATGTAGAAATTATGCAATAATTTAAGCCTAGAGCTATTCAGAAATTCATAGCAGAAATACATTAATATTCTCCCTTCTTCCATCCTTCCTCACTCTTACCAAGGTATGACTAGTCTGTTCAGACCTGTGATTTGAATGAGGAATAACTCTAAATGTCTCTGAAAAACGGAGAGGCTCTCTCAGGGAAAGCCTCTCTTATTAATTTGTGTAACATGTTAATGTAAGAGATTTCAGTAACAGCCAACCTTACTACCCCTGGCAATATACATCAATGGAGATGGAAATACCCCTCATTAAGAGGGGATCATTAAGATAAAACATTTTAATCTTGAGTCTGTGCTTCAAAGAAAGCAATCCCCCAAAACATGCATTCATCTTTAACACCAAAAGCTTTCAAGTATTTCAGGAGGTATGATCCAAGGTTCAACGGAGCTGTATGAACGTCAGCAGGAGGACTGGATGGTTGTACACAGGAGGTGTGATTACACCCAACGTTTAGCATTAAGAAGTCATACCTCGATTATATATGGAAAAGAATTAAAGATATGGAACACCCCACGTGGGCCTGCACACGAAGCAGACCCCTTTCACACACTGGCGAAACTCTGCTGGAGTGCAAGGAGGCAGAGGAGACAGAGGAACACGAAGGACAAGGGAGCTGGGCCTCTTCTTCCATTTCATAACAGACTAATCTGCCTCTAATGCCTGCAGCTGCCTCTGGTTTGCAACGTGCTCTCCAGGGCTCAGTCCTAGAACTCTGTAACATGCCACAGGTTCTCTCAGGACGTTACAGCGCAGGACAAACGTGTAACAAGCAGATAATCAGGCTGCCACAGCATATTCCCATCTCTCTACCATTTTGAGACTCCATGTTGAAGGTCAGTCTCTTCCCTGTTTAAAACAGCTACGCTGGCTCTCCACCCACGCCCCCGGCTCCCAGAACCGCAGTCGCCTCTCCTTTTCCACGCAGCCCCAGACAATTTGTTGCTGTTTTCAACACACCTTTCTCTTCAGTCTCTTTGAGCAACTTTTCTTAATTATTTAGAATTGAGTCTGGATTTTGCTGTTCTATGATTGACCTCAACTTTGACCTTTGGAACGCTACATAGAAAAAAATATCAGAGAATTTGCAGTCTATTCTCTGTTGATTTAGAGGAATTCAGGTGCCAGTGCTGTAAGTGCCTATGAACATCTTTATTTTAAATACATACATATATAACAAATAAAAGATCATTTATGTGTGTATAAGATACATATTTTAAGGAATTATACCTATTCACTACTCTTACAAGACATAACCAGGAATTTCATAATTTATTGCTGAATTTTAAATGCAAAGAGAAAAGTAGTAGACATTATGCACAACGCTTTCTTGTAATTGTAGAAAATTACTTTATAATATGTAATTAAAATAACTAAAAGTACTAAACCGTAAATCACTATCTTGAAACAAGAATACTGATATTAGAAGTTGATTTTTTATAATTTACATCTACTTTAGAGAAATAAATACATCTTGTTGATATCTGCCCCTTGGTCAATAATATGTGCTACAATAAAGCAAACTATTTGGGGGTGAAAATTATTCAATTTATCTTTTCATAAGGTTTTTCTTTGAGTGAAAAAATCACGATGGGACATTTCATAGTAACAAGATAGCTGATAATGCAGTGTGGTTTAACAGCTTCCTGTTTACCAATTCCTTCCTGGCAATTATTTCATCAGTGGTATCATCATCTGTTTAGGCAAGTCTACTTCATATTCCTCAACTACAAAACACTGTTTAAAATAATTACTAACTTGCTTGTTATATAGATTAGTAATTCTAAACTGTGGATATCAATAGCATTTCTTATCAAACATCATGCTAGTCTGCAAATGACTTGCTTGCAGGACTCTCGTTGAAGTTCGTGGTGGGTTTTCATAAAACTCATAGTAAGAGAGACCACTGGCAGCTTATCTATCCAAGATCTCGTTTAGTTATGTGACAGTCGGCTGGATGACTAAAAGTGTTGGTAAGGTGATGAAAATTGAACTCCAATCAACACTCTTTGGAAGAAAAATTAATAAAATATGCAGCATCTCACCTATATTTTTTTAAGTAGTCAGTCTGGGTTAGGTTTAGCTCAGTTGCTTAGAGCATGGTGCTAATAACGCCAAGGTTGTGGGTTCAATCCCCATATGGGCCACTTGTTTGAGGGTTGGACTAAATGATCTCCAGAGGTCCCTTCCAACCTTACCAATTCTATGATACTGACAACCAACTGATATTCTTGATTTTAAGAATTACTGTGTAAGCGTGTGTACGATTTTACTCCTTGACATAGTGAAGTTATAATTACTTTAGTCATATTAATATTAGTAGTGTTTCACTTTTTTCCCTTTGAAGGTCAGCATTGAGGTACACCTGTATTTTGGTCCATACTAACCTTTGCTCCTTTATATTAAATACTGCTCCTTTATACAGGTCACTTTTACCAGCAGTGTGATATGCTACACCGAGCCCGTTACATCAGTGAACAAAGGAAACATGTGTACATCTGTATTACAACCGTAACAGATCACAATGAATGCAGCTTCTGACTTGGAAGCTCTATTAAGGCAATTACTTTATAACTGTAAAGAAAATTTCTGCCTCTTGTTCACATTACTGGTGTTTATTTTCCAGTGACAAAATCTGAGTCAAAAGCTGTATATAAGTTACAGAGCTATAAAGGAGATCAAAGACACATCAGTAAAAGACTGAAACTGAACTTTAAGAACTAGGATCTTTTTAAGAATACGCTCTTACTGGATTTTTAAATGGATTTTTGCTCAGTTTATTCAATGTAACTTCAGCCATTGTAAAATTTGGTTCTAAGAAGTTCATAAGAATTAATGTAGAGAAGGATGATAAAATATAAATATATGAAAAAGAACCATAAAAGTCTCTAAACAAAACTGTATCTCATTTATACTTTAAGTACATGAAACAGTAAGAAAGTTCAAATGTTTGACTTTAATGGTGTGTAATGTGATTTCACTTAGATAAATAACCTTAGCTGGCTGAATACTGATTCTTATTAAACAAACTAATGATTTAGTTTCTTGGAAATTAAATAGTTTCTTTTTATTTTCTGCTAGAGGTTGAAAAGGAGATGAAAGTTTTGTAAAGCTTAATTTTTTTTCCTGCAAATTTGAAGAATGAGAATTTCTTTCAACTTAATGTTTTTAAATTATAGTAAGCTATATGTAATAAAAAGTCTTAACTTTTAAATTTTAAATACATCCAGGATAAAGTTTTTGCTGGCTTAGCAGTTTAGCCTAAATGTTGGTCAAATGTTTTAACATTTTTCTTCCTAAAGCCTCTGCATGCCAGAGAGTATGGTTTATCACCTGTAAAAAGTCTGTTGCCCTCCCCTGCCACTGATGTGGCATGTGGTCTTCCCAGTCTTTAAACAGTCTCTTACAGCAAGGCAAAAGCACAGCAAAAGCACATAACCAAACTGTCAAGAATCCCACAAACATGCTGAATGTCAGATGAATTTATGTAATTCCTATCAGCACACTGATTCTCTATTTTCAAAGGAATGGAACCACTGGTGTTGTGAGAGCCTTCAAATGCTTCATGTATTGCTAAGCAAGACAAAGCTTTATTATTACTAATGTTATTACTTTATAATTATTATTACAAGTCCAGAAACAAAGTTAGAAGAAAAAACTAAGTTGCATTATGAACAGTTATAAGAAATGGTAGGTTCTTTCTCAGTTTCACTTTGGGATAGATTTAGCAAGCAGTTCACCTACCAGTGTTGCTTTGCAGCACTTCAGGATGTTTGCTCAATATTTAGTCAAAAGCCAAACTCACAGAATAATAACACCCATTCTCTATGTATCATCTATCAAAGCAGGAACCAAGCTTCCTAATACATCTCTGGAAGTTATTTGCTTTTCTTGAAATGAACCTGTAGGGGAAATAACTCCTTTCTGTCACATTCTTTAAGAAAGCATTGATATTTTGAATGAACTGGTAAGCACTATGGATACAAAAAACATTTCTGAGCTTCTAAAGGAGCTCTTTTAGCTTGCTACTCTTCCTATCACCATTCTACTACAATAGTAGAAATTAATCATTTTTGTATACTTTCTTGCTAAGAAAGGACAGGAGGAACAGAAGGAAAGGGAGGAGAGTGGATGCATCTATGAGTAAAAGTGTCGTGTTGACTGAACAGTGACTTTGGACTTCTCTGCAGACAATGCAACATACATTGTGAAAACCTTTTCTTGGTTTCTAAATCATACATTACAAAGAGCTTAAATTGCACAGTCTCTTAGCCAAACCTTAGATCTCTGTAAGGACTGTATGTGGCTTACATATACAGTAGAAAGACTAGGCAAAAACTTTGTATTTACCATTTTTCAGAATGCTCTATTTATACTGGAAAGGGGGAAGGTTCTTCTGTGCTACTCAAAGCATTTCTTGAGCTGCTGTATCATTCAATAGTCTGTCATTTCATAACTCAGGTAACATTTCAAAAAGTTACTGTACAAACAACATAGTGAGTTTGTTTGCCATTACATGGGCTAAACATGATATATAAACAGAAAATTGTTTCGAGAACGCGATGTTTTAAAGAGTGAAAAACCTTCCTGACTTCCCCCCATACATATTGGTGACTTCAAAAGACCTTTCTAAGGCAGTTCGTTCACAAGAATCACATGCAATCATCTCTTGGGCTACACCCCCACAAATCTTATGAAGGTCTTTAAAAGGTATGGGAACAGGCTATCTCTACCCCTATCCTACTTCCCCCAAATCACATTTGCATTGGAACATAGGCCAGAATTTCATTACTCAGGCTTGTTCCAAACAATACAATGACTGACCTCCATTTTATA
Organism: Rhea pennata; assembly: GCF_028389875.1. Taxonomy (NCBI): domain Eukaryota; kingdom Metazoa; phylum Chordata; class Aves; order Rheiformes; family Rheidae; genus Rhea; species Rhea pennata. The sequence goes on from NC_084693.1 coordinate 2,175,527, forward strand.
TTTGGTAACTGTATCTAACTGTACATTGTCTTACCTTCAAAAGTAATTCTCTTCTATGTATTACACTGCCAGTTTGTGCTCTCTAAGGATCTCAGACATCATCATGCTAACTTCTTTATTGCTCTGGAGGTTATGTGATGCCTCTGCCAAAATAAGTTGCTATTGAAAAAAACTGTCATAACACTATACTTAAAATATTAAAATAAATCAAACAAATCAAAATCTTCAAACAGTATCTTGAAAAGAGATCTTTTCTGAAAATTATTTGATAAAACCAATTGCGTAGAAATTGGTTAATCCATAAATCCAAGTTATTTATGTTTTGCTCATCTGTGTCATCATGCTTTAACTTAAAAAAAACTGCAAGCATAGAAAGAACAACAAAACCGTATTTTACTCTTAAATACCATCTGAAAATCAAAAATAAAAATGTAATCCTAGATAAAGAAGCCATTTAGGAGGTCTATTTACTGAGGAAAACCTTGATTTACAGAGGCTGGTCTCTCCGGACTCCCCTTAGAGCTGAGGGAGGAGACAGGGCTTTTCTAGGAAGCAACTAGAGCACCTGTATGAAGTCCCTGCTCTTAGCTGCTCTTTAGAGGAACTGCTCACACTCCATTGACCGCCAGAGATATTCATTTTTGCTTAGACCAAGACCATTTTCTTGTTGAGGAACTCTCATTTGCTGCTCCTCAGTCATCAATATGATTATTTTAACTAAATTTGCTATAGAAGGATACAGGCACAAAATAAACTATTTTAACATTTTACATTAATATAAAATACCTCTTCTCTCCAACACAAAAACAAGTATGAAGTCTGTGGTCATTTGTTTTGTGGAACAGAATCCTCTTCCTCAGTGCCAAGAGCTCCCAGCTTTTATGTATAATGTGTTTTCTTTTGGTTTGTTCTTGTGGCCATAAATTTATTTTTGGATTCTACTCCGTTTTTGGCAGTTAAAATAGAACCATGAGGGAAGGGTTTCCTTTTTTTTTTTTTAATGAGACACACTCAAAGCAGAAAACGAAGCATACTACAAACTATAGTTTTGAAGTTTAAGACATAGTGTTCGCCATAAGATAAAGGTACAGCTCAAGCGAAAAAATCCCTCCACAGGAGCAGCAGCAGAATTTTCACAGCCCCAGGCTGTGCTGCACAGAAACAAATTTTCTCCCATCCTGCTCGAAGCAGCTGCTAACATCGGCTTTCTCTGTCGCGGTGCTAGGCATTTCGCTACCCCAGGGCAGCTGCTTGCCCTGCCTATCCATTTGTGCCAGTCCTGCTATCAATGAACAACAAATGGAGAGGATGAATGTGCACTTACAAATATGCTATAATCTTGTTCAGGCAGCAACCCCAAGCACAACTAAGAGCCTCAGAAACTGGAAGAGAAACAAAAATCATGTCTAGATGATTTTTCTCTTATAATTTCTGAGCTGGTATCATTCTTTTGGATCAGGCATTTTTAATGTTCACGATCAGTGAAGCTATTATGTGGGGTTTTAGTATACAGCACCAACTCTATTGCTGCCAAAACACTGCACTGTTTGGTGTCGGACGTGACCTTTTTTTTTTTTTTTTGATAATTCTCTTTATCATACAGCTCATTGCATTTTACACTTCCAGCCCTAATTCCCGAAATCATGTGACTGCATGAGAATCTCAGCTTCCTTTTTATCACTTGAAAAGGAGATGAAGAAGGAACTTGAAAACATGCTCTTTCAAGGCCAGACATTGAGACAAACACAATCGCCTTCATGCTTTTTTATTTTAACCGTACAACTTTTGAGACTAATTTAGTTTAGGGGGAAAGGGAGTGAAGAAAAAGCTAACTCACAATTTTGGAATGCATGGGAATGGCACCCACTGCTTATATCAGCTCTGGGTTACCTTACAGATCAAAGTAAACCCTTCTGTGTAAAATCTTACCTGCACTAGAATTAATAGTTGGAAAGTAAGTGGACACCTGATGGGACCTGCAGAGACAAGAACACAGCGGTTTCCTCGGAAGCAGCAGTCGCTGAACCTCTTTTCCAGTATCCTTCACTCAAAGGCATGCCCTGCTGTCTAGTAAAGAGCAAATTTATCCTCCTCTCCCGGCGCGGGAGCACTAAGACCATCTCCCTATGACCCAGACACCCACTTGTGCAAAAGGTATCCCCAGTTCATTGGGGGACCATGACTGCATCGCATTTGGCTGAAGTAAGTAACAGCTACCAGGGGAAGGAGGTGAAGAAGGGGGGGAATTGTCAGGTAACCTGCATCTGCCCTGTTTCTCAGGGAAAGCACGTCCAACTTGGGCAACAGGTTATCTATCAACTACATCTGGAGTGGTATTTGCCTGAAAAATACGTGCTTAAAAAATAAATTCTGTAGCTGCCACATTTAACCGAGAAACAATTTCTTCACATTTTCACGTTATTATTTGCACCAAAGCCCAGCTAAACTCCTCCTTGCCTATGCAGGGCGGTGAAATAAACTTTTGAGATTAGGGTTTAGCAATTGTTTTCTGTTCGGGCTAGGAACTACCTTGTGTTTCTCAGTAAACACCACCCCAAAGCTCAGATAAACTGTCAGGGAAAGCCTCTCCTGGAGGGAGGGGGGGGAGGGAGGAAGAAAGTGAGGTAAGGGCTGTTTTTAAGATGGAAATGAGGCGCTCGGGCGGCGCTTGCTTTCGCTCACCCCTCTCCGCGCACCTCCCCTCCAACACTGAGTGACTGAGCACCTCGAAGGGGCAAATCCGGGTGGGGGGGGGGCGAGGAGGAGACGTTGGGAAACGACCGTTGGCGGGGGGGGGGGGGGGGGGGGGGGCTCGCGCCGCTTCAAAGCTGCCCCCGCCGCGCACGAGGCGGGGGGGGGGGGGGGGGGAGGAACTGCGGCAAATCTCGGCCAATCAGCGGCGGGGTCGCGGTCGGCCCCTGCTGCCCGGAGCCGGGGAACCCCGTGGCTAACGGTTTCCCGCTCTCAGGGGGCCCGCGCGCCCTCGGGGGGGGGGGGGGGGGAAGAAGGCATGGCGCCCTCACGCTGCGCTCGAGGGGAGCCTCCCCCTCCGCGGCGCTCAGCTCGCCTCATCAGGCGTCCCTGCCCTTGAGGAAGGAAGGGGAGGGGAGGCGGCACGGCAACTGGAAGGGGAAGATAAGGGCCGAGAGGGGCGGTATAAGGGGGAGGGAAAGCGGAAGAAGGGGCAACAAAAGGAAAGAAAAAAAAGGGGGGGGGAGGAAGCAGCAGAAGGGAGAAAGCTGCACGGTCATTCTACAGCAGAGCGTCTCCTCACTGCGACAAAATGGACGACAGGAGAGCGCCCCTGGAATTCTGCTGTAGTCGGGAGAAGCCTGGTCCATTTTTAGTCTTTGGAGAAAGCAACCGGCTTCCCCCCGCTCTCCTCCAGACAGCTGCTGCCGGGAGGGGGGGGAGGGGGGGGGGAACCCGTTTTCCAGCCTTGTGGAAAATCTTGCTTCTCACAGCCGGACAGAGGATTTTACAGGAACTGAGATGTACTTTGAACCAGAGAGAGACTATCAGCCTATGGCAGAAAGAAAGGTGGTTTATTACAGGTCATGACAAGCTATGAGCCTCTGAACAGAAGGCGCTCGGGAGCCTGTCAGCCCACGCCCCGTCATTGCCTCAGCTTTTCCCCCGCATTTGAAGACATGCCTACCCAGCACTGAATCTCCTCTCGTTTCCATTGCCATGCACGTAGAAGGAGGAACAGCTTGGCTATAGTTAACATAAAAGCACCAGTATCCCCAAAAGGTACTCTCAGCTTTTCACTGTTACAAACAATCCTAAAAAGCTCAGGTTCTTCTTCCTCCAGTGGGCAAATAGGTACCCAGGGAGCAAGCAGCCAAAATGACTGAAGATAAAAAGGCAATTCTTTCTCCAACCTAAAAAAAAACCCACCCTACTAATTTCTTGCCTAATCACTCATCTAGTAGAAAAGCCTGTTTAGTTACTAGCTTTCTCAAGTGCGTCCAGGGGATTTTTGCCAAGAATACTGGACCAATCCCAAAATAAAAACAATACTACGTCTAAGCTGTATAGGGGAAGCAGCTTTTTAACATTGTTTTGTTTTTGAAGGAGGAGTAATGTGTACCAACCAGAGCAGCTACTTAGAAAAAACAGCATTAGACTTGCAGCTTGGGCTGTCAGGCACATGCAGTCAACATTTATAAAGAACATACAAAGTTTCCTGATTCTCATTTTTGTTTCCTAAGATTTAGCCAGACTTGCATAGCTAAACTACACTCAGATGGTACCAATTTATACAGTATGCAAAAGCCCTGTCAAAGTCCAGTACTCCCTTCTGTATTAAATTCATCTGGAAACATTCCAAGTGAACCATCCAGACACCGTTTTAGGCTTTCCATAGGTGTCCTTCCTTGACTGTGACGAAGTTACCAAGAACTATTATGTCAAAGTACAAGTTCTAAGCACAGAGAGATAAACAATTCTGCAGAAGGCTTTCAATTAATGAAGAAATAGCAGCAATAGCAGCAAACAATTACCTTACTCCATTTCTTAAGAAATGCTATATTCTCTACTTAACAGCTGTATATACTAAAAGAAGTAATCCAATACAATAGTCTCAATTTATTTGAAATAATTCCGTTTGAAAACTTTTTAATTTAAAATTTACAGCACACATATGGGGAGGAAACATGTTTTGTTACAACTAAAAGTTATCAGAAGAGTGCTGCAGGGTTGTTTTCTTTAATTTAACACTGTCATGGCTTTATTCAAAACACAGTTGCACAAAATCAGTTACTCCAAAGTTTAAGGAAAGAGTTTGATAAGGAACTGAAACACACTATATACATACTGCCATACAAAGAGCATTAAAATAGGACAAAACCTCTACAAAATATAAAACCCACCCTTACATATTTGCATGAAAAGACCACCCACCAAGCAAAAAAGTTTCAAAAGTTATCTGGAGGCTCTGTATTACTTTTTAAAAAATGCTATACTGTTTAATTGCATGCCAAGCTGACAAATATGAAATCATATTTAGATGGTAACACTGAGAAAAAGACAAAGTTACTTAGGAAGTAAGTTTCCTGTGAGGCTCAGATTTTTAGATGTAGTGGCTGATGCACTACACTGCAAGCTGTTTTTAGGAAGCGTTAAGTCTGCATATCTTAGGGAAGATCTGCTAACCCCTTCTAAGTTTATTTTCTATCAAATCAACTTATCCAATGTTTAAAAAAAATGTTAAAACTGCATTTGTTTACTGAAATAAGTCTGCTACTGACAATTTTAACCCACCAAAGCAGTATTTTTCTCCATTTAGAACTAACTTTGTATGCAGTACAAGATAGTTAAGGAAAACCCTGATAATGAGGTACTTTGAAGTACACATTTATAAATAATAGGTTTCACTCATTCGCTGAGACTAGAAAATAAGCAAAAACATGGGAAAAAACACCTTACTATCTCAAAGCTGAACACAAAGCAACTGCCTTGAACACAGAGCCTCCATGACAAAATAGGGTGTGCACCTACCTAAGTTTTCTATTCATTCAGTATTCATACACAAACACAGGAACTTAGATTGTGGTTGCAAATGTAGTTTCACCACTACTTTTCTAGTGTCTTTACAGATACTCATTAAAAAAATGTAAAACCCATTTAGTCAGTTGATTTCTAAATATATTGCCATCTGCCTGACACATTTCATTCAAATGCCTTTAATGGCTGGCTAAGCTTTACAGCTACATGAGAAACTATGATTTAAGGCTCTATTTGGGGAAAAAAACACACACAAGAAATTGGGCATTGCAGAACCTCAACCCTGCAGTATCTAAACTTGATTTACGAGTTGGAAGTTGCACTTAAAGTCTGCTAGTGTGTGAAATGCCTTAATATTCACAGATAACCGATCTGTGGGTGACTGGCTCTTTTACCTAGGTCCAGGAAATCTCCCTCTTCCCCACGTTGGTGTCTCCCCCCATTTTAATGACAGCTATTGTCAGCCAAGACAGATACAAAAATAAGTCTCTTGAATAAAGCTGTGTGTGATATTTGGTTCAGTACCTACGCAAAACAATGTAAATTAGTTTTATCTCAAGACTGCTGTTTTAAATCCAAATCATGACTGAAAGAGGAATGCTGTATGTTGGAACTTGTTTTGCAGTGGCTCAAATGGAAAACATAAATCCATTGGGGCAGAATTATTAAGACCCGTTGGTCACAACAAGGTTGCTAGAAAAAAAGCTTGTCTGCATGTCTCCTGTACTTACCACTGGCTGTATGTAACGAAACAAGTTTCTGCAGCCATTCAATATATAAAAAAAACCCTAAAGTATTAACTAGTATTATACATAAACTTGAATGTTTTACCTACAACCAGATTTAAAAAGTTTAAAAGGAGAGCGGCAAAGAAAGACTGAACTTAGGCTTATCTTTTCCCCTTCAATGATTCTACAAAAGTCGAGTTTTCTGTTTGGAAAAATGTGCTTGAAGGAGTTACCCGTTAACTTTTGCATTAGAAATGCATGTATCATATAGCCAAACACCACAATGGTTGCAGAATTACTGAAAAGACAATGTAGGAGCTAGGTGAGTGAAAGCTGAACAAAAGACTTTTAACAAAATTGTTTAAAACTATGGATTATTTACTTCTGTTAATACCTGCAATGACTCTGTTTTGGAGCAAAGTTTAAGGATTACAACCCTTTCAGTTTGCCAAGATACATTCTTGAAGGTATCTAGTGAATGCTCCAGCAAACAATGAACTTTTGACCAAGCAGAAAAAGATGTTCTGAAACCTGCTTAAGCTTCGCAATGTAACACACAAAATGGGATAGAAGACAAAAAAAATTAAAGGAATCACCTTCTAAAAAGCTGAAATAAGATGTAATCGAGTTGTTGATTTGAAATAGAATCCCTGGTAAACTCTGCCTATGGTCAACTTCTCATTTGAGGCAGCCTTGAGTTTGTCATATAGTATTTCTGACTTCAGCTTTTTAAAATATAAAAACTTGAAAATCTTGAAAGAAATCCACCATACTTAACCCATGTAAATGAATGTTTTCACTCTGGGCTAATGACCACCAACACAGCAAGCCTGTATAAAATTAAAGAGCTCCAAATAAAATTCTAAGGGAAAACTTGACAATGGCTTCAGTGATTATAGGGCTGAAAATTGTTTTCTACATATAGGTTCACTAACAGGCTATTATATCTTATTTGGAATGATAAAAAGGGCAAGAATAGTAAAACCACACTTTTCCTATAAAAAGTTAACATATCTTCTGTAGGGACATCTATGGTACATGGAGACATACAGATCTGCATAATCACTATTGCGTATTCTGTAACTTAAGAGTCTGGTCCTACTTGTGTCTCTAACAAATTAATCATCCTCTTCCTCGCCTTCATCTTCAGGGTCTCGTTTCCTCTTCTCTCCTCGAATACCCTCTGCTAATGAAAAGAGGTATGCATACATCTCGTTACATTCTGTTCAGCCATCAAATATTAAGACATTTTTAAAAAGCTAACAAATAGATTACTGCTTATTTGTAGTTACTACATTCAGCACTACCATCTCTATGTTACTTATGGCTCTCTCTGAAAAAAAAAGATCAGTTTACATTACTCTGAATAATTCTTGCAGATCATATTAAACTAAATACAAGCTAAGCACGTGACATTCCATACAGGAATTACCAATATGATGTGCATTTATAAGTAACTGTTTCTGAATTAAGTGCTCTGTGTGCCATAATTGAATATATATATATATTGCAGAACTAAAATAGAAGTGACATTTTGGTATTTCCTTTAGTCTTTAGAGTTTCCCCAGAACTCAGAATATAAGTTTCTGCAGCAACCAAATTAAATATACTCTATTCCCTCCCCAACTGAAAAGCTGCTCTAAGCACCTGGCATAAAAAAAAAAAGAAAAAAAAAGAAAAAAATCAGCTTATTCCTAGAAATATGCTTAATTCAGTCAGTGGACTGTGCGCTCTTGTGGCAAAATCATGAATTGCAATTTGGTTGGTAAATTGGCAATTTGATCTAGCAGTCATTTCCTGGCTAATCAGCTATCCTGACTGCCTTTGTTGTCTTAACAGATTTACATGCTGCATTTCTAAGAGTGAAGAATCAGCATCGCTAACTCAAAACTACAGTTTTTCAAGTGCAAGATACACATCTCCAAAACCTATTCCATTAAGCTAAGCACCCGGATCAGATTGTCACTAGACTAGTGACAAATTCTAGAAATTCTAAAATTTGCTTAGTTTATACAGACATGAAAGTAGGCATAAGGACTACACAAGAGCTCAAAGCTTTGCAGCTGTGGATAGCCTTTGAAGATCAGGACAGAGTTGCTAACCATTAGACAAGTTAAGTTCTTGAACAGGCTTCTAGAAAAAAAAAATCCCTAATCATAGTGCACATAGAAGCAACAATAAGCCTTCTACCAATGGAGTAACTTTCGTTCCAGTACTTCAGAACAGACTAGGAACTTCAAATGTAAGGCTGGTCCCTACCGCAAAGGCTTGGAAAGCCCAAACAAGGTGCAAAAAAGAACAAGTACTGTTTGACTCGTTCATTTTATTGCAGCTCCTTTCTAAACATGAAAAGATAAAGACAGAAATTATTGTATGGAAAAAAAATACACTCAAGTAACCTACTTCTGCTTGCAAACAGAACTTTATGGTCTGAAAAATACCAAGGAAATAGTATCAGCCTCCAAGAACACCACTGTCTCCACATAAAGTTTACATATTTAATACATCATAGCTTCCTAAAACAAGATGAACCATCATCTTCATTCTCTCTCTCTCTCCTTCTTGCCCTCTCCCCTCCTCCCAGTCTCTGACAGGTATCTTCAAGCTTTTGATTATTATATGTCTTTCATAGAAACAGTAACTTATGAAGTTAAGATGTTGCAACCATTGATTAAAAAATTGATTAAAAAATACGTATGATCAGGCTCACTCATTAGATAACACAGTATCCTGTGTAATGACTTGAGATTGCCTTCTAGGAGTTGCCTCTCTTACTGGAGAGGCCACTTTCAGCTTGATTAAGGGAGAAGGTGTATCTACAGCTGCTTTTAGGCCTTCATCTGTGAAGCCTCAGGTGTATTAAATAAGATGTTTTAAATGTATATAAATGATATTGGCAAAGTATACACAAGAGTGCCTCTCCTCTCCATGTCAGAAAATTAACATTTCTTTCATCTTAGAAAAGTGTTTCAACCAAAAGCTTGAGAAGCTGTCATTCCCTCCATATTTTTATTTTACAAGCAAGTAGACAAAAAATAACAAATACTGCACAGTTACTTTATTACCTGCTCAACTTGAATTCCTGCTTAAACTCATCCTAAAAATACTTCACATACCTTTAAAAACAAATCAGCTACACCGTGATTTATGCCAATAAAGTACATATCCCAAACACGCCAAATTACAGTAATATAAAGAATAACTGTTTTAGCCAAATTACAGTAATATAAAGAATAACTGTTTTAGCCAGTTTAGCTTTAATACTTAGCAGAGAACTTACCTTCTTCCTCCTCGTCACCTCCTTCTTCAACATAGTCGTCATCATCATCTTCGTCCTTTAAAGAACATGGAAAAAGAGAAAACCAAACAGTTAATATCTTCAAAAATCACTATTTTTTGTCAAATGATTTTTTTAAGCTGATAGTTGGAACAATATAAACCAAACATAAGCTCCAAAATATTAAGCAGTGGTGCAAGATGTCTGCCGTATTGGCACAAGTGTGCAAGAAAAATTGAAATTGTCATATGTATCTGCTATTTCAAATTTTATACAGAGTATAATGTAGCAAATGAATATATGAAAGTATTTAAGATTCAACGTGACATCTGCCTTTAGAACATGGGAATTAAAAACACTCTGGATTAATCCACTACAATTAGAATGGTGCACGATTCCGCTTTCCAAAATGCGGGAAAAAGCCAGCAGCCTAGAACTCTCTCAAGTATGTACCCTTCACCTTGACCAGCATCGGTTCCACATCTAAACAAATACAAACTCAGTATCTGCTTTTGTTGCACCATCATCAGAAGGGTCAGTTTTAAATGCCTTTAAAAATTTCACAGCTGTGTGCTGTAATTCCTAACCTTCTAACATGCAGAGCTACTACTAAAGACCAAAACCAATTTCCGTTATCCTTCCTAGTCACATATTGTTCATTTTCCAAAGGAACTACCTTTAAGGTCATAGCTTCAAAACTGATTTAATTTAAGCCCCATGAATTGTATTTCCAGCCATTACCTCCTCAGACTATTAAAGCAGGTATGGTTGCTCATAAGCCTATGGAAGACAGCAAGCCATACAAGCACTAGTTGAAAGAACAAAATGAAGAACATAAAACAAGAGAGTTCAGTTGAAGGTTTTCTGCATGTTCATGTGGAATTCAGCTGATAAAAAGTAAAACCTTACCAAGAGTTACAGTAATGGAAGTGCTGTCCACATTTTTTGATTTTCACAAATGACATTCAGAAGGTCTGAAATGTGAGGGCTGCTTCCATAGAGAATTGCACATAAAATCCATGCCACGCATTTTCTTATTGGAAACCATTCTAGTCATCAAAAGCAGAGGACTAAGATCAGGAGTCCTGGATTTTATCTCTGCGCAATGATCATTCTGACACGACCAGTTTATTTCTGTAAGAATCCACTCACAACATTGAAAAAAAGCGTGCATTTTCCTGTTCCAACCTCCTAATACTTCTCCATTTGCTTTTTAGCACAATGTTACTTGGAAGAGCCTGTGACAATGCTATTTTTTTACAGGTTTTCAACAGCAACATTGAAAAAAATTCAAGTGAATACATGAAAAAAAATAGTATTACAAAAAAAAATTTCCTTTGTTTCCTCATACTTGAAGTACTGATAACTTGTTGATGCTCCCTTCTCTTCTTTCTCTACACCAAAGTATTTTCTTCACTTTTCCAAAAAATTATTAGTTCAGTCTACTTAATATAGATTTCTATTCTGACAGTTTAGTTCATAGCAGTGCAGAGTTTCAAAATGTGGGAATACTGTTTTGTTCACTTACAGTTCACTTTACAGAGTAAAGAGACTAACTATCCAAAAGCATCTTCATAGTTCACTGCCACCAGTCATGCTCAAGTCAGAATTTTGTATTTCAAGAAGAGCAAAGGCTCCTCTAAAATACCATTTTGTACACACGTCTGCATATACGCAGGATTTGTAATACTCAGTGTTTAAGTTAACACCCAAGTCTGTAGCAGTTTCCCTTCATTTCTTGGATTCAGTAGAATGGACTAATTTTACCTGGATCTCCTCTTTCATCAGATATGAAAGACCAACTTCCTCCTCCTCTTCACCTTCCCCCAAATCTGAACCTCCATCATCTTCATCATCTTCCTCTTCATACTCTCCTGGCGGACCAGCTTCATCCTCATCTTCATCGTCGTCGTCTTCATCGCCTTCTGAATTTAAGAATAGATGTTCCTATTACATATACTCTAAGTTTCATAAACTCATCTTTATGCAAGTCTTCCAATGCTAACTTAAGCTACTTGAGGCAATTTTTCTAGAACAGTTGTTTAATGTAGACAACACATGAGAAACAAACATGATTTTAATAAAGTTAATCTTCATATAGTTTTTTCCTGAAGAGAGGCTACCATCACAAGCTTTAGGCAAAGTTTTCAATGCCTGAAACAATTATATATGCAGACTCTTGCATGGGATCTGAAATTAGTTAGTGGAGGAGAAAGAGAAGCTTCTCCGTAGAACCAAACCCTAAAACTTTCAAAAGCAAAACCAGCTCAACACACCACATCCATCTAGCTTTTAAACACTTATCAGTAACTATAAAACAGCTATAGTTCTGAGGAGTAAATCTCTCGTTTCATTTCTATGTCTGGAGCACGTAATCACTTCCAGTTTCAGTTAAGTGAATTACAAGAAGTGACAAGGTCATTTAACATTTAAATTACTTTTCAAGTTAGTGCCCTATTAATCAGTTTTCAAGTATTGGTTTTATTTTTTCCAGGTGTAGACTACTCTGCTTACATCAAGTTTGTTTAAACCCAGAGTTCCAGACTTGGATCTGTGCGTGTACTACTCAGCAGCCCCTTGCGACATACATCCCAGCAATCGGCAGCGGCACCTTCTAGCTAATGATATGTGAGGCACACAGAAAATATTTAGGAACCCCTGCCATAAACAGACACAACCCAAACGTAGCTAGTTATCTGGATATTTAGAACAAATAGAGACATAAGACACTGCCTCTTAACAGCAGCCTTATTGTATTTGTTAACAGTACTCAAACATTTTAGATGTTTTCCATACTTGTTTTGACTGCCAGTCATCTGCTAAGCCAAAAGCATTTCAAGAAAATGTGTGCACACTCCTCTGCTTTCCATCGTATCAAGGTAGAATTTGTAGCCACGCAGTGACAGACCCATACTTAAGGGTTTGGTTCCAAATTTGTTAACAGAAAAAAAACAAAACAAACCTCATTAACCTCATTGTAATATTGATTAAAGCCAAATGGCAGATCAGAAAGAACTGTATCTTTGTTTTGCATAAAAAGCTATTATACTTGAGCTACAGGACTGAAATCATTATCATCTTACACTTTTTCTGTAGGCCCAAAAAAATAAAGTTATAATTTCCTACCGAATAACAAGGGAGGTTTCCTTTTGCTTCGTATCATTCACTAGCGTCAAAGTGCTCTACCACTGGCAGCAACTTACTTGTGGAATATTTGTGTCTTTTTAAGAATACCTTCACTCACGTTTTGTTAAATTTAAAAAGCTTCTGTAAGAACACTCAAATGCCTCAACTGCAGTTTTCCTACTGTATCACAGTATTTCAATAGTGAATGAGTTCTAGAAGTCTGTGCTTCAAAAATAAGAGCACGATATCATGTTCGTGCTTTCAAGGAGCCATTATACCCCACATTACATTCACATCTTATTACAGGATGCTATTTCCAGCTATGGTTTATTTGGGGAAGTTACCCTCATCATCATCGTCTTCCGAGTCCGGTGCCTCGTTATCTTCCTGATCAAATCCATCTAGGTACGTGATTTGCTGAAGCAGCTCAAAAATGCTGTCCCTGTAATCCTCGAGGTTTGTAATCTCACAGTTGAACAGGTCAAGGCTCTTCAAGTTTTTAAGATTTTGCTGAAAGCAAATGAAAAGTTTTTTCTCCCCTTCTTGTTGACACAACTATGTGGCACCCCAAGTTACAGTGCTCTCCTAGCCCAAATACAGTAAACTATATACTCAAGCAGAGTTCACTATAGCCCCATCCCTTCTCTTCTGTGCAGAATTTTCCTCCACATTAAATGCAAGCTTCAATTCAAACAGTTGTTTGGAATGATTACAACTTCTAATGCAAGTCACCACGGTGCTTTTGCACATCAGCTCCACAGCGTACTTAGAGCACGCCCAACGCATCCATGAAGCGCTAGACCATCAGGCACACGCTGCACAGCGGATGGGCAAAAACTCAGCTCCAACTGCCTTTCAGTATAGTTTGACAAATTTACAAATTATAGTTTGACAAACTACAGGCATCTTGTGAGGAGCAAGCAAGAGACATTTCGCAGGATAACACTACGGAATTTGCTTTTCAAACAGCTGACCATTTTTCTTACCTTTTAGGTTTTGCACACAGAGTACACACCACGTGCATGCCCTAGCAGACAGCTAAGATCTAAATAACAGTGTTTCTCCTACAGAGCATTATAACTACTTTACTCGATCTGAGAACTGCTGGGTCAAAGCGTGTGAAAGCAGACAGAGAACCTCTATGAGCATACCTGAAAATATGCAGATTATATCAAAGTCCTGATAAAAAGAAATAATCATTTAGCTGGCAAGATTGGTGCAAAGACCACGCTTGGTAATGACAGGTGTTGGCAGCTTCCTTCTACACTTGAATAATCTACTAGCAGTGCTTTCCAGGTATGCTCCTAAATGACTGTCCCCCACACACACATCCTAATCACTTCACAATTTAATAAAAGCTTATGGCAGTTGCTTATTAGACAAATTACACTTTAACAAATGAACAGAGAGGATCAGCAATACAAAACTTGGCCAGTTTTCTATCAAAGACAAAACAGAAGTTCAAAAATGTCTCATTCAGTACATCCCATTACTATCACAGGAAGAATTTTTACAACGGCACACTTACAATATCACTTTTTTCCAGAACTGGCAAAAAAAACCCCACAGAACATAGGTTAAAAAAAAAAGCACTTCATTTTTGGTGCCTTTTAGTTGTGCTGAAAAGGGACATAAGCAGCTAAAACATGTATCGCATTATATCTTCATAGCTGCTGCTTTCTTACATAACACTAGTTTAAACCCCACTTATTCTTTTTCTATTGTACTTGTAAAAACATCTTATATGCAGCCCTGAGAGCAATGCCTGTACCATTCTATTGCAAAAATTCATCTATTCATTTTTCTTTAAGAAAGATAACATTTATTAGATTTAAATTTCCAATTAGCCTCCTCACTTCATACTTACAAGAGCTTCCACAGTGCCAAGATCTTTGATTTTGTTGCCACTTAGATTTAGATATGTGAGATTTGGACATCTTTCTGCAAGGACCTCCAGGCCTCCTGAAATTATGTTGTCGCTCAATTCCAACTATCATACAGAAAAAAATATGTAGTTAAATGGTTGGTTTCTTGCTATCAGATTCAGACCACTTTATTTTTCATCACTCTCCCTCTAACTCTACAATTTAATCACAAAGCTGAACACTTCTGAACAGTCCCAAAGTTAACAAACATTAGCTGCGTTAATCAGCACTTTCACAGTCAAAAAGTTCCTTTAGGTTTACTTTGAGAATGACAAAATATTCCTTAAGGCTTCATGGGTTTTGATACTTAAAGTTAGCAGAATACTTAAGACTGGAATTCACTGCAATCCTTTATTTTGTCAGTAACATGCACATGTACTTCAGTGGCCAAGCAACCAAAAACCCCGTATCAACCATTAGTATTCAAAAAGATATGCCAACCTTCACATTTTCAACAGACAAGCGTTTACTGCTCTAGGAGTTGTTGACCAAGAGTTATTTGGACATAATTAACTAGAGCCGCCCCAAACAATTTTACATCTCCCCCAAAAATGCAGATTGGCATCACTTCACAGGCCTGCAATCTCCTACAACGCTTCCAGTGATATGCAAATTAAATTGCAAATACCAAAAGGCACAACAAGTTGCAGCGCCCAAATCACACCGTTTCCAAACGTACCTTTCGGAGCTTACTCAACGTGGGAAGTTTGGCCAGTGATGTCAGCTCTACGTTGGCCATGCTAAGAAACTCTAGCTCTTTAAATGAATCATTCAGACCTTCTATTTCACCATTGCTGGATCGGCAGTTATCGAGCACCAACTCTGTCACCTTCAAATAGGATGTTAAGTCACTTGTCAGTTTAATGAGCATCACTAAACCGTGTACTTTGTACAAACCACAACTCAAAGGCTGTTAAACACCTGGTTTGTACTTAATTTAAACCAGAACTTAAGTTTTTTGCGGTCTGAAGTCTCAGAACCCGCCTGTTTTAAGAAGGTATGCAACAGTTTCCCTTCTTAAAAGCGCGTTTCAAACACTGCAAATACAGCTATCTAAAAAGAAACTTTAGCGTACCCGCAGCCCTACTTTTATGGCTTCATGTAGTGCCACCACAACGTGGGGAAACAGTGTAACCCTTAACATAAACGCATACACAGAAATCAGGAGGTCAGAGCAGATCGACAGCCCATCAAATACAACACCTGGTTCCCAGCAAAGGCCTGATTACACTGAATGAGAGGAAACACCAAGAACATGCAATTTGGGCAGCCTGAGATTCATCTGCTCATTTTACCGAGAGGGAGGAGAAGCAAGTTTCCTTCCCATCAGTTAGTGGTTCACTTGTATACCAAAACTGCAATAGATTATGCACAATTATTAGAATTTAGAAACTAGGTAGGGCACCTACTAATATCTAAAGCCATTAAATTTCTTTCTGAATCCTAGACTTTCTGACTTCGGATTATTTTAGCAGGGAGCAGTGCAGGTTAATTAAGCATAATTAAATAACTCCCTTATGCCTCTGATACTAAAATAACTTAGATTATCAATGAAGGTCTCAGAGAGGAGTTAACAAGGAGCATCTAACAAACTTTGCATTATTTTATACATTACAGAGCACACTACTCATTAAAAAGACAGTTGACAACGTGACTATGCCCTTCCCCAGCACGCTTTTAAGTAAAATTTTACAACTGCCTTCTCATGTTGTGGAGGGAAACCGAGCTTTTAAACTCGTAGCCCGATTTGTCAGCTTGAGAGAGTCTCAAAATTTTCTGTTTTTCTTTGAAAGAAAAGCAAACACTGTTGTTTTCTTTTAAAGAAACTCACCAAGGGAGGGGGGGGTCTTTGTGCCTTAGGCTACAACATACAAGCATCTGCCAACCTAAAAGCGTCACTAGGCCTTTTAAGATGACCTGCCACATGTTACCGAAACACACGCTGTTTAGCTGAAAAAAAAAGGAGTTTAGGAATTACTTTTTTTGGTTTCTTTTCCCCCCGTTTTCTTTCTTTTTCCCCCCGAGGCAGGTCGGTGCCCCGGGCACTTGGCGCTACCAGCCTGGCCGGACTTTACGCTGCGGGGGAGCGAGGCAGGACCGGTCGATGGCTGCTCTGGGCCTGACCTCGATGCGAAAACATCTGGCAGGGGCAGCGCTCGGTGGCGGGACGGGCCCGGCAGCAGGGCGAGCGGGGGCCACCGCGTTACTACGGGGCATTAACTCCGCCGCCGCTCACTCCCGGGGGGGGGGGGGGGGGGGGGAATTGGGGGGGGAAAAAAGGAAAATGAGGGGAGGGGAAGGGGGGGAATAGAGGGGGGGAGAAAAAGGGAAAGGGGGAGAGGGAAAAATAAACAAAACAAGTGGCCCAGGCTCTTTTCCCCATGCCGTCGGGGCGTTTCAGCACCCGCATCCCCGGGGAAAACGCGCACCCGGCGGCACCGCGCACGGCAGCGGCGCGCCGCTCTCTGCGCCGCTTCGTTTTGTTTTAGTGCGGTTTTTTTTTTTTTTTTTTGGGGGGGGGGGGGCAAAAAAAAAAAGTAAGTTTGGGGAGTTAAGCGCGATTCGGGCGCCGCTCAGGACCGCGTGGGAGTGAAGCGGGGTCTGTGTGTGTGTGGGGGGGGGGGGGGGTCGGAGCCACGCGGGCCCAGGGGAAGGGGCTCGGCCCGGCCCAAATGGCCCCAAAGCAGAGTGCCCCCCCCCCCAAGCAGACAGCGAGGGAAAAGGAAAAAAATAAATAAATAAAAATCCTCCCCCCCCCCCCCCCCCAAGCCGCCCCGCTCCAGGAAACCCAAGCCGCTTAAGATGGATTCGGTGCAACGATGCCCTGTTTACACGCGCGAAGTTGAAAACGAGGCAAATTACGTCTTTTCCGAAAAGAATAATAACAATAATAATAACAACAAGGAATAAAAGTTGCGGGGCCGCCTGCACGCAGCGGCCTCCCCCTTCCCCCCCCCCAAACTCCGGGGGGGGCGCGGGCGCCCCCGAGGCGCGGAGCGAAGTTGGCGGCAGCGGTGAAGGGGGGGAAGGAGGAGAAGAAGGAGGGGGGGGGGGAGCGAAGGCGGCGGCTTCGGTGGGGGGGGAGCAAGTTACCGCCGCAAAACCGCCCCGGGGCCGGCGCCCGGAAGCGCCGCCCGCGCCCGCGGGGCTCCTGCGCCACGGCTGACCCAGATTCGGCGGCGGCGGGGCCGGGCCGGGCCGGGCCGGGCCAAGCCGAGCCGAGCCGGGCCGCGAAGGCGCCCCCCCCTTCCCCGTCCCCTTCCCCTCCCTCCCTCCCCGGCGCCCCCTCACCTTCTCGGGCGCGCGGTTCCGCAACTCCAGGTTGATGCGTTTCTTCATCTCCATGGCCCCCTCCCTCCCGCGGCTCCTCACTGGAGAGGGAGGGCGGCCGGGCGCCGCGCACGACGCCCCCGCGGTCGCTGCTGCGGCTGCGGCGGCGAAGGAGCCGCGAGGCGGGACGGGAACTCGGCCGGCAGCCGCCGCCGCCGCCCGCCCGCCTGGCCCGCGCGCGCAGCTCCGGCCCCGTCAATGGCCGCTCGCACACTGAGCCTCCATGACATGGCGCATGGCGCCCCCTCCGCCACGCCACGCCCCCCGCCGGGGCGGGGCTTCCTCCGCCACGCCGACGCCTCTCATTGGCTGCGGGCCGCCGGGGGAGAGGGAGGCGCTCCGATTGGCTGGCCGCGGTGCCCGTCGGCGGCGCGGCGCTTTAAAAACAGGCCCGGCGGCGCGCGGCGGGCGCTGCCTTTGTGCGCGCGGGCGCACGTGGGGCGGTGTGTGCGCGCGCGCGCTCGTGGGCGGGGCCCGGCGCTCGTGGGCGGGGCCGGCGCGGGGAAGGAGGGGGCTGCGTTGGGGACGGGCACTAGCACGAGTGGGTTTTTGCACGCCCGGTTGCGCGGGGGCGCTGCAGCTGCGGCTGTGCCCGTGGGTTTTTGCACGCCCGGTTGCGGGGGGGCGCTGCAGCTGCGGGTGTGCCCGTGGGTTTTTGCACGCCCGGTTGCGGGGGGGCGCTGCAGCTGCGGGTGTGCCCGTGGGTTTTTGCACGCCCGGTTGCGCGGGGGCGCTGCAGCTGCGGGTGTGCCCGTGGGTTTTTGCACGCCCGGGGGCGCTGCAGCTGCGGGTTTGCCCGTGGGTTTTTGCACGCCCGGTTGCGGGGGGGCGCTGCAGCTGCGGGTGTGCCCGTGGGTTTTTGCACGCCCGGTTGCGGGGGGGCGCTGCAGCTGCGGGTGTGCCCGTGGGTTTTTGCACGCCCGGTTGCGGGGGGGCGCTGCAGCTGCAGGTTTGCCCGTGGGTTTTTGCACGCCCGGTTGCGGGGGGGCGCTGCAGGTGCGGGTGTGCCCGTGGGTTTTTGCACGCCCGGTTGCAGGGGGCACTGCAGCTGCGGGTTTTGCACTTGGAAGTTTGTGCATGCCCAGTTGCGCGGGGGTGCAGCGGGTGAGGTTTTGCGTGCTCAGTTGCATGCAGGCACAGTTTTGCACGTGGGTTTTTGCACGCCTGGTTGCATAGGAGGCCTTTACGTAGGGTTTGGCATGCCTGGTTGCTCGGGAGAGCTGCAGACAGAAGATTTTTGCGCGTGTGGCTCTGCACGCCCAGTTGCTCGGGGATGCCCTCTAGCTGTGATTTTACGTGCGGGATTATCGCTCACCTGTTTGCACAGGCAGTTGCAGGCAAGGCTTTGTGTGGGGGGGGTTTTGCGTGGCTGATTGCGTGGGGCAGCTCCAGGTGGGATGTTGCAGGTGGGCGTTTGCTCAGCTGGTTGCCCAGGGTGCAACCAGGCAGCCCTTGCACCCATGCACGAAAAAGCTCGCCCCGGCCGTGCTGCTCTTGCTGGCTTCCAGTTAATCCCAATCCCGCAAATCCTGACTAAATAGGAAACTATTCCCTTGTTCCGCTTGGCGAGAGAGCTGCAAAAAAAGCTTGCCAGCGCGTTGGCTCGAGTTCACATTTGGACCCTGCCAACTTGGGGCCTCGAGTTTTTTCAGCCGCTGGTGCATGGTCCGCCCCCCCCCCCCCAAACCCCAGCTTTTCTGATATATTTTCCCATTTTCTTTGGGAAGGAAGATGCCGTTCGGCAACGCCGGGGCGGGCGGAAACGCTTCGGCCGACGGGAGGCGGCCGGCTGCAGCGGACAAGAAACTCTAAATATTTGCGCGCTTTCGACTGCGCGACACAAATAGCTGGAGACGTTTCGGCAACTCGGTGTCAGAACGCAAAACCGCCCCGCCGGGATGTTCTGCTTCGTATAAACTTGGCAGAGAAAAATATTTCCTGTTTCGTAAGGTGAGCGTCGGTGGGCGCAGCAACCCGGTTTTTGGCGCTTGTTTGAGAAAGGGCGTTAAAAACGTGGCCGAGATAAGCGGTTCTTGCCGAATCTGCGATGCGCTTGGGCTGGAGGCTGTTTCGCTTGAGCCGCTCTCCGAAAAGGGAGCGTCTCCCCCTTGCAAAAAGGAGCGTCTCCCCCTTGCAAAAAGGAGCGTCTCCCCCTTGCAAAAAGGAGCGTCTCCCCCTTGCAAAAAGGAGCGTCTCCCCCTTGCAAAAAGGAGCGTCTCCCCCTTGCAAAAAGGAGCGTCTCCCCCTTGCAAAAAGGAGCGTCTCCCCTTGCAAAAAGGAGCGTCTCCCCCTTGCAAACCTGCCGGCACCGGGGCCGGCTCGGGCTGTCTCGCGCGGCGCTGACACCGGGAGCCGGTTGTTAACGATTTTATTGGCAGCGGTTCGTATTTACAGCGGGATGAGAGGAAAAGGGCCGAGGCGCTTATTATTATTAATTATTATTATTCGCTTCTTTGCAGGCGAGCCGCCGCGCCTGGGACGAGAGGGAAAGCTTCGGAAGCGGCCGGGCCGCCGCTGCCGCGGCGCGGGAAGACGCCCTGGAAACGCCGCTCGCGCAGCGCTCGCCCCCGGCGTGAGCCGCGACGCCCCGGGTCTTGAGTCGGGGGGGGGGGCGCTCCGAAACGCCGCTCCGGAGCGATCGGGGCCGTTCGGGCTTAAATACCTAGAAGCGTGCGAGCGCTCGGCTGCTTTCTGGGGAGGAAAACGGGGCATCAGAGCAGGAAACCCAGGAGGCCGAGGAGGATGCCGAGGGGCAGGTGGCCGCGCAGAGCCGATCCCGCCGACTCCTGGTATTCCTGCGGAGGCGACGGGAAGAGGTCGGTCGTTTAGAGGCGGCTTTGCCGGGACGGGGGACGCGACGCAGAAGCCCTTCGAAAAGGACCTTGCTGATCGGTTTATTTTGTGTTTTTAAGGCCGTTTTTGGCGGGGGGGGGGGGGGCCACGAAGAGGCACGCCGGCTTACCTCCTCGTAGGCGTACACCGTCGGTATTAACGTCACGTTCTCGTAGTAATATTCTGCGGTCGAGTACAAGTAGTCGCCTGCAACGAATAAAATGTACATATAAAATATATATATATATACATAAAATATATATATATAAAAAATGTATATATATATAAAATATATATAAATATGTATTTTATTATTTTAGACCGCCCTGCGCATCGCTTGCTCGCGGGGCTTGTTCCCGTTCAGCGCCGGGTACGTGTCGCGCGCGGTGTAATTCGGCTCGGAGGGATCGGACGCGCGACGGGGTGCCGGTGCGGCTGGAGAGCTCGTCCTGCGGGCGCTTTCCCCGCCTTTTGGCCCCGCTCGGCGGCTGCTCGAGCGCGTCCACGCTGTGTTTCCGCTCCGTTCCCGCGGAGCCTCAGCGGCGCGAGGTCCCCGCTCGCCGCCGCGGCCGGAGACCTCCAGCCCTTTCCAACCCCCCCCTCCCCGGTTATCCCGTGCTTCGCTTGTGCCCTTTCGCGTGGGAGGATCCAAAAAAGCAGCGTTTCTCACCAAAGTTGGACGCGTACTCATAGAGAAACTCCATTACCTCTTCTTGCGTCTCAGCGGTTCCTTAAAAAAAAAAAAAAAAGAAGGAAAAACAAAAAGGTGGCAGGCTGCTCCGCAGGTGCGGTTCCGTCCGCAGCTGCGCTTTCCTGCGAGGTGGCCGCGGCCTTCGGCGAAGCCGCTCGCGTTTCCGTAGGGCCGAGCCTCTATAAATAGGTTTGGGAGCAGCCCGGCGGGGCTGAAGCCGCCCGGAGCCCGGCTCGCTTCCCTTTTCCGAGCGTCAGGTTGGCCGCGTTTTCCCTTTCCCCGGCGCCGTCTCGTCGAACGGGCTACTTCGGGAAAGAGGAAAAACGCGCGCTCGCGTCCTTATTCCCGCGGGAATAAGGGTAATTCCAAAAATAACAATTCCGGGGTTCCCCTGGGAGCTCCGGGATGCAAGGAGCGCGGCGCTGCCCGGGCTCCGCGCGCTCTCCCGTCTTTCCAGCTTTCCCAAACCCTTAGGCCGAGTCGGCCGCTGCGTTTAGGCTGGGAGGATGCTAAGAATAATCCGTACGGGAATCGCGTGTCGCTGGGCGGCCAGCGAGGGCGAAGAGCTTCCACGTGGAAATCCCCTGGCGCGGGCAGGCTCCTGCCGCCGGGGTTTAACCCCGCGCGGGCTCCTTCCCGCGCCGGGCGGCGTCGCTGACTCTCGCCGCCGCGGCAGCGGCGTGGGAAACACGAATTGCGAAGCTGCGTTTTGCAAGCGCGCGCTCGCTTGCAGCTCAGCGCTCGTGCGTTGGGTTTTCTCCCGTTTTTTTTTTTTATTATTATTATTATTTTTTTTTTTTTTTTTGCCCCCGCTGCCCCGTCCCGAGCGGCGTCCCGTGGAAACGCCGCGGCGGTTCCCGCGCGAGCCCGAGGAGAAGGGGAGGGGGGGAAAAAGCAAAGCGTTTTTTTTTTTTTTACCCAGCCCGACGCGAAGAGCCAGGAGGGCCGCGAACAAGAAGTTTGTCATCGTCCGCTGCGGCGCGGGCGCCCGGCGCTGCTCCGCGGGAATTTCTCCAGAGGCGCCGGCTCGGGAACAGGAAATGACACTCGGCCGAGGGCTGCGCGCGGGGGGGACGGGACGGGACGGGTCCCCCCCCGGGGGACCGCCGAGCCCGGCGGCCGCGCTGGGGCGGGTTGTGCGGCCGCTTATTGGCTGCGGGAAAACGGGAGGGGGAAGCGAAGGAGCCTCCCGGCCGCCGCGCCGGGGTCCCACCGCGCCGGCTCTTCGGAGGGGCGCGCACAGTTAGGGGCTTACTTGGGTTATTCGGCTTATTTGGGTTGCTGAAACAGAGAAATGCGCTGGTTTGAGATGCTTTCAAAGCCATGTTCTGTTTTTTGGGGGGTTTTTTTTGGTTCTCTTTCTGCATCTGGAGGATGTGGTGCTTCGGTATGCATCGATATCAGCATCTTTTTTTTTTTTTTGTCTTTTTCCCTCCTTGCTCTTCTAAAAATAGAATAAAAATAGGCAAAATAAATAAATAAAGTGGCTGGGAGAGGTTTTTTTGGAGATGGAGAGCAGCGATGGAAACACGGTCCCGCCGGGGGAGCTGCGACTGCCCGGCGCGGCTTTGCTGCGGGAGGGAACCCGGGGTGCCGTGGTCGCCCGATGATAAACTCGTTATTTTGGTTATTTTTTTAATGAATTGACCCAGTGCGGTGCCTGTTTTTTTTGGGGGGGGGGGGGCTGTAGCAAATGCTCCGGTAGAGCGGCGATCGCCGGAGCAGCCGGGGGGGCTCTGCTAGCGACGGAAGGCGCTGGCGAAAACCTGGCGCGTTCAATCCCGCGGCGCTGCCGGGCCGGAATCGCCCGTGACGTGGGAAGAAGGAAATGGGGTTTTTTTTGTTGTTGTTGTTGTGCTGTTTTGTTCTATTTGGTTTTGGGATTTTTTTTTTTTTTTTTTTGGTCAATTCATTTTTGCCCCCAAAACGTGGGCGTTTTGGGCTCCGACGGGAATTTCCCACGGGTTTCAACTGCTTCTTAATGCAAAGCAGCGTGCGGAGCCGGATGGAGCCCCTGGAAACGCGGCCCGAGGGCAGGCGAGAGCCGGAGCCGGGCGGGGGGGGGGGGGGGGGGGGGAAGCGCCTCCCCGCCGCGGGAGCCGCCGCGTTTCCTCCTGGGCCGGAGCTGGGCACAGCCGCCCCGGCTGGGATCCGCTCCGTAGCCGGGGGAGGAAGGGGAATAAATAAAACGGAGGAGGAGGAGGAGGAGGGACCGAAGGAGCCTGGGGCACCCCGGCCCTGCCCGGGACGCTTGGGAGGGGGCATGGGGGGCGCTTTGGGGGGGGGGACTGGGGGTCATCGGGGATGTTTGGGGGGGGACAGGGCTTGGAGGGCGGTGGGCAGCGTTTGGGGGTGTTGGGGTTAGTTGGAGGCATTGAGGGTGTCGGTATTTTTTTGGGGCTGTTTGGGATGTTGGGGGGCTGGGCTGGAAAAAAAATATATATGTAATGGATTGTGTAGACGGTATGTCTTCCTTTTGGGGTAAGCGGCGGAGAGAGCCGCGGCGGGAGCCGGGCGTTTTAGCGGCGCCGCCACCGTCGCCGAGCGCGGGAAAACGGCTGGAAACGCCCGTCGGGGACCGCCCGTCGGGGCGGCGCTGCGCGGCCGCCCGCCGCGGGGGGGCGCTGCCGCGCGGCGGACTGCGGCTCCCGGCGTGCACCGCGCGGCGGACTGCAACTCCCGGCGTGCACCGCGCGGCGGACTGCAACTCCCGGCATGCACCGCGCGGCGGCGGGTCGCCTGGCCCCGCTCGGCCGCCGTCCGTGTCCCCCCCCTCGCGCCCCCCCCGCCGCCGCCATGGGGGCCGCCGTGTTCTTCGGGTGCGCGGGCATCGCCTTCGGGCCGGCGCTGGCGCTGGTGCTGCTCACGGTGGCGGCGGAGCCGCTGCGCGTCATCATCCTCGTGGCGGGGTGAGCGGCGGCTCGGGGGCGGGGGGGGAGGGGGGGCGAGGCAGCGCCGTGGGGCTCAGGGGGGCACCTGGGGCCCGAGGGGGCAGTTCTGGGACTGCTGGAGGGGCCTGAGGGCGGCAGCAGCACCGGGGGGGTCAAAGGAGGCGGTTGGAGGGCAGCTGGAGGGTGTTGGGGGCAGTTTGGGGGAACCTGAGGGTGGCAGGCAGCACCTGGGAGGCAGAGGAGGCAGTTGGGGGGCAGCTGGAGCGGGTTGGGGGCAGTTTGGGGGACCTGGGGGGCAGAGGAGGCAGTTGAGAGGCAGCTGGAGGGCCTGAGGGTGGCAGCAGCAGCGCTGGGGGGGCAGCTGGAGGATATTGGGGGGCAGTTTGAAGGGCCTGAGGGTGGCAGGCAGCACCAGGGAGGGCTGAGGAGGCAGCTGGGGGCTGGAGAGGGGGTGGTTGGGGGGCAGCTGTGGGGGGTGTAGGTAGCACTAGAGGGGCTGAGGGGCTGGTTGGAGATCTGGGGGGGGGTGATTTGGAGTCAGCTTGGGGCCTGAGGGGAGCAGGCAGCAATGGGGAGGCTGGAAGAGGCAGCTGTGGGCCTGAGGGGGCAATTGTGGGGCAGCTGTGGGGGGTAGGCAGCACCAGAGAGGCCCGAGGGGCTCGTTGGGGGTGTGAGGGGGTAGTTCTGGAGCAGCTTAGGGGGTGCTGAGGGTGGCAGGCAGCACTAGGGGGAGCTGAGGGGGCCATTCTGGGGCGGTTGAGAGGGTCTGGGGGGAGGCAGCGTGGGGGAGTCTGAAGAGGGGCAGGTGCGGTGCAGCTCCGAACTTGTACAAGCTGGGAAAGCGTCACCATATCCTTGTTTCCTGGCTTTCCTTTTGCTGCGTTTCTGGTTTAACTTCAAGCCCCCTCTGATCCTCCGAGGACGCGAATGCACCGCTTCTGGGTCTCCCAGCCCAGCAGAGTTAAACACTGGCCCAGCAGACATAAAATAACTCGGAGACCACGGCTTTATCTCCACCTTAGCTCAGTAAATCTGCGAGGAATGTGGGAGCCAGCTCTGCCTGGTGCCGACGAGCAGCTCCTTAGCTGCTTAAAGAACTTCTGGGGCTTAAACCACCTTTGCGCAGTGCTGTGGTCTGTGCCTTGCTCAGAGCTGTGCCAGGGACAGATCCCTCGGTGCGGTTTCCAAGGTGAGAGTTCGCAGGGATTTCGTACTGGTCGTGAACTGTCACGCTGCTCGCCCGTCCGGGTCAGCAAAAATAGGACTGGCGAGGAGCGGGGGACGTGCCCTGCGCGCTGCCTCATCTGCTGCAAGTGCTCTTGGTGCTTCCCTCCGCGCTCCGTTGGCCCTCAGGGTCACGATTCCTGCCTGGCCTGTGCTGCCGACGCAAGGGCATTGCCAGGCGTTGACGTGAGGCATTGGCTGGTTAAAGAGGAGAGATAGGAACAGCCCTGAGCATGACTTGTTTCGCTGCGCTTATCTTTCCAAGGGCAGGTCTGTGTTTAACCTGCTCTCTTTGAGGGGGGTAGTAGTGAGTGTCTTGGCTTGCTTCGCAGGGAAGAAACCTTCCTCGGAGGAGGTTGACGTGGCCCTGGAAGACCAATGAGGATTTCTGCCTCCAAATCCGTTTGATTTTTCAGTCGCGTACTTCCTCCCCGTACCCTGTGGCAGATTAGCACGTCTCACATGACAGCGACCCAGCAATGATTGTTGCAATTGAAAACTTCCCTTGCTGAATGTGTGACCTGGACCTAGGTCAAACCAAACAAGCAGCTGATTTAACAGCACATGTTTGCTGTGTGATTCCAAACTCCAGATCACGAGCAGAAACGCTACAGGGAGTCCCTGTCTCAGCTTGTCCTTCCCTTTCTGCGCAGGGCTTTTTTCTGGCTGGTGTCTCTGCTCCTGGCGTCTTTGATCTGGTTCATTTCGGTCCATCTCAGCGACCAGGAAGACTCGCAGCTTCAGTACAGCCTCCTCGTCTTCGGGGCTGCCGTCTCCGTCCTGCTGCAGGAGGTGTTCAGATTCGCCTACTTCAAACTGCTGAAGTAAGGGCCCGTCCAAGGGCAGTGTGCACGCGGTGGAGGTGCTCCCCGTGGTGGCTTCATCCAAACGCTCCTCGCCGTCCTCCTCCCTAGGGACCGCTCAGACAAGCAGGGTGTGGGGCCAGGCACCTTTTGCTGGTAGCCATGGGTGGTGCCTGGCCACTGGTTTTCCCCGAGGTGCTGCAGACTCTTTCTCATCGCCGGATGGTAATGTTGGCCACCCTGCTTTGTGGCAAGCGTGTGTCCAGTCTTGGGACTGGAAGGGCAGTAGGGGAGCAGGGCTGTTGCTTAGGGCCCTCGCTCGCCCCTAGATGCGATGTGCTGAGCACTGCAGGTGTAATCGTTCCCCTAGCTGAGGGGCAGGCGGGGACCTTGATCTGCTGGGAGAAGAGCTCAGCATGGCTGGTAGGTGCAGCAGTATCCAGGGAACCCTGCAAAATATCTTCCTAGTTAGGTCCTGAAAGAGAGAGCTCAAACTCCCTAATAAATAACCAGCCTTCCCTGACCTGTTGGACAGAGCTCGCTTTGCCGAGCGCAGACCCGGTTCCAAGCTAAGGACACGTTTGCACCTTTCTCTCCCGCCTCGTGCAGGAAAGCTGACGAAGGCTTGGCGACGATCAGCGAGGACGGCCGGTCCCCCATCTCCCTCAAGC
The DNA here is from genome assembly GCF_028389875.1 of Rhea pennata. Lineage (NCBI taxonomy): Eukaryota > Metazoa > Chordata > Aves > Rheiformes > Rheidae > Rhea > Rhea pennata. The sequence continues at coordinate 2,202,533 of NC_084693.1, forward strand.
AGATGGCCTACGGTGAGCGCGAAGCTGGTCGCTGACCCTCCCCACGCTCCTCTGCCGGTGCCTGGCTGCGGGATGTTGAGGCAGCAGAGCCCGGTGACAGTGCTGATGAGAGGATCGAGCCTTCCCGTTTCTCTCTCTGTCCTCCTGCCTTTTCGCTGGGGTCTCGGTTAGTTCGGGGAGTGGGGAATCTCTGTAGGTGCTGTTGGTGGCTCGTGTATCTCACCTGGATGCTTCCTGGAAGCGTCTTTGGCGGCGGCGTAGCAGAACCCATTAGACTCAGCCCAGCTCTGTTCCCCACGTGCCGAGCGACTCCGAATGGTCGTGGGAGGGCAAGGAGAATAGAGAGGGCGACTCCGGGGGATCCGGGCCCGCGCTCGTTGGCGGAGTCTGGGAGCTCGCTGCAGCGCGCGGCGCAGCCGCTGCCAGCCTGGACGCTGATGTCCTGCTCCCTCCGCAGTGTCGGGCCTGTCCTTCGGGATCATCAGCGGCGTGTTTTCGGTCATTAACATCCTGGCAGACTCTATCGGACCCGGCGTTGTCGGGATCCACGGGGACTCGCCGTACTACTTCATCACGTCAGGTGAGAGGAGCGCTCGTGCGCGCCGTGCTGCGCCCCTCCGCGCTGGGAGACGGCGCTGCGGGGCGGTTAGAGCAGGAGCCTGGCTGCGCGCCGCGGCGGTAGCCCGGCGATGCCGCTTCGCCGCCGCGAGGTCTGACGCGGGTGGTCGGTGTCGCCCTTCGCCCCAGCGTTCCTCACCATGGCGGTCGTCCTCCTCCACACCTTCTGGGGAGTGATCTTCTTTGACGCCTGCGAGAAGCGTCGCTACTGGTGCCTGGGGCTGGTCGTTGCCAGTCACCTCGTCACGTCAGGGCTGGTGAGTCGGAGCCGGGACGGCGTGGCACCGTGGGATCCGCACCGAAAGCCACGAGGTTTTCTTGCTTCCTGGGTGCAGGAAGGGAGTCGCAGAGGAAATGGGCACTGCATGTTTCAGGCTCTGAATGCCCTTGTTTCAGAGACATGGGGCAAGTTACGCCCCTCTTCCGCGCTTCCTACCTGGGGCAGCGTGTCCTGGTGCACTCAGGGGGGAGCGGGATTTAAGTGGGGTTAGCGGAGGACCGAGGGTCAGCCGGAGGATTAGCTGCTAAGCTCCTGGTGGGAAAGTGTGGGGCAGAAATTTTAGCCAGGCTTTTTGGTGCTCCGCTTGGAGGGGGCGGGTGCGGAAGGAGGGCCCTGGTTCCTCTTTCCTCCACGCTGCCGTTCCTAGTGGCAGTCTCGGAAGGGCTGTGGAGGTGCCTGGAGGCTTCTGGCCGATGGTGACACTTCTGATACGGCTCTCTGTCCCCCAGACGTTCCTGAACCCCTGGTACGAGGCCAGCCTGGTCCCTATTTACATCATCACGGTCTGCATGGGCGCGTGGGCCTTCTTCACGGCTGGGGGCTCCCTCCGCAACATCCTCAAGTGCCTCTCCTGTAAGGTTTGGCTGGGGCGGGGAGGGACGTGTGGCGCGGGGTGTCCCCGTTGGCAGCGCGCGGTCCGTTTGGGCGGCTCCCGCTCTCCTGGGGGGTGGACGCGGCCGCGGGGGTCCTGGCGGTCCTGGCATGGAGGGCATGATGGCTCTGGCCCATAATTGTCCCCTTTTTGTGGAATGGTGCCTGTGGCTCCTGGCCCCTGGGGGCTTCTCTGAACCCCCGAGCCCGTTTCCGCCCCAAAGCGGCCCTGCTGGCCCTTCCCTCCATGTCTGCCCGTGCTTCTCTTTCCCCCCCCTCCCCAGGCAAGCAGGAGGAAGACAGCGGAGTGATGATGTACTCAGCACTGCAGGTGCCTTTCGAGGACTGAGCGTCTCTGCGGCAGGCCGCAGCCCTGCCCGCCCGGGCTGCCCGCGGCGGTTCGATACCCAAGTGCCCTGTTCTCGGCAGCTGGAACATCTCACGACGACGCCTTCACCTGCACCAGGCTGAGGGCACGGGGCTCCCGGTGCCTCCAGGCCTCTCTCGAGCCACCTCCCCAACCAGAGGGGCGCTGGGGCAGCCCCTGCGCTGGGAATTGGGAGGGGTCTGGGCCCTCCAGCGTTTCCAGTCGACTCTGCTGGGAGAGGCTGAGCCATGACCTGGCCTCTCTCCGCTCAACGAACCTCTCGTCTGTCCTGGGACTGTGGCACAAACCCTGCTCTGTGCCCTGCCCCTCCTGTGCGCCCTGCTCCGGAGGGGCTTTCCCAGGTCATTCCTGTCCGACCGGTGCTGCTCTCCAGCCTCCTGGCGTCTCCTGTCCTTAGCGCTCCCGTTAGCTTCGTTAGCAGCTCCCTTCGGTTATATTTTCCTTACAGAGGATCCCCACGGCGGGGTGAGGGGAGCAGGTCTGAGTGCCTGGCGGGGAGAGCCCCGAGCTCGGCCCCGCGCGCGTCCCTTCCCTCGGAGCGGCTTTCCCGCGATCCGGGGCCGTTCCCGCGCGGGACCCCGGCCCCTCCGCTCCCTCCCCGCGCCCCGGCAGCCCGCCCGGCGCGGGAGCAGGACGCGGAGGAGAGGGCGACGCTGAAGCAGCCCGGCCTCCGTGCCCGGGCGTCCCCCGGCATCCGGGAACGGAGCGGCCTCCCCCTCGCTTCGCTGGCCGAGAGGGGCTCGAGGATGCCGATGCCGGATTGTTTCCCCCCCCCTTCCTCGTGCCGCATTTCCCCCATGGTCCGTATGGGAACGGTCCCGGCGGCCGCTGTGGCCGCAGGGTCCCTGCGGGGCCGGTGGGCCAGTCGCTGCCCCTCGTGAGCTTTCCCGTCTCCGTCTTTGGGTGTTTTCTAAGTCGGTGGGAGCACGCGTTACGCTGCAGGGGGGTGGCGGGGGGGGGTAAATTATTTTTTTGATCAGAGTAAAATCTTTTAATACACTGAGTGGTGCTACGGCAAGGAGGAGGCTGCGGGGATGGGGATTCGGGGCGGGGGACAGAGGGTTTGGGAGGAGGGCCGCAGTGCGGCGCGGGACGAGGCCGCGGCTCTGGCTCCGTGCCCCCGAACCGGGCCGAGACCCGCCGAGCTCGTGGCGCGCCGGGGCCGGGAGGAGGCCGGTCACGGGCCGAGGCCGCGCGCCTGGCGGAGGGTTTGAGGGCGACGTCCTGCGCCTGCGTCCGCTTGGCCCTGCCGAGAGGGAAGGGCTGAGACCCGGGCTGGGGGCCCGGCCCGCGGCGCTGCCGCCGCCTCCGCTCTCACCGCAGCCTCCGGGCCACGAAGCAGGCGGCGAGGAAGAGGCCGAGGACGGCGCCCGCGACGATGCCGCCGATCCTGCCTGCGGGAGAGCGGTCAGGGCGCGGCGTAGCGGACGCTGCCGAGGTGGCGCAGGATGTTGTCGCAGGCGGCGTTGGGCTCAGCGCCGGCCTGCCGGAGGACGCCGCGCCGGGCATCAGGGCCGCGCGTCCCCGTCCCGGCGCCCCCCACCCCCCCCGAGCCGGGCCGGGCCGCCCTCACCTCGAGCAGGACGGCGAGCACGGCCAGGCCGCTGGCGTGCAGCTGGGCATTGCCGGCGTCGGCGAAGCTCTCGGCGGGTGGGTGGGTGGGCTGGGGGGGCGAGGAGCCCCCCGCGGCGCCCACCCGCCCGGCCCGGCGCCCCGCTCACCCGTGTGCCCGTCGTTGGCCAGGGCCCAGGCGGCGCCGGCACCGGGAGCCCCCTGCACCCGCAGCGGCGGCAGCGAGGGGTCGGGCTGCGCCCACCGCGTCTCCATGTCGATGGGCGACTGGGCTCGGCCCCCGCGCGCCGGGCAGCCCTCGGCCCGGTGCTCCTGCCCGTGCGGGCCTGCCGGGGTGGGGGCCCAGGCGTCCGGGCAGGCGGAACCCTCCGCCCCCCCCGCCCCGGCCCCGGGGGCCGCCTGCCGCCCGCCCCACTCTCCCGGCACCGCGGTCCCCCCAGAACCGCCTTTTTTTTCCCAGCGTTGCGTTCCCCCCCCCCACTGCATCCGCCCATTACATCACCCCCCCACAGCATCCCCCTCTCTCTGCAGCCCCCCACTGCAGCCTCCCCATTGCATCCTCCCCACTGCTGCAGCCCCCCACTGCAGCCTCCCCATTGCATCCCCCCACTGCATCCTCCCCACTGCAGCCCCCACTACATCCTCCTCATTGCATCACCCCCGCTGCATCCTCCCCACTGCAGCCCCCCATTGCATCACCCCGCTGCATCCCCCCCACTGCAGCCCCCCATTACACCCCCGCATTGCATCCTCCCCACTGCATCCCCTCCATTGCATCCTCCCCACTGCATCCCCCCGTTTCACCCCCCACTGCATCCCATCCATTGCATCCCCCTGTTTCATCCCCCATTGCATCTCTCCCCCCTTTGCACCCCCTCACTGCACTCCCCCCCCCCGCTATGTGCTTTGGGGCTGCTCCCCATGGGGGGGCCCTTTGCAGCCCCCCAAGCGGCCTGCACCCCACGGTGCCCTCGCCGGGCCGGGCGCTGTGCCGGCGCCGGGGAAGGCCGGGGTGAAGCGGGGCCGGGGGGCACCTGCCTTATGTAAGGGCAGCACAAAGGGCCCATTGGCGCCTGCCAGCAGCCCAGTGGGGGGCCCAGGCGTCCGGGAGCCCCCGCCGAGGGGGGAGGGGGAGCCAATAGCCACTCGGGGGGCCCCAGCGCTGCCCCACGAGCAGCGGCAGGTGTTGGGGGGGGGTTTGGATCGGAGCCGGATGCCTGGGCCCCCTCCTGCGCCGTGCCCCGCTCACCATCGTAGGTCCAGTGCCACCCTGCGGAGGGGCAGAGGCGTCGGGCAGGGGGCGGCACGGGGGTCCCGTGCCACCCCCTCCACCCTCCCCCCCGGGGCGGGTGCGCCGGCGGCAACCGGATTAGGCGGCCGTGGGGCACCCGCCGGGCGCTGGGGCACAGCCAGAGGCGCCCGGGGGGCCGCGCCGTGTGGCGTCAAGGGTGCAACGGGGGCTTGGGGGCTGCAGAGTCCTGGGTGCTGTAGGTCCATGGGTGCATGGGGCTTTGGGTGCAATGGGCTCCTGGTGGCTGCAGGGTCGTGGGTGCTCTGGGGCCATGGGTGCAATGAGGTCATGGGGACTGCAGGGTTGTGGATGCTTCAGGGCCGTGGGTGTCGTGGGGCCAGAGATGCACGGGGCTGTGGGTGCAGTGGTGTTGTGGGTACTATGGGGTAATGGGTGCTGCTGGGCCATGGGTGCATGGGGCTGTGGGTGCTATGGGGCTGTGGGTCTGTAGGTGCTGTGGGGTCATGGGTGCTATGGGGTCATGGATACCTCAGGGTACTGGGTGCTGTGGGGTTTGGACTGCTGTGCAGCGACGGGTGCATGGGGCTGTGGGGTCATGGGTGCCACAGGAGCTGTGGGGTCGTGGGCCCACAGGGCTGTGGGAGCTGCGGGGCCGTGGGTGCACAGGGCTGTGGGTGCCCCATCGTCCCCTTGCCCCCCCCCCGGACCCCTTCGCCCCAGCTCCGGCCCGGGACGGGGGAGGGCGCAGCCGCCCGGCGCGGCGGGCAGTGCACGCGCCTGCACACGCACACGGGCCAGGCGCACGCGCATGCGCCTCCGCACACGGGCGTGCACACGCACCACGCGTGCACATGCACAGACATGTGCGCACACGCACAAGCGCGTGCACCCGCGCGCGCGCACCCCCGCGCAGGGTGGAAGCCGGGGGGGGGGGGGGGGGGGAGGGAACGGGGCGGCACTGACCGCGGCGCATGCGCACACGCGCCCGCACGCACACACGTGCGCATACACGCGCGCGCGCCCCGACCCCATTATGTAACTGTTCCGGGAGAGAGAGGGGGGCGAGGCTGGGGCGGCTCATTGGTCCGAGCGGGCGTGACGCACGGCCGCGGCCGCGCTCTATTGGGCTACGGCGGCGGGGGCGGGCCCGCAGCCCCATTCATGCCCGCGTGTGGGCCCGCGTGGGCCCGGCGGCGGCCCGGGTCCTACCGCCGCCCGCTCCGGCAGCCCCCGCCGCCGTGTCACGGGAGCGCGGGGTCTCGGCCGGGGCGCGGCGCTGCTGCGGGCGCGGCGCCCCCGAGGCACACGCTGTCCCGGGCACGCACGAACGCCGGTCCGCACCGCCCCCGGTACGCGCCGTGCCCGGCGCACGCCACCGCCGGGGCCCGGCTTTTCCGCCGCCGCGGCGCAGCCCGCGCCACGCGGGTCTCGCGCGGCGGCCCCCAGCTGCGGGGGCGCCCCGCCCCCCGCGGGGGCGTGTCCCCAGCGCGCGCGGTCCCGCGGAACCACATGTAGGGGCGCGGCCTCGGGCCCCACCCTCCCGGCCAATCCGCGCGGCGCCGCCTCGCCATTGGGCGCCGGCTGAGCTGCTTCGGGCCAATGGGGGAGAGGGGGCGCGGCCGGGACGCCGCGTCCCGTTGCATTGCGGCGCGCGGCGCAGCCAATGGGAGCGCGGTGGGCGGGGCGCGCCGGCAGGCACGTGCCGCGCCGCACGTGGCCGCGTGGAGCCGGCCCGGGGCCGCGGCGGGGGCGGGACCGGCCCGGGACCGGGACTGGGGCCGGGGCCGCGGCGCGCTGGGGCCGGAGCGGCGCCGGGCGGAGCCGGCACAGAGCCGGAGCGCAGCGGCAGCAGCAGCAGGTGAGGCGATCGGTACCGGGTGGGCACCGGACTGGGGCGGCCGGTGGCGGCGGGTCCCGCCGGGCGGGGACGTTCCCGAGGGCTCCGCAGCGGCGGCGCCGCGTGTCCCCGCACGCCGGGGCCGAGCCGGCAGCCGCGCCGGGTCCGCGGGCTGCTGCCACCCGCCGCCTCGCCGGGCCAGGAGCCGGCGGGGGGGGGGGGGGCGCCGGGCCCCGGGGAGCCCCGCAGCCCCGCGGCGCGTGCTGCCCGCGCCGTGGCGCGGAGGGGGGCGGTGACCCCAGCCCGCGGGCAACTTTGCATCATCCTCATCATCGTCGCCGTCGTCGTTAAAAGGAACGCGATATCCCCGCGGCCGCCCCGCGCCGGGCCGGGGAGCCCGGCCCCGGCCCCCCCGCAGGCAGCGGCGGGCTCCTGGGAGGCCGGGAGACACCTCTCGCCCTGGCCGTGCCGCTGCGGCCGGAGCACGGGCTTGCGTGGGGGCAAAAAGCGTGGGTTTGGGGGTTTCCTCCCTTTTTCCTCCTCCCTCTCCAGTTCCCTTCCCAGGCTGCGGCGGGAGGTGGTTTCCCGCTGGCTCGCCGCTCCCGGCGTGTGAGCGGAGAGCTCGACGCGCTTTTCCCACGGGTGGGAAAAAGGCCGCTTCCGGGGACGGATCCGCCCCGAAACCCCGGGATCCGGGACGGGGGGCAGGGACAGAGGGGAGCGGGGCCGAGCGCGGCACCCTCACTGCGGCCCCCCGCTCGCCTCCCGCCAGCGCCCATGGAGCCCCCGGCCGGCGGCTCCTCCGGCGGCTCACCCTGCTCGGCCGGCAGCGACGACGACCTCGGCGTCTTCCTCCCCGCCGGTGCCCCGGCAGCCCGGAGACCCCGCCGGGCCGGCCCGCCGCCGCCTGCCCGCCGCCGTCGGCCCACCGGCCCGCGAGCCCACGCCGAGAAGAGCCGGAAGCACGTGCCGGAGAGGGGCTGCCCCGAATGCACCGCGTGTCCGGTGGTGGCGATCGGGGCCAAGCGGCAGCGGAGCGGCGACGCGGAGCCCAGCGGCGGCCTGAACCCCCCTCTGAATCTGACCGACGGTGACCGGCTTTTTGCCCAAAAAGTGAGTGTTCTGCAATTAAAAAAATATATGTATATCACCCAGAAGCGCGTGGGTTGGGGTCTGCCCTTCGCGCCTGGCGCGGGCTCATTGCTGCCCTCCTCTTCCTCGCAGTGCCGCGAGCTGCAGGGTTTCATCCGGCCCCTGGCGGAGCTGCTCAACGGGCTCAGGACGGGGCGCTACGAGAAAGGTGGGTGCCCGGCTGTGTCCCATTTTGGGTGGGGGGGGGGAAGGACGGGGGCGACGGTGGGACCGGGAGTAATGGGAAATGGAAGAGGGTCCCGGAGCGGCGGCGCCAAGCTCGCCGGCATCCTTCCCGGGGGTCTCCGCGGAGTTCCCCTGCTGCGTCCACGGAGGGGGCTGGGTCGCTCCGTTTTCTTTTTTTTTTTTTTTTTAATCCCGCGGGATCCGGTGTCCCGGGCGCTTGCTGGCTGCTCCGCGCGTGCCGGCGGGTTATTCGAGCCGGTGCACTTTGCTCCCGGCTGACGGCCCGGCTCGGCTCGCGCAGGGCTCAGCACCTTCCAGCAGAGCGTCGCCATGGACAGGATCCAGCGGATCATCGGCGTCCTGCAGAAGCCCGACATGGGGTGAGTTGCGCCCGCAAGGGGCCAATCCCCCCCCCCCTCCGGAAACCCTCGCCGCCCTCCTCCGGGTGCTCGGCGCCTGGGATTTGCTCCGTGCGTGGGGCGGGGGGAAACGGCCGGCATCCCGCAGGGCGCCGGCGTGACGGGGCTCTGCCCGCTCTCGCCGCAGCGAGCGCTACCTAGGCACGCTGCTGCAGGTGGAGATGATGCTGAAGCTCTGGTTCCCCCACGTCGCCCCCAAAACCGCCGCGCCGGAGAGGTCGTGGCGGCGCGGTGACGCCCGGGAGGTCTCGTCCTCGTCGTCGTCGTCGTCCTCGTCGTCGTCCCCGTCCGCCGCCGTCCGTCCCGGCATGAGCGTCACCTGGGTGCACGCGGTGCCCATCTGCACCCTGCCGCTGCCGGGAGCTGCCGGCCCGGACCCCCGTGCTGCCGCCACCGCCGTCCTCTTCCTCCCGGCCCGCGCCGCCTCCGCCGGCCCCCGCCGCAGCGCCGGCGCCCCTGAGCCGCCCCGCTGCCGCAGCCTGCCCGGGCACCTCGGGGCCGCCCGGCCGGCGCCCTACGGACACGCCACCCCCCCGCCCGCCGGGGACGGCCGGACTGTGGAGCCCGCCGCGCCACCAGACGCGTGACCGCGCCGCCCGAACGCGCGGGTTGGCCTGTTTGCTCCTTCATTTTTTTTTTCTCGGTTTAATTATTATTGCCTTCTTTCGGTTTCTTTTTTTTTTTCCTTTAAAAAAAACCAAATGTTTTGGGCGTGCGGGGTGTAACGCCGCTGCGGGCGGGGGCTGGATGCGGCTCCCCCCACCCCACCCCGGCGCCGCGAGGCTTCATCCCACCGAAACGGCGCCGTGCCGGACCCGGCGGCAGTGGCCTCGGCGCTCCTGCGCCCTTTTCCCGCGCCGGCTCGGCTCCGCGCGCTGCCCTGCCGGATTCCATCCCCCCCCCCTCGATTCACACCGGCTCCCTCCCAAAACGGGGGCGGTTTAAACGATTTTGGCGCGTGGGCGTCGCGGTGGGGAATAAACGCGCCCGTGGGGCAACGGGGGCTGCTTCTCCCGCGGCTGCTCCCCCGGGGGTGCTGCCCTCGCCGGGGGCCCCCCGTGCCCCACGAGGGGGTGCAGGGGGGGGGCACAGCCGCCTCCCGTCCCGGGTCACTCGGGCGCAGTGCCCCCTCCCCCCCCCCCCCACGCTCCCGCCGCCCCCCCCGGCCGCGGCCACGCGCGGTGGCACCGGGACGCGTCGGCCGTGTCCCGGCCCGGTGGCGCCCGCCTGGGTCCCGCCCTGGGGGCAGCGCGTCCCCGCGCGTGGGCGGCGCCGCCGGGTTGGCCCGGCCCGGGCCGCTGCGGGCGGCCACGCGTGTCCCCGGCCGCCGAGGCCCCGCCCCCGGCCGCGCTGGCCCCGCCCCCGGCCGCCGAGGCCCCGCCCCCGGGGCACCTTCCGTCAGCCCCGCCCCCTGCCTCCGTTGCCATGGTTCCGGGGGGGGGGGGCAGCGCGATCCCGCTTCCGGTTCCGGGGCACGCGTGGCGGCGGCGGCGGTGAGTAGCGCGGTCTTCGGCTCCTGCTCCCCGCAGCCCCGGCGCGGCGGAGCGAGGGGGCCTCGGGCTGGGAGCGGCTGCGGCCCGAGCGGGGCCTCCGGGAGGGAGGGAGGGAGGGAGGGGGCCGAGGGCGGCCACTACTGGGGCCCCGGGGGGAGGAGGTGGTGACGGGCCGTACCGGGGCCTGGGCGGGATGTCAACTGCGTGGGGCCTCCTTGGAGGAGGAACCGGCCTCACCGCAAGGGGTCTCTTTGGGGGGGACCGGCCCTGCTGGGGCTCTTGGGGGGGGGGGGGGAGAACTGGCCCTGCGGGGATCGGCCCGAACCCCTGCTCCCCTGCAGAGCCGACGTGTGACATGGCGAATCACCTGCGCTTCATCGGCCGCACCGTCATGGTGCAGAACGGCAACGTGGAGGCGGCCTACGGGGCGCTGAACAGGCGAGTGAGCGGGGGGCCCCGCCGGCCCCCAGCACCGTGGCGGGGCGGGGGCCAAAGCAGCCTTGCGGGTCGTGGTTCGGGATGTGCACCAGCAGCTGCCACCTCTCGAGCCCCCCTGGAAACTGTCCAGCTGCTTTTAGCAGAGTTCTTACAGGAAAATGAGCTTTATCCTGCGTGTTGCAGAAATATTTGCTCTTGGGCTGTGTTGCAGAAGAGCCAAGGCCTGTTTTGAAGCTGCTTTGGGTTTGGCGAAGCTCAGTTTAGGAAGTAACTCACACAAACTCGAAGGCGTGTGTGATAGCTCGTCGTTTGATGGAATACTCTTTCTGTCCCTAAAATCACCCTTGATAAAGGCAAGAGGAGGCAAGGAAGATCCGTGCCTGGGGTAGACGCGCTCTGGGATGGTGGGACGCTGCGGTCCCCGCTGTGCCTTGGTCCTCGTTCCCCCAGTGCAGATGAAGGCTGTTGGCGATGCTGCCGGAGGGTCGCTGGGCGGGTTGGGAAGGCTGGTTAGAGCGCTGGGATGCGTTTCCTGGGGAAGGCAGCGATTCCCAGCTGGGCTGGACGTGTCTCGGCTTAGCAGCGTGTTCGCGTTCATCTGTGGGGTCAGAGCGCTCTGCGGTTGGAGGGAAGCAGTAATTTTGTCTGGCCTCCACTTCAGGAGGAAGCGGCGGTCCTCGCGGCTCGGTGTTGTTTCCTTTCTCTTACCTGTTTTCTGTACAATTCTTTCCAGTTGAAGCGAGTTCTCAAGCAGTGCTCAAAGGGAAGATGTGGCCTAGTCTGGTACAGGATCTCCCAGTTCTCACGCAAGTTGGGCTAAGCGCATGAGGGGCTCTGAAAAAGAGCAGCCACACGTCAGTAAGAGCTCGGGGCGCTTTGCTGCTACTGAGCCTCGTCACTCTCTCCTCCCTGTTGTGGGGTGCAGGGGCCCGGTTCCTCCCTGTTGTGGGGCAGGGGGGTTTGATTTATGGGTGGGTTAAAGGCAGGCAGTGGTGCCCTGAGCCATCGCGGTGTCGGAGCCGAGACTGGCAGCGATCTGGACCTGGGGCTTGTCCTCGTGCTGTTCTGCCCTTGGTGACCCAGCAGCGCTGGGGCCCTGGCAGGCAGGGCAGGAGCCGGCTCCTCGTTAGCCTGCCTGTGCGATCTGCCTCACAAATACAGCGAATAACCCGTGTTCCCGGTGCGTGTCTGGGTGTCATCTTGGGTGCTAAGGAAATCTCTCTGTTCGGACCCGCGACAACCTGTGGCAAGAGGCAGCTCTGCTCCGAGGCCTGCGCTGGGCCCGGAGGAGCTTGGCTGACGCGCGGAGCTGTGCCGCCCCGCGGGTTAGGTGCGGGGAGGCTTTGCGCCGTCAGCCTCCGCCGGCCCCTCGGGACAGCCCGTGACGCAGGGGCTGAGCCTTGCCTGCTGGCGCTGTTCCCGCACGGGCGATTTTGCCGTCCGACCCCGGGAAATGGGGATTTACGTGGGGTCGTGAGCTAACGCGCGCCCGTCACTCCTGCAACGAGCTGCGTCTCGCGACGGGATGCATCCAGCGGACGGCGAGCGGGGTGATTTTTCTCCTCGTTTCCTGCAGCCTGAGCTGCGACATCGGGGGCTGCGCGGCCGGAGGGGGCTCTCGGCTCCCCTCGGGCTCGTCTCGTGCACCTTTCCCGGCGACGCTGCGGCGCCTGCGAGGCCTCTGCTCACAGCGCTGCTCGAAGGGAGGTGACTCAAAGCTGAAATTCTTTATTAAAACCAAACCAGAAACCAGGTTTGAAATAAAGCCTCCATGATGCCAGCTGTGTTCTTGATTCCGTTCAAACGAGGAACAACCTGTGAAAACGGAGATGCTTGTCGGTGCGTTTTCCCGTTGATTTAGTTTCTGCTGGTACCTCGCTAGGTTTAGCAGTAAATCATCAGTACTTGTGGAGCACGGGACCCCCTCGGGGTTGTCCCACATCCTTTTAAATCAGGACAAAAAACTGGAAGTGATTCCCGCTGGGGGAGTGAGCGAGCGAGGGAGATGCTGGAGCCGCCTCAGGAGCGGGGTGGGAAAGAGCCCGGCGCTACGGCTTAGTTAGAGCCCCCTGGGGGGGCTCGCGGCCGGGTTCCCCTCGGCGGGAGCGGCGCGTCTCACTCGGCTCTCGCTCCCCGCAGGATCCTCCTGCACGACGGCATCATCGACGACGTCAAGCAGAGGCGGTACTACGAGAAGCCGTGCCGGCGGAGGCGGCGGCTGGCCTACGAGGCGTGCCGGCGCGTCTACAACGCCGAGATGGCCCGGAAACTCGCTTTTCTCTCGCGGAAGAACCGCCAGGACCCCTGGCTCGGCTGCTAGCCGGCGCGGAGCCCGCCAGCGCGGAGCCGAGCGCCTCCCCGTGCCGAGGACGGGCCCGCGTCGCCGCTGTCGCCTCCCTCTCCGTTAATAAAAGATGCATCTCGGCGGCGTCGCCTGCTGTGCTTGGGCGACGCTCGGGGGCGAGCGGGCCGCGCGCGGCGCCGCTGCTCCTCGCACCGGGTGCAGCTCCCCGGGGAGAAGGGGAATCGCTGCTTTGGGCTGCGCGGATAGAAAGGTGCTGGCATGCATTTTGAGCAGTCTTCCCCTCGGTTTACTGCCACGAGTCCGCATTATGCAATGAGGCACAACTTGTTCTTTCTCACTTGTTCCGGCGGGCCCTTTACCCTCAAACCGGCTGGTAGATTAATCCAAATGACCCGCTCTCTCGGCTTTTGGGGGAGGAAAGCTGCTTGTTCTGCTTTGGTATGAAAATCCTAAATAACTTTTTTTTTTAAGCCTCCTCTGGTCAGTTCAAAGTCCGTGTTACGGAGCTTTATCCGCCTCCTCCCCCTGCTCGCGGAGAGGTTTTATTTTTCCCAGCCCAGCTCCATGCCCTTCGCGGGTGGTTTGCCCCCCCAGCAGCCCTTCCCTCTGCGTGCGGGGTGCAAGGGGGGTGTCGCTGCATTCCCCCCCCCCCCCCGATGTTCGCTGCTGCCAACCCGAGGCAGCTGATTTGGGGGGGCGGATAGGAGGCTTCTGCGGGGCGCTGGGCTGCAGGAAGCCGCGGGAGGTGCTCGGGGGCCCTTTGCAGAGCCGGCTGCGCGAGCGTGCGGGCCGCGGGGAAGGGGAGGGCGGCCCGTGTGTTGCACGCCGCCCCTTGCACGCCGCCCCTTGCACGCCGCGGGCTGGCTCCCCGCGGCCTCCTTGTGCACTGCGCGCTCCCTGGCGTGGTGCGCACCGCCTTCGCACGTTATCCCTTGCACAGTGCATGTGCCCTTGCTCGCTGCCCCTTGCACACTCGTGCTCCCCCCCCCCTTTGCATGCTGCCCTTGCACGCGCGCCTTGCACGCTCCCGCCCGCGCGGGACGCGCGCCAGCGAGGGGGAGCGCTACGTCACCTGCTGACGCAACGCGCGGGAGGGAGGGGGAGACGCACGTGACCCCGGGGGGGCGGGGCCGCGTCACGTGCCGCGGGAGCGCCCCCCCTCCCCCGCCTCTTTCCCGGCACCCTCCGCGCGGGCGCGCGCAGGCGCCTTGCGGCTGTTTCCGCTTCCGCCCCGACGTGCCGTCGCCGTCTGGGCCCGTCGCCGCCGCCGGGCCAGGCCGGGCTGGGCCAGGCCCCACCAGGCCCCGCCGCCGCCGCGGGGTGGAGCCGGGCGGTGAGGAGCCGCCCGCCCGCCCGCCCGGCCGGCCTGGGGGGAGCGGGGAGGGGCGGCCCGCCGGGCCCCGCCGCCGCCGCGTCGCGTCGCGTCGCGGGGGCTCCCGCGGCCCGAGGTGGGGGCGGGGGGCCGGGCCGGGCCGCGGGGCGCCCCACGTCCCCGGAGGCTCCCGGGGGGCTTCCGCAGGCGGGTGCCGTGATGGGGCTGCGCCAAAGAGGGTCGCTGGGAGCGGGCGTCCAACCCCGCCGAAGTAAACTAAAATTGGAGTTTTCACTTAGTTTTAGGCGGGCGAGTTTTACGAGGTGAAGTTAATTTTTTTTCTTTTTTCTTGTTTTCCTCCTGAAGGGATCGGCTGTTTTGCCGACAGCACTGCGGGAGCATCGCTTCCAGGTTATTTCTGGGAAATTACCCAGCGAAGGGAGGCCGGTGGATGTATATTTAGATTAAGGTGTGTGTTACGCGCTGCAGCACCAGGTTCCTCGTGGAAGTTCGCTCAGTCTCGCCCCGGCGCGAGTCCGTCGCGCCTGCAGACTGGCGTTACGTACGCGTGTTGGGCGCACTGATGCCGTGGGTGATAGGGAGCGAGCAGGGGTTCCCCCAGGGAAATGCCATTAAACCTGTTGCAGTTTTTTGTCATAACTTTTTGAATTGCATAAGTTAAAGGTTAATACAGAGCTCAAAACACGAATGAGTTGTTTCGGTTTTGGATTCGCTAATATATATATGCATTTTATATTTGTACGTGTATGTATATGTGCAGGTATGGCTATATTGAAATTGCTGATATAATGCAGTAATCAATCAATTTAACTTATCTGGAATGTCAGGTAACTTTATTCTGAAGTGGTGTATGCTTCAATTCAGGAATTACAGCTGAGATGTAGCAGTAATGTACTTTTGAGCTGCATCTGATGCTAGTTTTTAACATACATCTGTGAAACTTGCTGTAAAAAATACAAGGGTGTAAAGATTTTCAGCCTTTTGCTTTGCAGACTGTTAAGCCTCTAGTGAAAGCGTAGCCCTGCTCTGGTTGCTATTTTGAACATACAGGTTTGCTTCTCTTTGCTGCTTCCTGCAGACCCTAAATTAAAAAGCACTTGTTAGAACTGATGCCCAAGAGCTTAATTCTGTGCCCCTCTCTTTATGAGTGATAGCCTTATTTTAGGTGGCATCTACTTTCTGTTTGAGTAGACCCATGTTAACATCCAGGCTGTGCAGGCCTTTTCTTCTGGGAAGAAATGTCTAGGTCAAACATACTTCCTTAAGAAGATTTTCTCGTGTTTCCAGATAAGGGAGACTTGGTTTCCAAATCAGATTAGGGACTGGGTGCATAATTAAACATTATTGCATTTGCAGATTCTAACTGACATTAAAAGTATGAACCACTAATGACTAACGGTGAGAATTTTTTGTCTTCAAAATGTGTAATTTGCCGTTAGGTTCAAAATGATCAAACGGGGGGAAATACATTGTTATTGGCTTGCCTGAGACTGATGCTGGTTTAAGTAGCAGATGCAGAGGTAGTCAGGCACGTGCTGAACTTTAAGCACTAGGAAATCTGTTGACTAAATGAGATTTTCAAACTTAGCCTTAAGCACAGCCACGAATTTCCGGGACCTGGACCACATGCCACAGAATAAATTGTGAGTACAAGCTCGCGTAGTGAGGCAGGATGAGACGGTTGGGAGATGGTCTTTTACTGCAGATTGTGGCTGTAGCCTCTCCTGGAGTAGGAAAAGGGCTGCGCTGCTCAAAGGGTGTTCAAAGTAGCCTGGGCACCTCACGTGAAAGGGAGTTGGTAAGGGGTAGTTTTATATGGAGAAGCCTTGGAGCTCTACCGTGTGTGTGTACACACACATTAGATTTTTTGGTATCTGCTGGGAGTGTTATTTAGCCCACGTTGTATCCACTATTTTAAAACTGGTGCGTAGCAAGCTGGTGGTTTTCATGGAAGGTGACAGAATCTTTGTCCATTACTAATTAGGCATATAAATAACTAAAGCCGCTGCTGTGCCTGGCACTGGTTGGCTTTCCTGCCTTCGTAAGAAAGCCAAGGACTGAACGGACGCTTCAAAACCAAACTTTCCCATCCTGTTTGTGGTGATTCGTGTGTGGAAGCAGAGCCTGCTCTGCAAGGACTGAGGTGCTGCTTGCTCTTTCTTGCATCTTCCTTCAGGGAAGATGGACTTTGTATTGGTAGGACTTAGATGCAGGGACCGGTTCTGCTTTTCATGCAAAGCTCCAGAGTAATCCATGAGCGTGATATTTCCCTTAGGAAGGTCTGAGACTTTGTTTTGTCTGGTCAGATTGCAGGCTCCTTGCTGCTGAGACCCTTCCTCTGCGTGCTTCTGCAGGACTCTTGGCTAATTTTAGCTTGTATTTTAAAAATAAGCAAGCAAAAGTAATCTACGAGAGCTTTCACTAGTTGTAAGCTTTCCCTTTTTTACTAACCTGTGCTTTTTTCCTTGTCTGTCTGCTTTTCAGATACAAGCAAGGTAATTATAATCAGTTGCTAGCAAAGATGTCACTCTCCAAAAGGGAATTGGATGAGCTGAAGCCATGGATCGAGAAGACCGTGAAGCGAGTCCTGGGGTTCTCGGAGCCCACCGTGGTTACGGCCGCACTGAACTGCGTTGGGAAGGGAATGGACAAAAAGAAAGCGGCTGGTACGTCCGAAGTGTTCCGACTCCAAATCTGCAAATGCTTGTAGAAGTGCTCAGACCCTTTGATTGAGCAAGTAGCGTGTGGAATAGGCACACGATAAGCAGCTCGTGGGCAGATGTTTAAAATCTGCCCATTAGTTCGTTTGTTTGTGGCATATGATGTGGAATCTGTGTCCTACAACAGGTTAAACAGCACAAAACAACATCAGTCTTGTACACGAAGTAATACAGGTGCTTTTCTTAATACCTTGAGCAAGTAAATGAGCTGCAAATTACCCCTGAAATAGGACTATGTTGGAGTCACCCATTAGTAGACATTGTGTTGCATTTGAAATGGCTTTAAATCAGACTTAAACTCCATTCCTATATTCCCTGGAGACTGACTTAACGCTAGCTGTGCTGAACTGTGTGACAGGTCGTTGTTTCATTAGTAGTTGAGGCTGTCGATGTGCAGCAGAAGGAGGTGAGCTCTGATTTGTGTTGAGCTAGTTTTATATATAAAAACCTTGGAGCTCTATCATACACATGAACGCACAGTGAGAGGGGTGATTTCCGACTCACCCTAGACATGGTGAGTACATACAGATCCACCCAAACAGCTGAGACGTGTTCAAAAGCCTTGGAATTTGTTACAATAACTTATTAAGTAAAAAAGAACTTAAAGCCCCTTTTTCTAAAGGAATGTGCACATTATGCTTCCATCTGATGTTTTTTTTGACCTTTAATTCCCCATTTTTTTTTCCTAGTGGGGACTTGGATTCCCATGTAGTGAATTTAAATATCCTGACAGTAGGATTTCTTTTTGTTCATCCTTCTCCTGACCCTTGAGAAATAGAAATCTGCAGATCCCAGAGGCCTACAGAGCACAGGTCCCATTGCAGTAGTTAGATTGAAGCCACCTTTTAACTGAGTGTTTTATGGCTTTGCAGTTTTCTGTTTTTTCTTCATTCCAAACAGTGATTTTTGCCATTTATACAAGCTGCTCTTCTTCTGCAGACCATCTCAAGCCCTTTCTCGACGATTCCACTCTGAGATTTGTGGACAAGCTCTTTGAAGCAGTTGAAGAAGGACGAAGCTCCAGGCACTCAAAATCTAACAGTGACCGGAATCGAAAGCGAGAGCTGAAGGTGAGCCAAGGATTGATTACTGATTGGTTTTGTTCTGTTGTTTGGTGGCTGTGGAGGCAGCGCTGGTGCTCTGCCACATTTTCCTCTTCCAGAGAGGTACATCTTGTAATGCTTAAAGTTCAAGAGAAAGACCCTTCTCCATGATGAAGTGTGTGAGCCTTTACCTTTCAGTTCTCTTTACTTTCTAATGAGGTGGTGAAATGCTTTCCTTGGTGGTGTCCAAGTTTGGAAGCCTGGGCTTTTGATTTCTTTAACAATCTCTGTTAGGCTTCTGTAACAGAGTAACTTAAAATAACAGGGCTCAGTCTCTCAGTTTCCTGTCTTACTCCTTTATCCGCTGCTGCGTTTTGTGGTATTGAGTCTTTACTGCCTTGCAAGCAGGAAATCTGGGTTAGGGTGTCCCAGCTCACAGTTACTTCCTATTGCTCTTCCTTGCTCAGATGTGCCATGTTTCAGTCTACCAGGTGACCTTCCCCATCAGTGAGCAAATGGGTCTTTCTGCAGTGGGTTGTCTGGTGGGTTTTCATTCTCTCTCCATTTGCTGAAGCTCGTCTGGAATCTGCAGGGGACAATTTTCGGCAACTTCTTTCCCCCCACCATAGCGCAAGGTTAATTACAGCAAGGATGTAATAGTTCTCTGATGTTTCTCCCATCTAACACTTGTCTGGGATGGTGGAAGTCTCATGCATCCAAACCTGTTTTCACCTCCTTTGTTCTCTTGAAGACTTTACTCGCCACCTTCTGGAATTGCATTTTTTTCATCACTCGCATACCGAGTTTAAAAGTGGCTACTCTACATGCTGTTCCCTGCTTACAAAGTAAGTTCCCTTTCACTTTTTCTGAGGTTCTTATTTTATGATAATCTGTGTTTCTCTATAACATTTGTTTAGTCAACATTTAACCTCAGTTATCTAGAATAATCCCTTTCAGAATTTGGATCTGTGCCTTTTCAGGTGTATTAGGAGACAGCTGCCTTCACTCCTTATTTTCTATTTGAACTTTTTTCCCTATTATCTGGCTGAGATTTTAACACATGTCAGAGAAGGGTCTCCTCCAGGCTCCAGATACATTAATTAGTTACATAAGACTACATTAAAACTGTTTCTGACCTGCAAAGGTGGCACAACCTGAGGAGCAATAGTGCAACCTTCTTGTTTTACATTGATACTTTGCCTTAGTCTGATCTGGAGTGAGCTGGGTTAGGGTGTCCTAGCTCCATATGAATGATGGTAGTTTAAAGGCCTTCACTCTTCTGCAACTTTTTCAGTCATAGCAGAGGTGCCAATAAGCATCCTTCAAGTATTTCTGTGCTGTGGACCCATTTTAATTTGTGTATTAGACTGGTACCTCTGCTGACCTCAAGCTCTAGGCTGAGCTGCCATGGGACTGTTAAAATAGCATTGCCTAAAACCTCATTTTCTATCTTATTGTCATTCCTTACTGCTCTTGCTTTTGACATCCTGGGGAGATGGCAGAGACAGGAACATCAGGAGTCCTGTAGCTGCTTGACACTTCACAGTGGTAGAGCAGAATTGCAGACTGCAACTTTGTCTAGTGACTGTTATGGTCCTGTAGTACTGCTGATGTATGTGGGTCCTGCGTTTCTTGACAGTTGAAATCAAAATCACCAGTGAAATTATTTTGCCCACTTTCAAACTGTCTTGTCCTCTGATCTTCCTTGTGACATCGAGACATCAACCGACATACTGCAGGTCATTACAGCAGAGGGAGGGAAGGGAGCAGCATCCTGCTGAAGAGTGACAGGGGGTCTGACACTAACAGGCTGAAGCAAAAATCGGTCTGGGGGTGGGGGTAGGCAATTCTTCTCCAGTGAAAAGTCCTCTTGAGTGTCTTGCATGAGCATAGATGGTTGGTGTTGTCGGCTTCCAAGCTAATCTGAAAGGAGACCTTGGAAGCAGCAGAGCAGACCCATCCATGTCTCTTGGATACTGGCATGGGGAGAGGAGTCCCATCTGCCAAATCATCAGTCTCTCTCTGGATTTACCTTTCTTGGCGATGCTTCATCAAGATCTAGATCTGTCCTGACTATACTTTAATGTGGGAAGATCTAGTGAAACTATTACATCATGGTCATAGTAGATTGATATTTCTTTTCCCTCACTACAGGTTTTAGAGCTGAATTTATACTTGCACACTTAGGCCTGTAGCAGTGAGCAATGGATTAATTCAAAATACTACTTACTGGTCACTTGAGCTTCTTCAGCGCTCTGTCTGGCCTTCCTTCTGTCTCCTTGGTTAACTTTCGTGGGGTAGGTCATTGCTTGGGAAGTTTCAGGAACTAAAACGTAATGGTCTACACACTTTATACTATGGGCAAGTCCTTTCTCTTGAACTTGTAGGTTTTCCAAGAAGTACCTGTGTCTGGATGAGGATGTGTCCTTGTAGAATATGAACCAATATAGTGAAGAAGGGATTTCAACTAACGCTTACAACCGGTGTGTATATTTTCTTTTCAAATAACACCTTCACACACAATACAGTAACAGTCATGTGGACAAATCCAGTTTACCGTACATAAAACTGTCACTAACTGAATGAAATATGTGACCACAGTCACACAAACACACTTCCCCAAACATAAAATTCTGTGTCAAGTGCACTTGCCCTTTTGTTTTGTAATCCTTACGCTTAATGCTAGTCCATCATTGCTCTGCCTGCTCTCTGAGCTGCACTTCTTGTAGGAAGAGCTAGGAGCAGCTCAGTTTGAGCGCAGCGTCTTTTGGCCCGGAGCTGGGTCTGTTGAGTTGGAGCGCGAGCAGATCGCTGCAGCTGCGCCGTAGGTCTAGGGCTGTGTTCTCCTTTCGGTGAGAATGCGGTAGGGCAATGCAGCTTCCTTCACCAAACCCTCTGCAGTTGGCTGAAGAGTTGGAAGCCATTTTGGCCCAGTCAGGTCAGTTTGTGTGCAGGATTTCTCCACCTCTCTGCACAGATGTATGAGACCTTAGATCTCGGTGCCTCAGAAACAGAACTGTCTTTGAGCACGTGAAAGAATGATGGTAGCTTCTACTCAAGCACGTCCTTGCAATGTCTCCAGTCCTCGAGTTATAGACTGGATCATTGTTGATGCTTCCCTGGTGGGGAACCAGGGCACAGACTTCACTGATGTAGGTTTACCAGTAGGGCAGCTTGCAGGCCTGGAAGTCCTTTCAGTCACAGTGCTGATGTTATGTTGGCTGGATCTGACTCGCATGGTGTCTCCTTATTTTAAAGTAGTGGCAATGAAGAGAATTCTTTGCCTTTAACCACAGTTTCTCTGTTCTCCCCCTTTACATTAGGATGTGTTTGGTGATGACTCTGAGGTCTCCAAAGAATCTTCGGGTGTCAAGAAGCGGCGCATACCGCGATTCGAGGAGGTTGAGGATGAGCCTGAAGTTATTCCAGGTCCACCTTCAGAGAGCCCTGGGATGCTCACTAAGCTACAGGTTAGCCTGGCTAGGCTGTGTTACGTCAACTCTGCTGCCCAGGACAGAGCTGCCCATGTCTGAGATCTTGAAGCCTGACATGATTTAGTGTTTATTTTTTTATCTTAATTCATGTTACAAGCTGAGGAAGCAAATGGCAAGCTGCTTTTGACTGTCATTTGTTTGCTGCAGTTGTTGCCTGTGGGTTGGGTTCCCCCCCTGCCCAAACTCTTCGTATGGGTGAAGTCCTCCTGTGGGGAAAGCCTGGATGTTCTCTTTTTTAAATGAAATGTGCAAATAAATTTGCACAATCAGTTAAAGCAGTTTGAGGCAATACTATTTTCACTAAACTGGCTTGCATACATTTGCAAATTAAATAACGGGAGGGGGTGAGATCTGTTGCTGGTGACCCTTTCTGTACCTGATAGAGTGAAGAGGAAAAAACTGTCCAATTTTTTTTTCCACAGATCAAACAGATGATGGAGGCCGCCACCCGTCAGATTGAGGAGAGGAAAAAGCAGCTGAGTTTCATCAGTCCTCCAACACCACAGGTACCTACTGGAAGTAACAGGCAAATCCCATGGTCTGTGTTTCAGCTAGACGTGTTGACCTAGATGTGCTGGAACAGGCATGTGACAATGCTTGTGTCTCTGTCAACAGCCAAAAATTTCTTCTTCATCCCAATCCGAGCGTCTCCCCATCGGCAACACTATCCAGCCCTCCCAGGCAGCAACGTTTATGAATGATGCCATTGAGAAGGCCAGGAAAGCTGCTGAGCTGCAAGCCCGAATTCAGGCTCAGCTAGCCTTGAAACCAGGGCTTATAGGCAACGCCAACATGGTGGGGCTGGCCAATCTGCACGCCATGGGGATTGCACCTCCGTGAGTACCTGCAGTTGCTGAATTACCATGTAATTCTGATAATACAATGCCAGAATGCTAATAGAGGGTTTCTCCAACACAATATTGATTTTGCATTTGTGGCCTTAAAGGCTACTGAAGGAATGAGCAAAATAAAGGGGTGAAATAGAGGTTGCTTCTTTCCTGGGTAAAACTCTTCCAGATTCTGTATGCAAGATGTGAGTTTTTTCTGGCTGTAGAGGTGAAACTTAATGTTGCAAAGAGGCCTTTGGCATAACCGGAGGTTTGTGCTAGAAGCCTGGCCACATCTGAAACTTGTGTCTGTGCCGTGATGTGCCATCCCCAAGGAATTGTGCAGCTTTGGAATGATCGAACTATATAAACTGTTTTGCTTCCTTGACATAAGACTGTGGCTGATGTGTAACTGCCCTGAAGTGGCTTGATATCTCCTTTCTCTTGATTAGAAAGGCATTACCTGGACAGATGAGAGCTTTCACAAATCATAGGTTAGTCCAGTGGCTACCATGGAAATGCATCTCTCATTTCCTTTGAATTAATGTTGTAATTGCATTTTAACACAATGCATCTGTCTTGCCACCAGGAAGGTGGAATTGAAGGATCAGACAAAGCCTACACCACTGATCTTGGATGAACAAGGCCGAACTGTTGATGCGACTGGTAAAGAGATTGAATTGACTCACCGCATGCCAACCCTAAAAGCAAACATCCGAGCTGTGAAGAGAGAGCAGTTCAAACAGCAGCTTAAAGAAAAGCCCTCTGAAGATATGGAGTCGAACACTTACTTTGACCCTCGGGTCTCCATAACCCCAGCCCAGCGTCAGAAACGCACCTTTAAGTTCCATGAAAAAGGCAAATTTGAGAAAATTGCACAGAGGTTGCGAACGAAGGTATTTGAGGTCTTGCCATGCTAACTGACAGCACAGAAATGAGGGTTCAGTTCAGGATGGGAGATGACTCTCCTCTCCTGTGATGTGAAGGGAGCTGTGTTCACTTGGAGTAAGAAGTTTTTCAACAGTCACCTGAAACTTTTCTATCAACACTGTTCTTGTTGGAAAGGCAGGCATCCAAATACAAAATATTTGTGGAAAGTGTTTTCTTACAGCTATCTTAACTTAATAGAAGACAATCTGTTTGTTTTTGACAGAAAATTGGGAATTTCCAAAAGGAATTGACCAGTTTCCTGGCCAACTCTTCTTTCCACAGAAGTGATCATTCTAGAGGTAGAGATTTAAATGAACTTAGTAAAATGCCCACATTCTTGGGGAGAACGAGAGAGAACAACTTTACTAGGGAAAAAAAAAGTCCACGGATGTGGTCTCTAGGGAGACATTCTTTTAGGATTGTCCAGTGATCCTAGAAGGTTCAGTAGTAGAACAGATTTTGGCAAGCATGTGAGCTTCTGCAAAAGCACTCCGTCACATGCTCTGTGGTTTCTTTTGTGGTCTGCTTCAACTTGAAGGAAAAAAAAAAAAAGCAGGTGCATATTGTGCTTATTTTGGAGGTTGTGCTATTTTGGAATGACCTTTATATGTCACTTTCTTCTTCTTTTTCTCAGGCTCAATTAGAAAAACTGCAGGCAGAGATCTCTCAGGCTGCCAGAAAGACTGGGATACACACTTCTACCAAGTTGGCCCTTATTACCCCCAAAAAGGAGCTGAAAGAGGGGGAGATACCAGAGATAGAGTGGTGGGACTCATACATCATACCTAATGGCCTTGACTTGTAAGTGTTGCAAGGTTTTTGATTGTTTTGCTGTAGGAGGAAACTCTGGGAGTTTCTTGAGTAGTGTGGTGGTTTAGTGAAGGAAGGTGCAGATGCTCAGCACTTCTGCAGATCAAGCATATGTATCTGCTTGAGCTGCTGGGTTCAAATGGGTGCTAGGTTTGCTTCCAGGTCTAGTTTGTGGTCCAAGCAGTTGCCTTTCTGTGCTGTGAAGGCAGCATTCCTCCCGTGAGTGCAAATGGACTAATTTTGGCCAAAAGGTAGTGGTGCTGTCTTCCAAACATGAGTGACTCTTAACGTACAAGTCTCATTCACGGCTGATTTGTGGGAAATTTGCCTCCAAATCATTAAACATTTCATGATTTTAGAGCACTAGGGAGGACACCTACACATTAATATTATGCCACCTTTTGCCTCCTTCAGCGTATCAAGCCCTGATTAATGCTCTGAGTCAGGATCTTGTGCATGTCAAATATTTACCCTTCAGAGCTGGCCCAGGGGAAGTGTTGTTATTTCATGGCTTGTGTTGAAGGGGATGCAGGAATTCAGCCTGGGAGATTTGTAATGATGCCCAACTCTCTCCTTTCTAGATCAAGTGGATCATCTAAGAGAGAAGAATACTTTGGGATCACCAACCTTGTGGAGCACCCAGCACAGCTAAACCCCCCAGGTACTGTTCCGCAGCCGTCCAGCATCAGACTGACCGGTTTTGGTTGACTGCGGTGTTTAAGCTAGGCACAAAACACTCTGTCTCACAACCGGAGAGGCAAACCAGCATAGGAGCCCTCACTTGTAATATTGCTGACTGCTGTCTCTTAGCACTGTGAGGAAAGAAATTATGCTAAGATAAATCTTAAAGCTTTCCTAAGATATCTAAAATCTGGAAGGAGAGTCTGCCTGCATATTGAAGGCTTCATATAAGAACTGCAGTGGTTAACTATAGTCCGCTTATGTATCGGTACCTTCCATGCCCTAAGTTGGGGTAGTAATGCAGACATGAGGTATCTGTTAGTCTCCAGCAGGTTGATTTTGACATTCTTGCTTCAGGAAGAGCTATAAAATAACCACACACCATTTTACTTTTTTTAAGTCTGTAAATAGCAGAACTATGGTTTTCCTGTGTTTGATATAAGTAATCTGCAGCATTGCAGAGATCAGATTGTCAATGAAGTGTGAATATAATTGAGTGTGGCTAAGACTGTTCTCCAGTAATGACTGCAGATAGCATTTTTTTTTTTTGTCTTGCTTGTTCAAAAGCAGATATATGTTTATCTCACCAAAGTGTCTTTTCACAGTGGACAGTGACATGCCAGTGACCCTGGGTGTTTATTTAACTAAAAAAGAGCAGAAGAAGTTACGGCGACAGACTCGGAGAGAAGCTCAGAAGGAGCTGCAGGAGAAAGTCAGGTTGGGCTTGATGCCGCCACCAGAGCCCAAAGGTAAATGACCGCTAGGGCGGACAGGCTGCATGCAGAGTGCCAGGCCGACACAGCAAACCAGCTTGTCAAACCAGCAACGTGAGCCCGAGCAGGGATGGATGTTGTTGGGAGCTGCAGCAAGTAGCACAACCCATAAGAGGGTGCACGTTGGGTATACAAACATGTCTGTACTGGTGTATTCTGATCCTTATCCCTACAGTTTACTTAGTCTGCAAATGCTCCTTGTTTTTCTGTAAAATGTGATGTGCTTTACCGTGCCGTAGCTAGTATCTGGTAGGAGCCTCTAACAGTTCCTCTTATTTTCCTTGCAGTAAGAATTTCCAACTTGATGCGAGTGCTGGGGACAGAAGCTGTTCAGGACCCAACAAAAGTCGAAGCTCATGTTAGAGCACAGATGGCAAAGAGACAGAAGTAGGTGGCATGTTGCACCATTTTTGTTCTTTGTTTTTGGATGGATTTAGTATTAGCGCTGCATTTATGTTTCTAGAGAACTAAATCCTTGAACTGATGTAGCAGAGCAGAAGCAGTGTATTTTTCTCATGAGTTGCCTTTGTAGCATATTTCAGAAGGGAGTTGGGTCTTAATGACCTCATCAGTTCTTGCCTCCCCTTACACAGCCATTGGAGTGGCCTCGTGACCTGTGTTAAATGAGTTACTTGTGAGGATGGCTGCTTGGCAAATTGCCATTGCGGTTGTTACCAATGCACATTTGCAGGGAAGAGCCGAAGCATAAAACGAACCAGGGAGACTGAATTTCCTCTCTGAGAGCATCTAGTGCACACTAATGGAGGTCTGATCACAAATAGCGTGCCACGGTGCTCTTCATGCCTTGCAGTTGACACAGTCTCCATGTGTTTTCCCATTAGTCTGAGTGACTGGATTAAAAAAGACCTAGTGCTTTTAGTTCAGGCAGGTGAAGGCAGACTCTGGGAAGGAGATGAAGCCGTTTTGCGGTCAGTGGAACATGTCCTGTGCGTGACACTAGAAGGATCAATTTGGATGCTGTAACAGACAGGCAGTAGGCTGCATTCCTGCTTATTGCTGCGTCTCCTCCCATCCAGAGCTCATGAAGAAGCAAATGCTGCAAGAAAACTTACAGCAGAACAGCGAAAGGCGAAGAAGGTTAAAAAGCTCAAAGAAGATATTTCACAAGGAGTTCACATAGCTGTGTATAGGTGAGTGCTGAGCTGTGCGCTCATGACAGATTTTTTTTCTTTCCTATGCCTATTTCTATCAGACCTGACAAATAACAAATTCTATCCTGTCTTTAGGGTCAGAAACCTGAGCAATCCAGCAAAAAAATTCAAAATTGAGGCGAACGCTGGCCAGCTGTACTTAACAGGCGTGGTGGTTTTACACAAAGATGTCAACGTGGTTGTGGTGGAAGGAGGTGAGGACTTTGGAGACAGGCTTTTGGTCACAGCATGATGTTCAAAAGCTTGCCTTTAGCAAAGATACTCACATGTGCAAATTGCTTACTGAGGCTTATGGAAGGATGAGGAGAACAGGAGGCAGTTGAAACTCCCTTAATTATGGTTTTAATGGGGTTAGCACTGCCTACAGAGAGCATTATAATCCAGTTAGAAAACCCAGAGCACTAAATGTTGGAGGAAAATATCAGTTAAGTGTACTTGATTTGAAACCTTGATACTCTCAGGGGATGCTTAGAGCAAGCAGGGCCTTGGCTCTGGGTCTGCTGCAGCACTCACTCTAAGTATTTTTGTAAGGTTTTATAAGAATTTATTCTGCAGCAGGAAGCAGTGAAATGAGCTTTGAAAGGCTTAGTTGTATTTGCAGGTGTCATTCTGCTGCTCCTTAAAACCTCCTAAAAACTCAGAGTTGAGGGACTGTGTGAATGTGAATTTCCATTCTCTCCAGGCCCAAAAGCACAGAAGAAATTCAAACGTCTTATGCTCCATCGAATAAAATGGGATGAGCAAACATCAAACACAAAGGGAGAAGGTACGTATTAAACTATGCAGGGAGGGGGATGGCAATAGATTAACTTGTAATAACTTGCTGCAAAGTAGACTTAATTGTAATTTAGATGGGGATCCAAGCCCAGAGCACCAGGTAACTGAGATGTCAGTTGGGGGTTGCACAGAGATGGCAACTGTAACTGCTGTCCCTCAGCAGAGGTGGCATGAGGAGTGGGTGGTTTCGCAGTGGGAGTTGCTGCTATATCATGGCCTGGGGGACGAGAACTTGCTTTGTTTTTTCAGATGACGACGAGTCTGATGAGGAATCTGTTAAGAAAACAAACAAATGCTCTCTGGTTTGGGAGGTGAGTGGCAGCTTTAGTTTAATATGAATTCTAGGAGCTGAAACCAGACTGAAGCTAACCCTGTAACAGAACAGCTGAGGCAGAAAGCACTTAATTGTTCTGAAACTTTGGATCAGATGAAATCCTACTGGGTTGACTCTTTCTGTGCACATTTATTTAACTATAGCCGAATTATGAGCACCTCACCCTGCACAATGTAACCCATACTTTGTGTGGAAGTCTGGTGGATCATTTGTTAAACTATTAATAAGTTTATTCCTGGGTTTGCTGTGTGCTTCCAGCTATTCTATCCCTGAGAGGCATCCCAAAAAGCATCCCTTTTCTCTGTTGCAGGGCACAGCAAAGGATCGCAGCTTTGGCGAAATGAAATTTAAGCAGTGCCCCACTGAAAACATGGCACGGGAGCACTTTAAAAAGCACGGAGCAGAGCACTACTGGGACCTGGCTCTGAGCGAGTCCGTGCTGGAATCCACAGACTGAGGGTGCTGCCGCCCCCAGCATTCCTGTTCATTTGAGAACAATACCTCGCGGGAACTTGGACGAGCCCCTTCCTCCCCCTTGGTCTCCACAGTACAAGGCATACGATTAAAGAAATATTTTTTAAAACAAACCACAGTTACACTTGTTTTCTGGATGAATTCAGCTCTCGGAGCTTGCGGTGCAAAACCGCCAGATGGTAGCATCCAGCCGCAAGGCTGCCATCAGCTGTGCTTGTAGGTGTCTCTTGCTTTCTCTGGAAAGGATTCAGTTTTGGGGTTAGTGGGAGAGAAATTGTTTTCAAAAGTATCTTTAGCCCTTCGGGAAAAACAAGCAGTTTCAAAGTGAGGTAGTAGTGCCTTGCTAGTGTGTCAGCTGTTTGGTAGGTGAGGTGTGACACTGGCAGGGTAATTGGTGCACATAAAGGTCGTTTCCTCACTGGGGAAGGTGTTTGGGTGAGCCCCAATGGTTTAAAGGAGCATTGGAATTTGTAAAGCAGAGTAGGAGACGGGGACTTAGCCCACATCCTATATTTACGTAATAAACTTTTTTTAAAAGGAAGTCCAGGCTGTGTTTCTTTACATCGCTTTTCCGGCAGCGTGGGGCTTCTGCAGGCGGCGGGGCTGTGCTGGACTCTCACCTCGCTGTTTTACGCTAAAGGTGCGACAGAGCTCGGGAAAATCACGAGCGTGGTCGGGCTTCTGAAAGGGGAGCCTGAGGGCGGGCAGCCGGAACGGCGGCTGCTGGGACCCGAGGAAAGCAAGGAAGCTCGGGGAGAGCTTCGTGTGCTTTTATTTTTCATGATTGAGGTTATCGTCCTGGTCGAGCTAAAGGGCGAGAAGCGTGTGGCTTCCAGCTGTGGCAGCTGTGCCCTGTTTTTTCCCTGTGTGCTGAGGCTCGTTCACAGATCCGTGAAACGGCGCCAGAGCCCCTTCCCTGACCGCCTCTCCCCTCCGGTGGAGGAGAAAAAACGGCAAAAAATGCCCCAAAGCTGGGGGAAAGTTCGAGTTTTTAGCGGTGAGGCCCTGGCGGCAGCTCGGTTGCGGCTGGCTGGGGGAGGGGGAAGCCTGGGTGCGTTAGGGAAGACCGAGGTCGAGCTTTGCACCAGAACGGCGCGTCTGGGGCTCAACGGCGCCATTCGCTCCGCACGGCCCCGCCGCGGCCGGGCAGCGCCATGCTGGCGCGCAAGGCACGCTGGGAGCGCGGCCAGCGCCGCCGCCGCCGCGCAAGGGCTGCCGGGACGCCTGCGGCACCTCCCCCGCCCGGCTCCGCGCATGAGCGCAGGAGGCGGAGCAGCGCACATGCGCACAGGGCCTTACGGCGGGGGGGGGGGGGGGCCGCGCTTGCGCGCTGGCGGGTCGGCGCATGCTCCGCAGGAGGGAGGGCGGGAGGACGGGAGGGGGCGGGGTCGCGCGTGCGCGGCGTGGGAGAGGGGGAGGGGGGCGGCGCCGACGGCGCGTGCGCGGTGCCGCCCCTGTGGCTGTTGTGAGGGAGCCTCGTACAAAATGGCGGCGGGGGGGCGGGCTCTGCGCGCCGGGAGGGCCGGCGGGTAACCGGCCGTTGGCGCAGCCCGGGCAGGCGGGACGGGGCTGCCCTCGGCCGATTAAAACCCTCCCGGCGGGAGGAAGAGGAGGAGGAGCGGAGGGGGGCGGGCGCGCTCCCGCTGCCTCGCCCCGTCGGCCCCGCGCGCGCGCGCGCGCGCACCGGGAAGGCGGCGGCGGGGGAGGGGGGAGGGGAGGAGGAGCGGCGCGCTCGCCCCGCGCGCGCCCCCGCCGCCGCGTGCCCGCGCCCCCCCGCCTCGCCGCGGGGGGGGGGGGGGGGAGCGGCGAGGCCTCCGTCCGCGCTCCCGCGGCCCCGCCTGGGCGAGCAGGGCAGGAAGATGGCGGCCGGCGGCGGCGGCAGCGGCAAGGCCTCCTCGTCGTCGTCGGCGGCGGCGTCGTCGTCCTCGGCGGGCGCCCTGGAGGCCTCGCTCGACAGGAAGTTCCAGGCGGTCACCAACACCATGGAGTCCATCCAGGGGCTGTCGTCGTGGTGCCTGGAGAACAAGCGGCACCACAGCACCATCGTCTACCACTGGATGAAGTGGCTGCGGCGCTGTGAGTGCGGGCCCGGGCGCGGGGTGAGGGCGGGGGAGGCCCCCGGGGTGCCCGCAGGCACCTTCCCCTGCTCCCGCTCAGGGGCTGGGGGAGGCAGGACGGGGTGTGGGGGGGTGTCCGGCCTCCCGCACCCACGGGAGGCAGCGGGCAGGAGGCTCTTCCCGCGCCCGCCGCAAATCCGAAGCCCTCAGGGTGCCCCCCCCACACACACACACCCTTTGTGCTCGACTGCTTTGCAAAAAAAAAAAAAAAAAAAAAAACCTTTAAAGGTAAAATAAATAAATAATAATAACAAAAGCGTGTTTTTGCCCTGCGGGGTGGTGCTTGTCGCCGGCTGTGCAGCCTGTGCGGTGCCAAGGCCGCGCGCACCGCTCTGGACCGCGCTCGCCTCGTCCTCAGCATCGCCTCTTGGGCGGCCGCCGGCCCGCTGCAGGGTGCGGGGGGAGGTTTTCCTTTCCCCGCGTTGCGTGCGCCAGAAAAGGTGCTTGGGGCTAGTTTGCGTGGAGAAGTTTGGCAAAGTAATGTCTATCTTTAGCTTTTTTTTTTTAATGCCATTTCCTTCTATTTGATTCCTATTTCTTGGTTTGCCTTGGTGATACAAGTAAGTGTACTGTAATTAAAAATACAGAAACACCTCCTATTTAACCTCTCTCACCCTGCCTACATCTTGAGGGAGGTGTATCTCTCAACGTGAAGAGCTTGCTTTCTGTTAGGATATTCTTGGGAATGTGGAGTTAGAGCAAATTTCCTATGCCCTTGTGTTTTTCGGGTGCCATGCTGTCTTGTCCTGTTTCTGCTTTTTTGGTGCTTGCTGTTTTGTTTGCGTTATTTGTGCGTTTGATTATCAGAAAGAAGGTTACAGTTTGAAGCGCATGGAAATATGTGATATTTATGGTCGTGAGCGTTCTCTTGCAGTTTGCCAAAGTCCAGGGCTGGTTGTGAAACTCAGCAGAGAATTTGGGGAGTGCTATGGGAAGAAGAGGGTGTAGTTACCTGCTTGTGCCAAGGGTTTCAAACTTAACCTTTAGGGAGTGAACTGAAATTCGAGGTTCTTCGGGGCATGATTACTCGGAAGTCTTTTGGCATCACACAGCTTCTGGGCATTACCTTAGCTTGGCATTACCTTAGCTTAACATTACCTTTTAATGAATGGTAGTACCCTCAGCCTCCTAAATGCTTGCCTGAGTTATTTTAGTACATTACTTTGAGAGGTGGAGGGAAAAGATGTCTTAAGCATGATATCAGCTCTGATTTAGGATCAGGGAGCATCACTGTTCTTCCATGGGAAAACCAGTCTCTTTTAGGCACAAATAATAAGAGTATTGGTTGCTAAAACTCAGATTTGGTGAACTGTAGCAGCAGACGCGGTGGTGACCTGAGAGTAGGAAAGTTAATGTTTCCACAAGTCTAAACAAGGCCAAATTATCTTTACTGTCACGCTGATGTATGAAGGCTTTGCGTGTTATTGTTTGAGCTAGAGTAAGCTTTGTAGTAATGCAAAGATGATATTCTAAAGTGTCACTCCAGTTTGTACTAAATCTTTTGTAAAGTTTGGGATAGTTTGTTTTATGTATAGAAGCAGTCCTGCAAAATGCTGAGAGCCCTCTTTCCCTGTTGGCTTGCAATATATGAGGCCCTCAGTGGGAGTAAAGCAGACCTGACAGTTGAGGTAAGGGCTGTCCTATGTTGGCCTGATACCTTGCTATCCAGGAAGGTGAGGAGAAGTGACAGGTTAACTGTCGCCTCGTTTGTAAGCGTTATGACTGTAGATCCTCACCGGCTGCAATCGTGGGTTTGGATTCCTCGAATTTATGCGGACATAGACAGTGTGAGTAGTTGTTGCTGCTTCAGTTCAGCAACCTGTTTACATTTTAGCAAAACATAACTTATTTTGGAGGAAATGGCATTAGAAGCTGAGGTTTTGGCACTGAACATGGAAAAAAGACCCATATTGCAAGAAAGATTTGCTATGGGCAGCCCAAATGCAGTGGGGCACCTATGAAGCTAAGCCTTTTCCATGCTCCTAACTCTTCTGTTTTGATTATGCTTGGTAACCAGCATTAGGCCGCCTGTTTCAAATGTCAGCATTAAAGGGTGCAATTAAACTTTATTCCAAGATACCATTGAGCTCAGATGTCTATTACAAATCACTAGAGCGTTAGGTTTTTTTTTCATTGTTCTGATTACAGGAAAAAACATAAAACTGTCTTCAGATTTTGATTTTTATATATATATATATATATATATTTACTGTGTCAGTTCAGCAAGTGATTATATCTAAGAGAATAATGTAAGAATCAGAGTATTTGTTTCTAAAAAATAGCTCTTTCCAGTCTGTAATGACCTGCTCATAATCAGTTTGTCCTTTACCACTGTCCTCACACTCTTCTCCTTGAAATCCCGTTTGCTTTCACGGTTCGCGGTAGCTTGTCCTTTTTGTCCAAATGAGCTTCCTCCAAGCTGAGCTGTTCCTTGGGGGCTCTACAGGACTCTGTCCTTGATCCTCCTCTCCCTTGCAGTCTTTGAGTAATCTCTCTCCAAATAAAATTTGGCTCCCATCTCTATACTAAAGACTTGCAGATCTGCTTTGACTCTAAACTTGGTGTCTCTTGTCATCGTTATAATTTTGGCCCCTCTTTGGAGTATCTTTGCGAATGTCTTGCTCGAGGCAAGACTCAGTGTGACTGAAGTCTCTGTAACTTAAGGCATAGTCCTCCTCCTCTCAGACTTGAAGCTCACTCTTAACCCGGTGCGTGCATGCAGGGTGTAAATCTTGCATGTTTGCTTTCTACAGAGCTTCTGTCCTCCTCATTGGTAGAACCGAATTTCTTCCCCAGAGACTCTTGCTGTTCTTGATGATTATGACATTTGTCTATCTGGTCCCAACAAATATGTTTCTGCTCCGTTCGTGTCCGTTCGGGATAGCTTCCGAAAGTCATTTTTCTAGCACATTGTTTTGGCATTGCCCCTTCCTTCTCTTTTGTATTCTTCTATTAGTTCTTCCCTTGTTCTCAAGTTCATCAAACACGATATGACTGTTTTCACATTCAGCGCCCTTGCAGCTCTATTTCTATGCTGTCAGCTCTAGTTCACTGTTGAAATGTTGACTCCTGTCTTTGATCAGGTTGTACCAGCCTGTACCTTTTATTTCCTACATTTTTGTATAAGCACTTCCAAAGATTTCTTTGTGCTGCCCTCACATTCTGGAGGGTTTTTCATCAACACCTACCACCCCACCCTCATTTTCTTTCAAGTTCCTCCTCAGGCTTTTTATCTGAGGTGTCTGTGGAAAGCAGCCTTGACAGTAGCTGCTGTGCTAGTATGCCGTGACCCCTGTTTATTTGGTTATTTCCTGTTTATCTATTTTTTTCACCTTTTTCTCTTGTGGTACGCTCTATTCCCTGCCCCAAAGACCTTACAGTCTCTTTGTGTTCTCATTAGCAGTTAGTCCAGGGAAAAGTCTAAGCCTATGGCAAGAGCTCGTGCCCAGTGCAGGAATAATAATAATAATGGAAAGTACAGCTTGTTTTTTTGTAGTTTTTTTTTCATTTTATTAAGTGTTTTTAACTCTAGAGATACTAAGAATATACAACAGCTGCCATTTCCAGAGAGCTTCTCACAGAGGATAGATTTGGTAAGATAAGGAGGACTGTATCACAGAGTTTTCCACTGACTTTGTGTAAAATTAAGATGAAAGTGTGTGTTTAATTGCTGGGAGAAATGTGTTTATATCAGTTAGATATGCATCTCCATTAAATGAAGTGTAAGAAAGTTAAGTAGGGCAACTTCCATGTGTACTGAAATTACATGCTGAAATTATGTTGGCATTATACTGGGGGGGTATTGCAGGAGGTTTTGCATTAAAAAAAAAAGTCAAGTGTGTGGAGGGAAAAATGGCCTTTTTATTTTTGATAAATTAGAATAGGCTTTGTGTTAGCCTTTGAGACAGAAGATAATTGATTTTCCTGCTTCAGGTCACACACTGCGCTGCGACAGGAATTTGGTCAAAACACTTGCAGTCTTGCAACTCTCCTGCCTGTATGAATTGGTCAGTTCCGTCTTCCACTGCATGCTCTTCGGATGAGACATTTTTTATTTTACCTAGAGTCTTTTCCCTTCTTTTAGTTGAACCAGTGCATTTTACTCTATCTTGATGGATTTTTCTTTGCTTCACTCCTATGCATTTGTTTTCGCTGATGTGAAACTGTCCAGTTTTGTGTTAGAGGTGTGCAGTTATTTGAACAAATATGGTGCTTTCAAAAAAAAGAAAAAAAAAAGCACCAGCATTTAAACACATTGCCATTGGCATGAGCATTTTCTCTTTCACAGTTCAAGGTTTGTTCTGAATGTGTAACTTCTAACGATTCTGGTCATTTATCTATGTGAAAACCAAGAGTTTTATGAAATAAATGTTTTCTTAGAGGTCAGACTAATGTTGTAATAACTCTACCTCCTGAAAAGCTACTATTATGAATCAATATTATAAAGCACTTTCTTGCAGGAGGATCATCTAGTCACTATGTTTACTCAAATAAATACAGGTAATTTAAGCACATAGCAAACTATCTTTATCTCCTTGAGATGTGTTGGTCCAAGCAGATAGCATAATTGTTCTGAAGTTGTGGAGGTGTAGCTAAACAAAATAAAATGTAAACAAGAAATCACCCCACCTTTTGTCAAATGGGTGGGTGATCAGTAGTATAACTTCCTGTTTCTTGTATATATTTCCTCTGCAGTTAAGTTGAGATGGTCTAATAGTACCGTAATAGGGTAATTAAGGAGCTGTTGATTCATTGATTTATACAGCATGTGTGTTGCCTTCAGATATGGCCAATTGCATAATGCAATTAAAACTCAATTGTATAATGTCTGTCTTGGATGCCAAAGGCATTTCATTTTCTTTTTTTTTTAATGCAGCATTTTTGTAACTAGCAGCTACAACTATTATACAGCATGCTGCTATACATTTATTTTAGCATGAATTTTTTCTATTGTGTAATTTGCTGTTAAAAACATAAGCTTTGGGTTGCGGAGGGCATTAATTCCACCTTGGGTTGGGTCAGAGTTCAGCATTGTAGCAACTGTTTGGGAGTTAAGATGTTAGCATTGCTCAATACGTTGGACATGTCTGGTACGCTTGCAGATATCTTAAAGTTGGTTCTGAGATTCTTTCTGCTTCATTTGAAGGCTGTATGTGTAAACTTTTGATGTAAACAATTCAACTTATAATATCTTCAAGGTCTATTTTGCATTAGGTAATAAGATCTGAAATTAGATCTGACAGTGAATAATGTAACTGAAATAAAAAGTGTTCTCAGTGACCAATTAGCAGTGGAGTACAGAGTTTTAATTAAGTTGTAGAAAACCTTTTTTGATTGAATGGCTGTTATATTAAGGCTAAAAATGTTTTTTTGTAGCACTTGCTCTGAATGATTTCCATTACTTTATTATGGTTTGTTTGGAAATCAGCTAAGTGCAGATAGACTGTGTAGCTAGATTTCCAGATCTCCAGAAAAGGGGACAAACCTGAAGGGTTTTGGAGAAAGCAGCCTAGTGCAGTGGACAGAGCGCTCTAACTCCATTTCTGTCTTAGTTAAACCCCCATTTGAGTATTCTTGAAAAACAAAACGTGATCTTGTTTGTGAGTGCCTTTCAGATGAAGTAATAAATAATTGCTTCTGATAAGATTTGTTGTGTTTGTTGCTATTAAGTTTGTTAAAGTTTATAATAAACCATTTGAGTTCAAACTTCTTGAACATTTCAGCTGCAATAGTAATATTGAAGCAAGTACATAGCCTAATGAAAACCGTGAAAAATACCTGCAGCAGTAATACCTAGAAATTACTTGAGGAAGAAACGTCTGTTAATGAATGAAAAGACTTCTCTTAGGTATGCAGCAGCTATAAAACAGTCTTGACTCGGGCCTTGTACCATTTGCCGTGTTACTCCGTGGCCTTTATGGGCAGGGATAGCAGAGGAGATGGGGTTGCATTTTGTTGCTGCCAACTTGCTTTTGGGAAAGCAGCAACCTAAATGTCACTGGGCTTGCTGTCCTGTGGACCTGCTCTTTTTGCTCTTGCACGTTGCTGGCTCTGCTGTGGACATGGCAGCCTCTAAGGCTGGAATATGCTACTACCCATCTGTGATGATGTTTGGGTGCTGAGAATAAGCGAAAAGAGTCAGTGCTTCTTGTAAGGGCTTTCAGAAGCTTTCCACAGAGGCCAGTTGCTTCATGGCTTCTACGTGGTGCGGATTTGGAAGGTGAGCCACCTAGCTAAGCCCTTAAGTTTATCCTCAGCTTTGCTTTCCGGATGCAGCAGCAGGAGGACATTGCCTTCATTAGAAGGCAGGTATGAGAGATGTTTTCTTTCTGAACAAATGTCTTGCTAAAACCTTGTTTGCTACTGGTATGTCAATATAGTGCAGTATTTAGTTTGTATAGTTGGTGTATGTGACATGAATTTTTAACGTAAGCTCACTATGTGCAATTTTCCAGCATAATGCCAAGACTCCTATGCTAGGTAGATGTCTTGGTGTCTCATAATGCGCATACAGGAGCGTAAGAGCTGATGGAGCTAGGCTGGCTTGCTTAGTGCCATTCTCTCATTATGATCAGAGCCCTTTTATAGCAGAAGTTGTAATGTGTTGTAGTCTTTGGTGGAAGTTGTACATGGAGAAGGATCCCGGAAAGCAGTGGCAATTCATACCCAATTGGACCTGGGCAGGTTTTTATGTACGGCGAGCCTACCGTGTCATTCATGAGCCGAGCTTGTCTGCGTTATAGTAAGGCTTTAGAGTTAATAGCATTCAATATGCTGCAAATGCACTAATCCTGCATTTCTGTTGCTACGATCATCCTTTTCTGCTAATGTGAATGCCAGAAACAAAAATGCTCCTGAAAGAGGTATGGTGGGTGGGCACTGACCCTCTGCTGTTTCTCAGAAAGAAACATTAAATAGCAAAAGCATGTTAAGTAATTAGTTTTTAATAAATGTGTGAGTTTATTTTTGTTGGCCGCAAAGTAATTGTGTAGTATTTGCATGAGGTTTTTTTCTTAGGTATAATCTACAGCATGAATGAGTTTTAGGAAAACTGTGGCTTTATTTCTGGTTGCTTTGGGCAGAAAGAAAGTGCAGAGCTCCTGGAAGTTGCCAGCAGGTGTATGCAGAGATTGAATTGTTGCAGTGAGTTTTTTATTTTGTTTTATGTTGTGGATTTGTTTTTTGTTTTTTTTGTTTGTTTGTTTGTTTGTTTTGATATGTTGTAAATGCAGAAGTAGTGTTACTAAGGTTCAATGTGTGTACCAGTCTCCTCAGTGCTAAAAGACTTTCAAAATGGAAACCCGAAGATTTGAAGAATCAAGAGAAAGAGATTACACTGATTACAAAGTACATTGGGCAAAAATGGAACAGCTGAAAAATAAAGGTGGATAGAAATTAAGCAAAATGAAAGAAAATGGTGTTTGGGAGTATGGTGGTGGCGTGAAAGTTGTGTGCAAGAGATGGTGTGTGCATTTCACGGAGGTATGACCACAGATCTAAGGACTCTCTTGTTGAAGTTGCACGTGGAAGGCCACTGTAATTAGCTGATGAAGTTATGTGCGGCATCGAGCAGCGCCCAGGTGACGGGCTTCGGAGAGGTTTGGAGGATAGGAGCGGAGCTGGCGGCAGATTTAGGGCTGACAACTGGAAAGCTGCCCTGGAGGTGGGGACCAGCGCACGCGAGACAGGTGAGCTGCTGAAGGCGTTCATGTTACCGCAGCGCTCACGCGAACGCTGCTGGGCGTTGAGCAACGTACAGCGATCGGCCTGCCGTAGTACGTACTCCCAGTTGTTCGTGACTGAGAGCAAGGAAAGATTGATAAGGAGCTTGGCGAAGAACATTGTGGTTTGTAAGTGGAAAGGGCATGACAAACACCATAGCGAGCCTGAAGCTTACGCTAGAAATATCTGCTGCGATGGGAAAAGCTGTATATTTGTGATTCACTGACTTCGGCAAAGCGTCAGACTGACTCGATCACAAATTCTTCAGAATTGTAAAGAGCCGTAGGAATTTGTAGATAAAAAACTCTGATTAATAATGCAGCTACATTGCAACCAGAAAGGGGTATAGTACACGAGGAGAGTGGAAGTCTGATAGAGCTCATGGGAACTTGAAACAAAACGGTAAATTGTCATTCTTCCTATATTCAAATCCTCATGTTGTATAGTTAAATTAAGTGAAGAAGTTAATTAGCAGGAAGGTCAGCTTACTATGCTACAAACAGTGTTACTGGCTGATTTAAGAAAGTGATGAAAGAATTAAATTTGGAACTGAATGTAAGCAAGACAGAAATGAGTTTGGTTTTTGAGTGTTTGGAATGAGACAGCTGTCCAGAAGTGTTAGTCTCTGGTACCTAAAAGTAAGAAATCTAGGTGCTAAGGTTCTTGCCAGAATAGCAAGAATTGGGGAGGCGTTGTGCAGAAATAAATATCTGAGGTGAACAGACATAGATCTGAGGTCCTTTATGCGCTACACAAAAGCTTGTATCTCACTTATGCTGACCTTACTCGGAAATGGCCATTCAAGCAGCCCTTTTGGAGAAAGCACAGCATGCTGAGTGATGATGCTGTTGAAGAATTTCAGTTCTGTTTGGACATTCAATTAACGAGCAGGTGTATTAAAATTACTGGAATATGGCTACGGCTTTTTCAAAACTGCCCCCCACACACACACCCAAACGTTACTGAGCACGATCCCTGAAGTTTGGTTCCTGCTGTTTGTGGCAGGCTTGTCCAGTGAGGAACTCAACAAGGTTTTGGGTGGGTACGGTGGATATTGCGATGCAAAGGCAGGGCAGCGTGGCCCTTGCAGTGGTTGCAGGCTTCTCGGGACAGGAGAGGCTATGCTATCGAGGCTGTGCTGCGTGCGGTTCTAATGGGAGCTCTTTTCACGGGTTAATTGGTTTCTTTAGGAGGCGTTTAAGCTAAAATGAAAAATATCATTCCCATTCTATAATATGTGTCGACTGGACAGTTACAGATGTCATTTTGTGGCTGGTAAAACTTCCCTGATGGTAAAGCTGCAAACCTTAGAGACCATTTTAAGCCATTACAGTTAAGAAAAGGGTATTTATACATGGTGATTATGAGAAAATACAAAACAATGGCCTCTACATTATTAAATAGAGAAATTAGACTGAGTTGATGGCCAAAAAATGCAAGGTTAGTTGTGTAGTCAGGAACTTCAAAGCCTATGCAGAGTGGATATATACTCTGGAACAAGTGTTCAATCTTTTTCTCTGTACAGAAGGTTGTGCCATATTGTGTTTGACCTCTTATCATTGAGTGATGATACTGATCTTTCTGGTTTTACAGCTCTTTCTGTGGAGCAGATATCATAGAAATAGCACAAGGTCAATGACTTCTTGCTCTGTGTTCTTTCTATGCCTGAGTCGGAGTAGAGACTTGATGATGGTAGGAACAACATTTACTTTTCAAGATGATCTGGAAAAGATTTATAAGTTGAAGTTGCACAGTACAGGCAGCAATAACTGTACTAGTGTCGGGTTTGTTGCAGCAAATATGAATGCAGAGAGATAAAGTGAATATAGTGCTGTTCTGGGCAAGCCTGTGGCAAACGAGTGCGTGGAATTTGGAGGTCTTCCTTTCTACTTCCCAATTTTTACCCTTGGTCTTGTCATTGGATATACTGTTCTCAGAAATGCTGGGGGGGGACGGGACGGGAAATCAGACAATTAAAAATATGCTAGAAATGCTGCTGCCATTTCTTCTTTTGTTTTATGATGAATCTGAATTTTCTTTTTAGCTGCCTTTCCTCATCGACTGAATCTTTTTTACTTGGCCAATGATGTCATACAGAACTGCAAGAGAAAAAATGCAATTGTATTTCGTGATACATTTGCAGAAGTGCTTCCTGAAGCAGCTTCATTAGTGAAGTAAGTAACTGTGAAGGTTTAATGCCTCAAAAAATGTGAATTTATTTTCCATTGCTCTTACACCCCAAATTTTCTAGAAATACTAGGAAAATTTCAAGATGTGTTCTCTACTACATTCATTATTTCTCTTTTTTAAAACTGTAGTCTAGTTTTAAACATGTTAATTCATACATCTATGTGTGCTCAAGTTTATAAAGACCTGTCTTGCTTCCTATAGCTGTTCGATACATTGAAATATCTACTGACTGTGATGTTAAACATTGGTTTGGAGATGCTAACAGCTGTGTCAGTTTGAGATTTTCTGCAAGGAGTATTTTAGAGTGGGTATATATTTGGCTTTTAATTTGGGAACGAGAGGTCTCATTTGAGTAAAGTTTAATGTCACGCGAACTGAGGGGGCAGTCTTCCCCCGACAACACGTGCTCCTTGTAACTCTGCCATTCCCTGCCTCCCCGAGTGTACGTGTGTGTAATGGTGAGGTGACCACTTCAATGGTGGCAGAGCTGGAGGT
This sequence comes from Rhea pennata, assembly GCF_028389875.1. Taxonomy (NCBI): domain Eukaryota; kingdom Metazoa; phylum Chordata; class Aves; order Rheiformes; family Rheidae; genus Rhea; species Rhea pennata. The sequence continues at coordinate 2,242,935 of NC_084693.1, forward strand.
GTTTTTGCAGAGCGAAGGGGCACTGAAAGTGCACGGCAAGAAGGGGAGCGCGGGAGAGGACGAGGAGGGTGTCTTTGTTGCAGTCTCTGCAGCTCGGCCTGTGGTTTACTATGTACCATCAGAAAAACTGTCACAGATTCCAGTCTAAATTCCTGCGTGTTTCTTCCTGAATCCTGTGCTGATATATGCATCTGCTAAAACGTTATTTCTATTCAAGGTAATACGCTCTCAAGGGTTATTTTGTCCTCTACTGGAAATTTGAGACTTTCATTTACTAAGAATGTGGGGCTAAAGGATTTTGCACTGGCACGTATCCAGATGGGGCAAGCCTCATCCTGCTGTGCTGAACACTGTGGGGTTCCTTGCTGGCCGGTGTTTTTTGGTTGCTGAGTCTTCCCCTAGCTGGGTGACTCTTCAGGGGTAAGACATGACAGAAATCCAAAGTAATAATAGTAATGTCCTATTGCTGTTTTGCATCTCCTTAGAACAGCATTGAAATTTCAAGTAGCAGATAGTTAAACATAGTATGATGTGGGGAAAAGGTTAAAGTTTGACTGATCATTATCTTATAGTTAAATGTAATTTGTCAGAAGAAAAAGTTGGAATACTATTAATAGATAGCAGCAGTAATGAGGAGGAGGGAGGAAAATTTCCAAGAGTATTAGCTACAAAAGGAAAAGAGAGAAAGGGAAAAACTAGTAAAAGAATTGCAAGATATCAGTGCCTGTGACATCCAGGGCAGGTTTTGATACTTACAAAGTCCACTGCTCTTCCAAACTTTGGTATGGAAAGTAAGCTTAAATGGGTAAATCTTTTATGAACTTGCTGCTTTGATCTTCAGGTGTTTGTATATGAATGTGATTTGTATGACAGAGCTTTTGAACATCTGTGGGTAAGATACAACCCATTTACACTGAGCTTTGAAACATGCAGTGGTGCTAACTGCCACAAAGTTTCCGTAGGGAACAACAATAATAGCTTGTATTTCCAATTAAGAGAGTTTTGAGTCCTCAAGGGAAGTTGCTTCTGAATCTTAGCAGAGCTCAAACTTGTGTACTGCCCTTGGAGAGTTTTCTGTTTTAATGCTAGCTTCTATATGTACAAACTTTTAATTATTTTGCAGAGAGTGTTCTTCAGTGATGAGCAGAGCGATCACTAGATCTGGTTACTCACTGTTTTCCTCTTCTGTCTGAAGAACTGCCACCTTTATGTTGACTCAGGTGTCTAGGGAAAGTATACATTGAGAATGATTGCTTATAGATGTTTTATTATTTTTTTCCTTGGAGAAAAAAAATAGGCAAATTATGATCTTTATATTGAAAATCAAACTATATTTTTTTGTTGTTGTTCCTTGCTCTCTTCAAAGATACTTATGCGTGGCATTGCATAATTTCCAAAGCTGATTCTGATAGGCACAGAAGATAGGTAATCCAAGAATAACGGGAGAGCTTGTCATCTTGAGGAAAGCTCAGCACCATTGATAATCTGTTATACAGTCACTCTTGTCTGAAGTAATTAGTCTCCTCTGTGAACAAAATAACTTTTCTTTTTTTCCCAGGAATAATCACTTTTGTTCTAGGGCATCGATATAGGCAGGTGCTTCGGAAGAGTAACAATTATTTTTCCCGTAAAGAAAGGCTTCAAAGAAATCCTACTGCTTTTACTACCACTCTAATACTTTCTAATTTTACCCCGAAGGGCGTGTCTGCGGCCCTGATTTGTTAGGGCACTGAAGTGCGCTTGTGTGTGTGTGCGTGAGTGTAACTTGGGACTGCTGCCTTGATTTCAGTAGGCGTCCTGGCAGTAGAATTGAAATCTTCATCCGGACAGAAAACTTACCAGTCTTAAAGGTCTTTAAGGTTTATTGACATTTTAAACAGTTATTTACATTGTTATCTGTTCAGGAATCATGAGAAATTATACTGTATGAGGAGGAGAAAAAATAAAACAGAAAAAAACAGAAGACACATGCTCTTTTTTTTCCCCCTCCAGGGATCCATCGGTTTCTAAATCTATAGAAAGAATCTTTAAAATCTGGGAAGACAGAAATGTATACCCAGAGGAAACCATTTTGGCACTAAAAGAAGCTCTAAGTAAGTTACTTACACTTTGCATATCTTAATGTACAAACTAATGTGTTAGCTTATAACCTTTCTAACTTTCAATCAGGATAAAGAAAATATTTTGAAATCACAGAGTAAAAGCATATCTATTCTTTCTGTGTTTGCACGGAAATTTAAAGGTAGTAAGCTGTTGTAGTAAGGGAACATCACTGAATTTCTGTATTATTTCTCAGACCTTTTGAAAGACACCTCTGAATCCTTTAATGTGAGCTGAAATTGTTCCTTCTGAGAATAAACTGAAAATTAAGTTACCTTGACCCTGAAGTTCTGATGATTGTGCCTTGATAGAGGGTTTGTGTCCTTGGCTCTTCCCTGTGAGTCTTGAGTGCCCTAGAACTCCAGCCGAGTCTCAGTTATAATGGTGGAATAAAGAATTGGCTGTGAAGAAAAAAGGAGGCTTTATTCCTTTCTATTGTGTTTTAGTAATATGTGGTGTGTTTTTACTAATAATTTGTTATATAAGAAATAGTCTGGAAGGAAAGCTAGAGGATGAAGTAACCTGTATGTCCTCAAATGCTCATTAAAAGAGCTCTGCTTAAAAACAGAAATTGAATATCAGCTGGAAGCATGCACAGTCAGTAAAAACCAGAAATTTACTGATACTCCAAATACTTCATTTGAAGGAAATTAGTTCACGTTTCTACTTTTGCTGGTTACGTCATTAACAGCTAAAGGAGTTTAAGGAAATCCTTACATGTGGTTTTGAGAGACGTTCGTAGTCATCACTGGAGAAATACAATATCCTGGACCCAGTTTTTGGCATATGAAAAGGCTTTAGTTGAGCATTGCATGTTGATAAATGAAGTTTATACGTATGTTCTGAGATGTCTAACTTCTGTAATTTAAAGAATATATATTTTTCAGATACTCATACATTATGATCTTCACAACTTGCATTACTTGGCTGTTGAATGCTAACTTCATAAACATAGGATATGGCTAAATAAAAAGCTTGCTTAAAGAACCAAGCAGCATAGTTTTCTTTTTAGAAGCACTGTGTTTTACTTTTTTACTTTTGATCATAGATTTGCTATTTGTTTATCCAGAAGTTTAATGAGCAGATTGTTTCTATTACTGTGATTTTTTTTTGAACTGTCTTAGTGTAAAGGCGAACAGAAACTTGATTTAAAAATGGAAGACCATCCCACAGGTTGCTGTATTCCTGAGTAAACTTAGGTTCTCTTGGGCATTCAGCAGCTCATCTAAGGAAGTTGGTCTAGGTGTTTTAAAACAAATTTCTGTTAACTTTTTACCATGCAACCATATGGCACCAAAACCAGATTCTTAAAGGAATCCCATAATGCCAGATTGCAAAAAATGAAATGTTTTCCAGGTACCACTTTCAAATCTCAGAAGCAGCTGAAAGAAACTCTGAACAAACAACCGAATAAGCCGTGGAAGAAATCTCAAAGTAAGGAAACAATGTGAACTCTCTGAAACTAATATAAAAATTGCCTTCTTGAGGAACAGAAGAAAGGCTAGCCCAAAACTGGCAAAGTACCTGGACTAAAATATGAGCCAGCATGCATCTTCCAGGCTTGTAAAGCTCCTTACAGAATAATATGTAAAGCACCAAGGAGGTGTTGCTAGAGAACCACTTTTTAAAGGAATGAAGTATGAAAAAAAATGCTTTTATGAGAGCAGAGGTTTTGAACAGTAGAGAAAAGATCTGGTGGAACCTCTTGGAAACTGGCATTAGAATATTCAAAGATGGAGAGAAGACAGACAGAACCATGTGCATTGACATCAGTAAAGCATGGTGGACATTACCTTCTTGTTCAGGAATACATCTTCAACAGCAAACTAGATGATAGGATAAAAGAAAACTGGAAACTGGCAGTGCAGATAATGAACGTTTCAACCCAACATTACCAGAAATGCAGTCTAGCTGGAAATGCATTGATAATATAGCAGTCTTTATTCTTGTGATAATTATTATACATTAAAGCCTTGAATGGTCAATAAAGCAAGATGATGGAACATTAGATATAAGATGTGGCACACACCCGTCTGTACACGTGCTGAGATCAGAAGGTTAACAAAAGCAGCCACGAGTTTGGAAGCTTTTATTGCTTGGCTAACATCGCAAGCTACTTTCCCAAGCAAAAGTGTATTGTATTCAGCATGGATGAAGGATTTAGCATTTCACTTCTTATCAGATGTTTCTCCTGTTTTGTCCAGAAACAAATGGATTTAGTGTATCATGATACTGTGATTCAGTTTTTCCCCCTCTGTTAATAAGGTGTCAGAATAGAGGTATAAGGAAATTTTTAAGGTTAGTAGCTTGATTAGGCCTAGTAAGTAGCAAAGGGAGACCATACCGCAAGGAGATACTGAGCTGTGTGTGTCAGCGCTATGGTTGGCATTCAGGAAATAGTATAACCTTCCTTTTAGAGAGGTATAAGCTGTAATTTGATAAGGCTGTTAGATCATCCTTTGCAGGGACTTGTCTTCCCAGCAGTAGAACTGGAAAAGGTATGTGCAAGTAAATTGTTTCAGCACATAAAAAAAAAATAGCTGTAGTATAATTTGATCTCGATCACAGACAACCTAGCTGTATGTGAATGTGTCCGGTGTTGCTAATGGAAAGCCAGAACATTGAGTGATATCTGTGTGGAGGAGAAAATATAATGAATAACAGCCTGTGAGTCTTTCACTGAGTTATGTTAAAATCTTTTCAGTTAGAGCTGCCTTTTGTGACTTTTGATTAATACTAAATTTCTCAACTTTTTAAAACTTTTTTTTTTTTTTAATTCCAACAGCATCTACGAACCCGAAAGCTGCTCTGAAATCCAAGATTGTTGCTGAATTCAGAGTAAGTTTGCAAGTGGAAATACTCTGTTGCACTAACCTCTGTTCTTGGGCTGTAGCTTTTGTGTGGCTTATGTCCACCAGTAGCATAAGCTTGACTGGAAGCTCTAGTATTCAATGGCTTTTTGTTCATTGATGTATAATGGCTGCTAGACATTTAAGTTGCAAGTTCTGTTAGAGCTGCAACCTCTTCTGTGTAATGTTATAAACAATGTGACAGTTGAAAAGCATTCTGAGAGGCGTGGAGGTTCCGTTTGGAAGCCCCCATTTTCATTTGGAATAACCTATTATAAGAGAGCAATTTGCCTTCTCAAGAACAGAGTGAAATACCTTTTGATACCCCTAAAAGGGTTTTGCTATTATGGTTGGTGCCAACTGAGGTGTATTGTCAGATCATGTTAGTGAAGATGCAACTTAACAGTGGCTGAAGAATTTATGGCAATAAAATTCTTCTAAATTAGATTCCCTGATGTGATAATCTGTGTTATTGAAATGCATGCTTACTGGTAAAGGTGGTAATTTAAAAAAAAAAAGAGAAGAAAAAAAACATGGAAGGGCCATACCTGTCCCCGCTCTCAACTATCATAGCTAATTCAGGAGAACCTTAGGGTTATAGACCCTGTCTAAATTTGAATCAACTGATCTGTTTCACTTTATGTTAAAAATACAGAGATTCACAAGTTTATTTCTGCATTAGCTTCAATTCAGAAATGTTTTTGAAGCAAAGTATGCTGTTTGTCACTGAAGTAGGTCTGTGATGTTAGCTTTGCAAGGCAGGGGATTCTCTTCCATGGAATGTGATGAGGATGCTTTTCTTGTTTGATTTTTCAGCCACAGTCTCTCATTGATGAATTGCTATTATATAAGCGCTCAGAAGACCAGATAGAACTGAAAGAGAAGCAGCTTTCCACTATGAGAGTGGATGTATGCAGCACTGAAACACTTAAATGCTTAAAAGGTAAAGATAGTGTAAACTGTAAATAGACTGACATAATTGAAGGAGACACAAATATGTATTCCAACAGTTGTAGAACTCCTTAGTTCTGTTGAATTCTAGACGAGAAATAAGACTGACTTGCCAGTAGAATGCCAAAATTTCAAAGTACAGTTAAAAAAAACCAAACAGATGCCTGAAAATCTTTGTTAATTTGAACCTCTACGTAGAATCTAGCTGGTACAAAGCTCAAACAAAGGATAAATGATCAAGATTTGTTAATTTTGTACCTTTTCAAACATGCTGTGCTATATCATTAAATCATGCATATGTCTCAATATGTTCAGTACCCTTTAAATAATTTGAGATGTAATATTTTAAGAAATCCTTTAATTGTTATAGTTTGAGGATGCTAACTGTGAACATTAGAGCAAGTAGTATATATTAGGAGTAAATCGGTTGAGTTTCATTGCCAGGTGAACAGGAAATTTCATTGTAAAATTGTAGATAGCTCTAACTATATTTGATAATTGATGACGACAGTCTTTGAAAATTGTCTTTTAAAGTCATGGTTATCTTCAAATGTTTTATCTGGCCAATATGATAGTGAATAAAAAATAAAACTTAGTGTTTTTTTTCCTCTTGCAAAATGAAAGTATGCTCTCTGGGTAGTCGAAAGAGTAAAATTTTCCACTTTCACATCTTTAATGGTTTACATTTATTTATCACTAATTGTTAATAACTAGTTGAAAACAACATAGACTGCTAGCAACTTTGCCTCTTACAGTGTCTTTTTTTTTTTTTAATTGATAGTATACTGTTTCTCATGTAGTAGAACTTCTCACACACGAGAAAGGTGATGTGTGTGAATTTGCAATTCTGAGATATTGAAATGGTTTCCCAACCATAGTATCGGTATAATACCACGTGTAGTATACAGGCTGTTCAAAGTGGTGTGTGAATGCTGCTCACAGCTATGCTTTGCACGCACAGGGCGGGGGGTTGTTGCTACTAATCGATAAATGAACTAGTCTGGAGAGCGTACAATGCAGTGTACAGTGTCTCTTGTCTGAGTTTTCCAGTTGTTGCTGTTCAGGACACACTTTTGAGACCTGATTCTTCTGCTTGGTGATAGCTCATTTGCATAATGTTGATCTTTTAGACAAAACAGGAGGAAAGAAGTTCTCCAAGGAGTTTGAAGAAGCAAGTTCAAAGCTAGAAGAATTTGTAAATGGTTTGGACAAGCAAGTGAAAAACGGTCCCTCGCTAACTGAAGCTCTGGAGAATGCTGGTATATTTTATGAAGCACAGTATAAAGAAGTCAAGGTGGTAGCAAATGTAAGCTTGCTTTTCCTTAAGAAGCGTCTGATAGGTACCTCATTACCACTGTAGGGCAATGATATGCTCGTGGATTATGAAAATCTATTAAATTTGAGGGCTTGGATTTTTATTATAAGCTTAGATATTCTGAAATAAGTGCTCTCACGTAAACTGATATTTGGCTATGCTTTGGTTTTTCTAAGCATATTGGAATCAAGAAAATACATCGTCTGTGTATTCAGAAATGAAGAAATTTTGTGTGATTGTTGTACAAATAGTTTAGAAGAGCACAGATGAGATGTCAGGCAAGAAAACAAGACTAAAAATTAGTGAGTCAGAAACTTGATTTTGATCTTTTATGTTCATGGAATTTTTAGTCTCTGCATTTTTGAAGGGGAGAAAAATTACAGCCTGTCCAATCCTAAGTTAGAAACAATAGCAACAAGTTGTGATAGTATCAGTAGGCAATCTAGATTAGCAAATTAAGAACCAATGTGAAAAGCATTATTAAAAAAACAAAAAGCAAAACAAACCAGGAACAAAAACCAGACCAGTAGCCAACTTGTTGGACTAGTCCTTTCATGAAAATTGTGTTAAGTCCCTGGAAAAAGCTATGATCTTTCACGCCTTTTTTTTTCTTGTCCTTTTGCAAGTCAGACTGAAAAGCTTAGTTCTTGCTGCAAAGTTCTTATTGCAGGGTAGAGATCATTAGAAATTGAAATGGTTTTCCAAGGATGGGTGCTTGTGCACTACTCTTGTTATGGAAATCATTGAGGCATGTTATCTTCCTATAAAAGATACTCAGTTTAATGTCCTTTCTTTGTTAGGCTTATAAAACATTTGCTAATAGAGTGAGCAATCTAAAGAAAAAGCTGGATCAACTGAAAGCAACGCTTCCTGATCCAGAAGAGTCTCCTGTCCCTTCTCCAAGTATGGATGCCCCATCTCCAACGGGCTCAGAGTCCCCTTTTCAGGGAATGGGTGAGGAGGAGAGCTCACGGTCTCCAGTTGTTGGAAGCCGCAAGATGGTGTCTCCAGAGCCTGTGACAGATAATCGTGATGTGGAGGACATGGAACTCTCGGATGTGGAAGATGATACGTCTAAAATTATTGGTACGTTCTGTGGTAGCAGCAGGGAAACGGTAATTGTTGTGTAAAAACTATATCTAAACAAAACGACCTTCGCAGGCTTTGTTTGGGATGTAGAGCATGAGCAAAACCTTTGGCCTGTGGATGTTGCACTCAGGTTTCATTCTCCTGTGCCAGTTATCCAGCCTAAGCAGGGAAGTCATGATCTCCCAAAGCGCTCATAAAAATGCTTTTTACGTAGCCTAATGGGAATCGGTCTTTTCTTCCCTAAACAGGGTTTAATGAGAATCGTGTTGAAACCTCTTAATCCTAAATAATCTGGTAGGGATAGGTTGACAGTTCTGGTTTTATTCTCTCCCTCTCTGATGCAGTGGAAGAGAGGAAGGAGAAACAGGCTGCTCCAGCCTCAGCACCTGTGAAGACTGAAAGTGCCCCCAAAGTGGTGCCATCTACTGCCGCAATAGGTACAACTTCTGTGACTGTGACAACACCTGCCCAGACTCCTGTAACTCCTCCAACTCCTAAGGCAGTGAACACGGCGCCTGTTCCTCTATCGCCAGCGCTCGCTTTGCCGAACCTCGCCAATGTTGACCTGGCAAAGATCAGCTCTATTCTTAGTAGTTTAACTTCTGTTATGAAAAATACAGGTGAGTGCTGAAAAGTTACTTGCATGGGTGTTTGAAGAACTAATCATGCTGTTTTATTAGTTTTCTAATCTTCTAAATTGTCTCAAACTAAATCATTCATGCTTACTAAAGATCTGGCTAAGTCTTTCTGACATGCTAGACTGCCTTGCTTTGTGAGCCTCTCTTTGTTTACGCCTTACTGGAACTCTGCTGCAGTTGTATCTATTGCAAACTTAAGCCAAAAAAGCTTACATTAACAAAGCGTGTGAGCAGCGTGCGCTTCTTTCCTAGGCGTCAGTCCTGCATCAAGACCGTCTCCAGGAACGCCGACAAGCCCAACAGCTCTTACTGGCGGCTTGAAGACCCCTGTCATGGGGACTCCATCTGCTCCTTCAAACCCTTTGGCAAATATTCTCTCCAAGGTTGAAATAACTCCTGAAAGTATTTTGTCTGCTCTCTCCAAAACCCAGACACAGACTGCACCAGCATTGCAAGGTACTAGAGGGAATTTTGAGCAAATGGCTAGCTGTGTGTTTGATGGCAGTGTCAGTATTGAAACATTCTGTTGGGCAGTCCTAAGGCAAAAATGAAGGGAGAAAAACTTGCGTGCTATGTTTCTGGGGGATTGGCCAGTCAATTTTTATCACTTTCCATACATTTGATGTTTTTGAAATACCCTAGTGAGCCAGGAGTCCTGGATGTATGCCCATAGGTCACTGTCTTGGAATATCTTATACTTGTTTTGCTTCGACTCAAATTTTATCACTTGATAAGCAAACAGTGTTAATATACCAGGCTGCTTTACTTACTGCGTATGTTAAAGTCTGACATTCCATGGAAGGATCCTGAACATAACGGACCAAGTGAGGTCTTTATGATATCTTCATGCTTCTGAGAAAGTTTTTCTAGAGGCTAAAGCAGAAGACTTTCCAGAGATGCTGTTCCTTTTGCTGTGAACACACCTGTATGACCCTGGTTAATAGTGCAATGAGTATGCCTTTTATACCTGACTACAAACCCAGAATGAGTATTACTTAATGCGGGCCTCTGTTGTTATTTATAATTGTAGGTTAATCTGAGGCTCTGGCAAAAGTTTGAACCTCTGTAGGTGCAAATTCATATTATTGTGGCAAAATCTAGTCATTTTACTGGGTAAAGCGTTGAATAGTTTTAAGGAATAACACTGTAATAATGATACAAAAATCTTTCTCTTGACAGTGATTCTAATTGTTTTGCCTCTTACCGGAATACCTGAATGCAGAGTTTTGTTTTGTTTTGTTTTTTTCTCCCAGGTTTGTCATCCTTACTTCAGAGTGTTGCTGGAAATACAGTTCAGTCGAGTGAAACTGCATCACAGAGCACTTCAGCATCACCAGCCAACACAACTGTCCCTTGCATGAAGGGGAGGAATGTTCCTTCCAATGCTCAGCCCTTTATATCTAAAAATTTTGGTTATTCTCCAAACTCATCTACTGCCGAGGTTTCTTCAACTTCAGTTAACAAGGCTCCCATTGGACATACCCCAGGGCTTTCAAGTTCTAGTTTTAAGCCGCCAACAAATTCCTTGGGATTTTCCAGTTCCCATCCTACCAGTCCTTCTTCCCTTCTACCAACAGAGACTTCAATGAGTCAATCCTCTGAAATTTCAAAGGCAAAGCTGGAATCAGAACCCCCTTCTCCAAGCCTGGAAATGAAGATACACAATTTTTTGAAGGGAAATCCTGGCTTCAGTGGTCTAAACTTGAATATTCCAATTCTGAGCAGTTTAGGGTCCAACATTGCAACAGAAAGTCATTCATCTGACTTTCAGCGTGGTCCTACTAGCACTTCTATGGACAATGTGGATGGAACGCCAGTTCGCGACGAGCGAAGCGGGACGCCCACCCAAGATGAGATGATGGATAAGCCAACGTCGAGTAATGTTGACACTATCTCTTTGCTGTCAAAAATCATGAGCCCTGGTTCTTCTACTCCCAGTAGCACAAGATCACCTCTTCAGAGTAGAGACGACGGCTATTCCCAAGAACTTCCTAATTCTGTACACACCTACCGGCCTTTCAGCCTAGGCAGAGATTCTCCCGCCAGCATGTATAAGCAATCTGCAGATAGCATGGAAATACCCTCATCTTTAATGGACTCCTCTCAGGAGAAATTTTATCCAGACACGTCTTTTCAGGAGGACGAAGATTACCGTGACTTTGATTACTCTGGGCCGCCACCGTCGGCCATGTTAAACCTAGAGAAGAAGCCTGCAAAGTCTATTTTGAAATCGAGTAAACTCTCTGAAGCTGCGGAGTACCAGCCGGTTCTGTCTAGTTACAGTCAAAGATCACAGGAGTTCAGTGTGAAGTCATCTTTTCCTCCGTCTATGAGGTCTATTCTTGATCAGAGTGAGAGCTGTGACCCGCTGTCGTCATCTCCAGGGATGTATGGAAGTTACGGCCTCCGGGGAAATGACTCCACTTCGGATGGCTCCCCCTCGCCTAGTAAGAATGACGTTTTTTTCACGCCAGACTCCAATCATAATAATTTATCCAAATCTGTGGTGCATTCTGGCTTGTCACAGAAGCAGTATCCAGACTCACCCCATTCAGTCTCCCAGAGGTCGCTTTTCTCTTCTCAAAACACTCTTTCCAACCCTGCAGGCAGAGCACCCACGTCAAGTGTGGAGAAGACGTTAGGTTCTTCCATTTCTGCCACGTCAACAATCGAGTTCAAGAACATGCTCAAGAACGCGTCTCGTAAGCCCTCCGAGGAAAAGCATTTTAGCCAGATTCCCAAAAGCAGCTCAAACGAAGGGGTTAGCTTGTCTAGCCACACTCAAACTGGAGTTTCCAAAGGAGGAGAGCAGCAGCAGCAGCAGCAAGAGGAGCATTACCGTATAGAAACCAGGGTGTCATCGTCCTGCTTAGACTTGCCTGACAGCACTGAAGAAAAAGGAGCCCCCATAGAAACGCTGGGTTATCATAACGCGTCTAGCCGGGGAATGTCAGGAGAGCCGATTCAGACCGTAGAGTCCATAAGAGTTCTTGGGAAAGGAAATAGAGGACACGGGCGAGAGGCGAGCAGAGCAGGGTGGTTTGAGATAAGCAATACAGGTAGCGCTTTTGATAACGGGCCCTCGAGCGCCTCTGAGCTGCCCAGCATGGGCAGCGGCGGTGGGATTGCCAGCTTCCAAGCGCAGTACAAGGAACACGTGCCGCAATTTCAGGAGAGCGTAAACAATTTCAGAACCAATAATTTCAGCCCTGCTTTCGAACATCACATACCACCTCCCATCGCGCCTCCTCCCATAGAGCACGGGACTCCTTTTCAGAGGGATCAAGTCGGTGCGCCCTCCGGGCCCCCGTCCGCTCCGCCCAAGGATCACGGAAGCCTTTTCCCTAGGGATCACTCAGTTCCTCCACATATGCCATCCGTGGATCACACTAACCCGTTCTCAAAAGAAACACCCGCTCCGCTCTCACTGCCGCACGGCGTCCCCCCTCCTCCCGCCGTGGAACACAGCGGGGTCCCCTTCCCCACTCCTCCCCCCCCTCCCGTCCCCGTGGAGCACCCCGGCGTCCCCTTCCCCACCCAGCCGCCGCCGGCCGGCGAGCACGGCGGCGTGCCCTTCCCAGCCCCGGCCCTCCCCGTGGAGCACGGCGGCGGCGCCTTTTCCAAGGAGCACGGTACTCTTCATCAAGGGACGATAAAAGAGCATTTTAACGTGCATTCGGGACCAAGGGAGCACGTGGCCCCGGCGCAGCGGGACCACGGCGGTCCGCCTCTTGGTCGCGTTCGCGAAAGCGTAGGCCTCACCTCCCTCCCGAGGGATCAGCTCGGGCCGTCCCGTAGCGTGACTCCCATCGGCCCTGCTCACAGAGACAATGTCAACCGAAGCGGCATGATAATTAGGAACCCACGACCAGACTTTAGGCCTAGGGAACCGTTTCTAAACAGAGACCCGTTTCACAACTTAAAAAGGCCTCGGCCGCCTTTCGGAAGGGGCTCTCCATTCTTTGCACCAAAACGCCCGTTCTTCCCTCCCAGGTACTGAAGCAGACACACATCTCTTTAAGTGAAGGTATTTGGATGTCCTAGAGAGCAGTGGAGTAGCGCTTTCACTTACTTCCTTTTTATTTTCTTCTTTCTTTCTTTCCTAAAGAGCCCCCGTAACGTTTTCCTAAATTAAATGTTCTGTACTGTTCGGTTGTTTATCTTCTAAGCCACCCAACTTGGCATAAGAACTAGGAAAAAAAAAAAAGTTTTAACCAGAAGAAATTTCCAAGAGTATTGCTGTTGAAATAAAACTTCCAGTAGTAGTTTAAAATAAAAAAAATAAAAAAAAAAAAAATAAAAAAAGAAGACGACGGGGTGGGGGGGAGGGAGGGAGATCAAATGTGCGATGGTGGGATGTTATTTTAGCTGATTACCAAATTGCTTTGCCTCGCGAGTCCTCTGAACCCATGACAGATTTAAAAAAAAATAAAAATGGGGGAAGGAACTCTGCTACTATTAAGGAAGAATTAAGGGTCCAAGATGTTTTCTATGGTGATAGAAATATTAACCCTTCCTGTGCCTTTCTGTTTGGATTAACCAGTCGCTTCCTTCAGTGACAACCCGCGCAGTTGGGCTCTCCGGCGGCGCCCTGGGCACGGCCACGTCGCTCTGCCCTTCCCGGCTAGCGGAGGGGAGGGCAGGCCAGCGACACGCAGTTCTTCATCGCTTCTGACTGCTTCTGTCTGTCTTAAAACAGCAAAAAAAAAAAAAAGGCAAAACACACACACAAAAAAGAAAAAAAAAAAAAAGAAAAAGTCTCTGCTCTTCATGGCTGACGGTGTACAGTTTTCACCCCCGGGAATCTTGAACTTTCCTGTTTGGTTTCAGAAACCGGTCTGTAGCGCGTGTGCGCTCCCTAGCTCCAGTTCAGTTTTCCGCCTCAAAAGACGAGAGAATAATTAAGCAGCTTTGGGGTATAAACAGACGGATGCAAGGAGGTGGGTAACGGCGCAGCCCGGCGCGTCCCCGGCGTGCGCCTGGCTCGCAGCAGCTCTCTCTTTCTTGTCTCTTTACCGTAGAGCTTAACCACGTTTGGGGGGTTGGGGGGGGTGGGGGGGAAAGAGAGCAAAAAAGAAAAAAATCCTGTTTGTTTTTACCTGGGAACACTGTTGACTTTATATATGTGTATATATATAATCACTTTTTAATTGCATCTTTTTGATTGTTTAAAACTCGCAGACTCTGTAAGATGAGAGAGAGAACCTGCATGCAGAGAGATGGAAATGATGCCTAGATTCCTCCTCCTTGTTGTGTGCTTTCATAAAGACATCTCTGCAGCCGTGTGCATAGGGGACTTTTATATGAAGTTGGAATTTTACTTGATTTTTTTTTTTTTTTTTTTTTTTTTTTAGTTAGTAGAATACATCATATATGTTTGATAAAGGTGTAGGGTAAATATCTATATAAAAATTACAAAATGAGAACATGGCAGATGATTTCTTCGTCGCGTGTGCTTGGGCTGTGTTTTATTTAATATATATGACGTATTTGTATACGCGAGGAAGCGAGTGAAGGTCGTGAGGGTAAATCTTGCTGTTTTTTCGGGGAGGGTTGGGGCGGGGGTAAATCATCTTTTTTTTTTTTTTTTTTCCCTTCCTCCGGGTGTCGCGGCCGTCGCGCAGCTCGTGCGGACGCCGCTCGAACGACGTCCCGGCCGACGTCCCCCAAAACGCTCCCGTCGGCTTCCGCCCCCTCGGCTCGCGGCGGGGGCTTTTCGGGGGCCTCGGGCGCGCTGCCGGGGACCCGCCGCTCCCGTCCGGGCGCGCGGCCCTTCCCTGCCGCCGTCGCCCAACGACCGCGGCGCGCTCGGAGCGAGCAGGGCGGCTCGGGAAGTGATAAAAGGACTTTACAACAACAGAAAAGGACAAAAAAAAGACGAATTATTTTAATGGTGAAACTCCATGTTTTTCCGTTTAGCAGGGTTCCCCCCCCCCCCGCATTTTCTTCTGTTCTGTTACTTTAAGCGAAACATCTACAGTAACTGAAGACACAACTGTACATATGTAAAAACGACACAACTTATTTCTGGACATGAAGGCGTTTTGGGGTGGATTTTTTTTTTTCTTTTCCCCCTTTCCCCGCTCCGCCCCCTTTCTGTGATTTAAATTCCCTAACCATGCTTTAACTTTTGTATTTCACCTTACAAGGAGAAAAGAGAAAGAGAAAAAAAAAACCACAAGAAATAAACATGTATTTTTAAATAAAGCATGAAACGGTGTGTCTCGTGAAGGACGTAGCTTCGTAAAGAGGTGGGGGAAAAAGAAAATAAAGCAGCTAGCGGGCAGCACCGGGCCGCGCTGGGGCCGCGGGGGAGGCGAAGCGGCGCTTGGGGGGCGCCGGGGGCTTTTCCGGGTCCGCGAAGCCTCTTTGGAGAATGTGAAAAACGTTCATTTATTATTACTATATATATATATATTTTTTTTAATTCTGTAGAGTTAAACGATCGCGTTCTGGAGCCGGTGCCTCGAGAGCTGACCGCTCGCTCTTTGCCCTTTTCTTCTTTCCCCCTTTTCCTTCCTTTCCCGCGGCCGAGCCCGCGGCTCCTTCGCGGCCGCGCGGGGTAAAATCACCGGGGCCGGGGGGCTCGAGGGGATTTTGGCTCTTGGCGCCGTTTCGGCTCTTTTATTTTGATTTTTTTTTTTTTTTTTTTTGGTGGGCCCAAACTTTGATTCTGTCCTGCCGTCGCTCCGGGCTCGCTCCGGGCTCTTGGGGCCGCGAGCCCGGCGGGCGCGATGCCTCCGCGGGGGTCCCGGACCCTCGCCGTCCCCCCCGAAAACCCCGGAGGCGCCTTTATCCCCTCCGCTCGCCGGAGCGGCCCCTCGCTCCGGGTTCCCCAGGCCGGAGCCGCTCCGGACTCGGCGCCGCCGGGATGCTCCGGCCGCGCTCGGCTTCGCCGGAGGCACCGGGAGCCGAGCGGGAAGCGGCCTGCGGGAACGTCCCCGTCCGCCCCCCCCGGGCTGCCGTGTCCCCCGCTTGTCCCCAAGGGTGACACGTCCCCGTCCGCCCCCCCGGGGCTGCCGTGTCCCCTGCTTGTCCCCAAAGGTGACACGTCCCCGTCCGCCCCCCCGGGCTGCCGTGTCCCCCGCTTGTCCCCAAAGGTGACACGTCCCCGTCCGCCCCCCCGGGGCTGCCGTGTCCCCCGCTTGTCCCCAAGGGTGACACGTCCCCGTCCGCCCCCCCCGGGCTGCCGTGTCCCCCGCTTGTCCCCAAAGGTGACACGTCCCCGTCCACCCCCCCGGGGCTGCCGTGTCCCCTGCTTGTCCCCAAAGGTGACACGTCCCCGTCCACCCCCCCCGGGCTGCCGTGTCCCCCGCTTGTCCCCAAGGGTGACACGTCCCCGTCCGCCCTCCCGCGGCTGTCGCGTCCCGTCCTCCACGTCCGCCCCGCCGGGGGAGGGGCCCAGGCGTCCGGGGCGGGGCCCCGGCGTCCGGCCCGACGTGCCCGGCGCCCGGAAGGGGCGGCCGCGCTCCACCATGCCGCTCGCCCGGCCCGGGCGGCTGCTCGCCGCGGCGGCCCCGCGGCGCTACCGGGTGCGGGGGGGGCCCCGGCGTCCTGCCCCACCCCCCCACCGCACCCCTCTCGCTACGTGGGGGAGGGACCCAGGCGTCCGGGCCCCCCCTGCACCCCCCCCTCCCCCGCCATCCTGCCCATGGGGAGGGACCCAGGCGTCCGGGCCCCCCTGCACCCCTCCTCCCCCGCCATCCTGCCCATGGGGAGGGACCCAGGCGTCCGGGCCCCCCCTGCACCCCCCCTCCCCACCATCCTGCCCATGGGGAGGGACCCAGGCGTCCGGGCCCCCCCTGCACCCCCCCTCCCCCGCCATCCTGCCCATGGGGAGGGACCCCGGCGTCCGGGCCCCCCCTGCACCCCCCTCCCCGCCATCCTGCCCATGGGGAGGCACCCAGGCGTCCGGGCCCCCCCTGCACCCCCCCTCCCCACCATCCTGCCCATGGGGAGGGACCCAGGCGTCCTGCCCCCCCTTCCCCCCGCGCTCTGCTACCCTGGAGGCCCCCCCCCTCGGGGGGGTCCCAGGCATCCGGGCCTCCAAAATGCCCCCCCCATCCTGCCCTTGGGGAGGGACCCAGGTGTCCGGGAACCCACCACCCCCCTGCTGCCACCTGCCCAAGGAGAGGGACCCAGGCGTCCGGGCCCCCTCGGACCCCCCCCCCAGACCCCCCTCGCCACCCTGCCCACGGGGAAGGACCCAGGCGCCCGGCCCTGTTCCCACCGCGCCAACCGGGAGGGGGCCCAGGCGTCCGGGCCCCCGCAGCAGCCCGGCCGGGGCTAGCGCGGGCAGGGGGCCCAGGCGTCCTGGCCGCGGCGCCGAGCCCCCTCTCTGCCGCCCGCAGGCCGGCGGCCCCGCGCCCCACGTCGCCGAGCGCCTCCGCGTCTTCGAGCGGCTGAAGGCGGCGGCCGAGCAGCAGCAGCAGCAGCAGCCGGAGGCGGCGGCGGGGTCCGGGCGGCCCATCTGCATCTCCCTGCCCGGCGGCGCCCACCTGCCCGGCCGGGCGCTGCAGACCACCCCGCGCCATGTGGCCGTGCAGCTCGGGTAGGGGGCGCGGGGACACGGGGATGCAGGGACGTGGGGACACGGGGATGTGGGGACATAGGGACACGGGGACAAGGGGAGATGGAGACACGGGGACGTGGGGACACGGGGAGATGGGGACATGGAGACACGGGGATGCAGGGATGTGGGGACATGGGGGCACGGGGACACGGAGACACGGGGATGCAGGGACGTGGGGACACGGGGACATGGGGATGGGGGATGCAAGGACGCGGGGACACAGGGGTGCAGGGGAGTGGAGACATGGGGATGCAGGGACATGGGGACAGGGGGATGCAGGGACCCGGGGACAGGGGATGTGAGGACGTGGGGCAGAGGACACGGGGATACAGGGACGCAGGGATGCGGGGATGTAGAGACGTGGGGACACGAGGACGTGGGGATGCAAGGACAGGGGACACGGGGGTGCCGAGATGCAGGTGCAGGATAAGCGGGGCCGCGGCGGCGGCAGCGCCGACCCGCCGCCGTGCCCGCAGCGCCCGGGCGGCCCTGGTGGCCCGCGTGGACGGGGCCCTACACGACCTCGACCGGCCCCTGCGCGCCGACGCCGCCCTCGAGCTCCTCGACTTCGACGCCCCGGAGGGCCGGGAGGTGAGTCCGGGCCGGGGCCGGGGCCGGGGGGTGGCGGCAACGTCCCCTGACGCCCCCTCTGCAGGTTTTCTGGCGCTCGGGCGCCCGCGTCCTGGCGGCCGTGGCCGAGCAGTTTTACGGGGCCCCGTTGTGCGGCGCCGACGCCACCGACAGCGGCTTCTTCTGCGACGTCTACCTGGAGGGCAGGTAGGGCCGGGTGTGTCCGTCTGTCTGTCCGTCCGTCCGTCCTGGGTGGGGGGGGTGTCCCTCTCGGCGCGGCGGCCCCCCGCGAGCCGCCGGGCGGGGGGTCAGCGCGCGGCGCCGGCGCAGGACGGTGCAGCGCGACGAGCTGCCGGCGCTGGAGGAAGCCTGCAGAGCCTTCGCCCGAGGCCGGCACCCCTTCGAGCGGCTGGAGGCGACGCGGGAGCAGCTGCTCGAGCTGTTCCGGGTGAGCGGGGGCCGGGCCGGGCCGGCGCTGCGGCGGGGGGGGGGGGGGCATCGCCCCGGCGCGCGGCGTCGCTCACCGGCTCCCTCGCAGCACAACGAGTTCAAGCTGCGGCAGATCGAGGAGGAGGTGACGACGGAGACGGCCACCGTGTACCGGTGAGTGCGGCATGCCGGCGCCCGTCCGGTCCGTCCGTCCGTCCGTGCCGTACCGACCGCCCGCCCGCCGCTCTCCCCACAGGTGCGGGCCGCTGGTGGACCTCTGCGGCGGCCCCCACGTGCGGCACACGGGGCTCATCCGAGCCCTGCGCGTCCTGACGGTAGGCACGGCCGGGGCGGCGCCGGGGCGGCCGGGCGCCGGAGCCCCGGGCTCCCGCTCAGCCTCCCGCCGCCCGGCCAGAGCTCGGCCGCTTTCTGGAGGGGCGACCCGGCGCGGGAGTCGCTGCAGCGCGTCGCCGCCGTCGCCTTCCCCAGCGCCCAGCTCCTGGCCGAGTGGGAGCAAGCCCAGGAGGAGGCGGCGAGCCGGGACCACCGCCGCATCGGCCGGGTGAGCCGCCGCTCCGGGAGCCGCCGGCCGGAGACCCCCGCGGCGACGCGGTTTTTTTCCCCTTCTATTTATTCCCCCCCCCCCCGCTTCCCGGCCCCGCTCTTTGCAGGACCAGGAGCTGTTTTTCTTCCACAAGCTGAGTCCCGGGAGCTGCTTCTTCCTGCCCCGAGGCGCCCACGTCTACAACGCCCTGCTGGACTTCATCAAGGTGCGAGGGGGCCGCCCAGCCTCGCGCCGCTCCCGCCTCCGGCCGCTTCCCCGGCTGCCGCGTGGTTTCAGCACCGGGAGGGGTTTTTGCCCCCCGCCCCCAACCGTTTCTCGGCATCTCGTTTGCTCAAAGAGGGGGTTTGCAGCGGGTCGTGGCGCCGTCCCAGTTCCCACGGCCGCATCCCATCCCGGTTCCCGCGGTGCCATCCCCGTTCTCGCGGTACCGTCCCGTCCCGGTTCCCGCGGTGCCATCCCGGTTCTCGCGGTACCGTCCCGTCCCGGTTCCCATGGCGCCATCCCAGTTCCCACAACGCTGTCCTGTCCCGGTTCCCGCAGTGCCATCCCAGTTCCTACAGCGCCATCCTGGTTCCCGCAGCCGCATCCCATCCCAGTTCTCGTGGCGCCATCCTGGTTCCCACGGCGCCGTCCCATTCTGATTCCTGCAGCCACATGCCATCCTGGTTCCCCCAGTGCCATCCTGGTTCCCCTGGTGCCATCCCGGTTCCTGTGGTGCCATCCCATCCCGGTTTCCACCGGTGCCATCCTGGTTCCCCCGGTGCCATCCCGGTTCCTGCAGCCACATCCCGTCCCGGTTTCCCCCGGTGCCATCCCGGTTCCCCCGGTGCCATCCCATCCTGGTTTCCCCCAGTGCCATCCCGGTTCCTGCAGCCGTGTCCCGGTTCCCGCGGCGCCATCCTGGTTCCCACGGCGCCGTCTCATCCCGGTTCCCGCAGCCACATCCTGTCCTGGTTTCCCCCGGTGCCATCCTGGTTCCCCCGGTGCCATCCCGGTTCCCGCAGCCGCGTCCTGTCCCGGTTCCCGCGGCGCCATCCCCCGTTCCCACGGCCGCGTCCCGTCCCGTCCCCCTTCCGCAGGCCGAGTACCGCCGGCGGGGCTTCGCCGAGGTGGTGACGCCCAACGTCTACAACGCGGAGCTGTGGGAGCGCTCGGGGCACTGGCGGCACTACGGCGAGCACATGTTCTCCTTCCGCGCCGACGGCCAGACCCTCTCGCTCAAGCCCATGAACTGCCCGGCCCACTGGTGAGCGCCGGAGCCGCCGGCACCGCGCCGCCGCCGCCGCCGGCACGCTTTTCCCACGCTCCTTCCCCCTTTTTTTTCCACCCCCCCCTCGCCCCGCGCCGGGCGCCAGCCTCATGTTCGCCCACCGGCCCCGCTCCTGGCGCGAGCTGCCGCTCCGGCTGGCCGACTTTGGCGTGCTGCACCGCAACGAGCCCTCGGGCACCCTGGCCGGGCTGACGCGGGCGCGCCGCTTCCAGCAGGACGATGCCCACATCTTCTGCACCCTGGCGCAGGTGAGCGCCACGGTGTCCCCCCCCCGCCCCGCCGCCGCGCTCCCCTCGATCATCCGCCCCGTCCCGGCTTCTCCCCGCAGCTGGAAAGCGAGATCGGCGGCTGCCTGGACTTCGTGCGCGCCGTCTACGCCGTGCTGGGCTTCAGCTTCCGCTTGGTCCTCTCCACCCGCCCGCTCCGCTTCCTGGGCGACGCCGGCACCTGGGACCGCGCCGAGCAGGTGGGGGCGGCCCGGCCGCCCGCTCCCCCCCCGCCCGGCCCCGGCCCCGGCCCCGGCACGGTGCCGCGGCCCTCGCTGAGCCCGTCTCGCCGACCCTGCAGCAGCTGGAGAAGAGCCTCCGGGATTTCGGGCAGCCCTGGGAGCTGAATCCGGGCGACGGAGCCTTTTATGGCCCCAAGGTGGTGGGCGGGCGGCGCGGCGGCGGGAGCGGGGCGCCGGGGTAGCCGGGCTCGAGGCCGTGACCGCTGCCGCGCCGCGGCGCTCTCGCAGATCGACATCCGGATTAAGGACGCGCTGGGACGCTCCCACCAGTGCGCCACCATCCAGCTGGATTTCCAGATGCCGGAGCGCTTCGGGCTCACGTACGCCAGGTGCGGGGCCGGGATCGGGGCCGGCGGCGCCTCCCCCCCCCGCCCCCCTGCCCCCCGCCGGCTCCCACCGCCCGCCGCGGGGTGATAAAATCGGTTGGTTGGTTTTATTTTTGGCTCGTTGGCCCGCGCCGCAGCCCGGACGGCGGCGCGGCGGAGCGGCCGGTGCTGATCCACCGGGCGGTGCTGGGCTCCGTGGAGCGGATGCTGGCCATCCTGGCCGAGAGCTACGGCGGCAAGTGGTGAGCGGGGAGGAGGAGGAGGAGGAGGAAGGGGGGGGGGGGACGCGGCGGCGGCGGTGGGGCGGGGGGGGGGGGTCCGGGCGCCGTCTGAGCCGGCGCGGCGCCGGCCCGCAGGCCGCTCTGGCTCTCGCCCATGCAGGCCATGGTGATCCCGCTGGGGCCCGAGGCCGAAGGCTACGCTCGCCGGGTGCTGGGCGCGCTGCGCAGCGAGGGCTTCGCCGCCGACCTGGACGCCGACGCCGGCGCCACGCTGAGCCGCAAGATCCGGCGGGCTCAGCTGGCCCAGTACAACTTCCAACTGGGTGAGGGCCAGGGCTGGGGAAGGTGGTTGGGGTGCTCCTCCTCTTCCTCGCCACGGCGGAGGAAGGGGCCAGCGCCTCTCTCCCCGGCAGTGGTGGGCGCCGCGGAGCAGGCACGCGGCACCGTCAGCGTCCGCACGCGGGAGAACCGGCGCCTGGGCGAGCGGGAGCTGCCGGAGGTGCTGCGGCGGCTGCGGGAGCTGCGGGACGCCCGGGTCGCCGACGCCGAGGAGCGTTTCTGAGCCGCGGCCGCCGCCGCCGCCGCCGCCGCCGTGCCGCCGCCGCGCATTAAAGTGCTGGGAAGCGCCGCCCCGCGCCCCCGCGCCCTTCCTGGGAAAAGCCGAGTGCCGGGAAGGGAGTTGGCGGCCGCCCGGGGCATTGGGGGGGGGGGAAGGGGAAGGGTGGGGGGGCAACGCTGAGCCCCGAGCAGCTCGGTGCATGCGGTGGGGACAGGAAGGAGCTGGGGACCCCCCCCCCCCCACCGTCGCCCCGCACCCTCCCCGTTGGCCGGCGCTGGGTGCTGGGGAAGGGTTGCGAAAGCGCCGGACACCCCCCGTCCCCGTCCCCCCCCCCCACCACCACCACCACCCCGGGCATTGGGCAATCGCCGAGCTGCCGGCACCCGTGCGCCGAGTTGTGGCCGGGTCTCAGCCCCCCCCACCAACATCCGTCCGGCCGTGTCCCCCCCTCCACCACCACTTCATCTCCGGGGGGGGGGGGGCCGTGACGCACCCAGCGGGGGTGAATCAGCCCCGGGCATGCGGGGGGGGCCCCGGCCGGGCCTCCGGGGTGGAGCCGTGCGGCCGGAAAACAGGGAAAGTGGAGAAGGAAGGGGGCAAAAAAGGGGAAAAAACCGATTTTCCCCGGCAGGGGTGACGCAGGAGCCGGGGGGGGGGGTCGCCCGTGTCCCCGGGGAGGGGGGAAACTGAGGCAGGGCGGGCGGCGGGGAGGGCCCGGCGACGTCACCGTGACTCAGCCCCCGCAGGATGGGTCCCACGGCCCTTCATAAGGCGGCGGGGCCGGCGGCCGGCCCGCGAGCGACGCCATGGCCGCCTTCCTCCTCCTCCTCCTCCTCACCGCGCCGCCGCTCCGCCTGGCCGCCGGTGAGCCCCGGACGCCTGGGCCCTTCCTCCCCCCCTGCCGCCCCCCCCGGGACGTCTGGGCCCCCCGGTGGGGGTCCGCGGGGTGGCGGTGGTGCTGGGGGGGGTGGCCAAGGGCGGCCCCGCGGGCTGGGGGGGGAGGCGGCGCTGCCGCCCGGACGGGTGGAACGAGTTGGTCGGGTCTCGGCCGGGGAAACTGAGGCCCGGGAAGTGACTCAGGGCTGCGGCGCGGCTTCCTCCTCCTCCTCCTCCTCCTCCTCGGCTGCGGCAGCGGCCGCTCACCCCCCTCGTGCCCTGCCCAGGTGCCGGCGCGGAGGCGGCCGCCGGCCCCCGCGAGCCCCCGGCCCAGGTGAGGCTGCCGCCGCCGCTGGACCTGGAGCAAGGTGAGCCCTGGCACGGGACGGGGACCCCGGGGACCCCGGGGACTGGGACACTGAGAGCAGGGAGTATGTGGGGCAGGGATGGGGCACTGGGGACACCAGAGACTGGGACACCAAGGCTGGGGACATTGGGGACATGGTGGACACTGGGGATGGGGACACTGGGGACAGGTGGGACTGGGGCACCAAGGCTGGGGGCACTCTGGACACTGGGGACACTGTGGACACCAGAGAGGAGTACACTGGGGGCAGGGACACCAAGGGATGCCAGGGATGGGGACACCAAAGGACAGGGACACTGGGGCACCAGGGATGGGGACACCAAGGGACAGGGACATTGGGGACACCAAGGGATGCCAGGGATGAGGATACTGGGGACACCAGGGACAGGGACACTGAGGGATGCCAGGGATGAGGACGCTGGGGACACCAGGGTACAGGAACATTGGGGACACCAGGGATGGGGACACGAGGGGACAGAGGCATGGGGGACACCAAGGATGGGGACATTGGGGACACCAGGGACGGGGACACCGCGGAGGGGGATGCCAGGGCCCCGTCCTCCGTGACCCCGCCGTCGCCCCGCAGCCCTGCGGCTGCCCGTGGCACTGCAGGAGGAGCAGGACCCGCCGCCGTCACTGCCGCCGCCGCTGCCGCCGCTCCGGGGCAGCAACCTGGCGGCCTTCCCGCCCGCCCGCCCCGCCGCCGCCGCCGCCGCCGAGCTCTGCCGCCCGCCGCCCGCCGTCGCCGACCCGCCGCCCACCGGCTTCTCCCACCTGCGGCGGCAGGCGGAGGCTCTGCGGCGCCTGGCCGGGCGCCTGGCCGACTGCTGCCGCCGGCCCCGGCCCCTGCCCTGCGCCCAGCGCGCGGTGAGCGGCGGCATCCCCCCGGCAGCATCCCCGCATCCCGCCGGCAGCATCCCCGCAGCCCCCCAGCATCCCGCCGGCAGCATCCCCGCAGCCCCCCGGCATCCCTGCATCCCCCCAGCAGCATCCCCGCATCGCGCCGGCAGCATCCCCGCATCCCCCCAGCATCCCGCCGGCGGCATCCCCGCAGCCCCCCGGTGGCACCCCCCCGGCATCCCCCCGGCAGCATCCCCGCAGCCCCCCGGCATCCCCGGCATCCCCCCGGCAGCATCCCCGCATCCCCCCGGCATCCCACCGGCGGCATCCCTGCATCCCCCCAGCGGCATCCCCGGTGGCCCTGGCACCCCCCCAGCAGTCCCAGTGTCCCCAGCACCCCTCCAGCATCCCCATCAGCTCCAGCATCCCCCCCCCAGCATCCTCCCCCCCCCGGCATCCTCCCTGGCATCCCGACGTTCCCCGCATCCCCTGCCGGCATCCCGGCGTCCCCGGCAGCGTCCCGGTGCTCCCGGTCCTGACTCTCCGGCTTTCCGGCAGTGGGCCGAGGTGCTGGATGATTTCTGCGCCGATGAGTTCGCGGTGAAGACCCGGCACTACCACTGCTGCAAGCGCCGCGGGGCCGAGCGCCAGCGCTGCTTCGAGGATGAAGCCGCCGACGCCGGCACCGGCCCGGCCGCCGCGCTGGGGTCTCCGGCGGCCTCCGTGGCGGCCTCCCCCTCTGCACCACCGTTGCCGCCGCTGCTGCCCGCCTTCCCCCCCGGCGAGCCCACGGCCGCCAACATGGACAACGTGTGCCGCCTGCGCCGCTTCCGGCCCGTGCACCGGCCCGAGGCCTTCCCGCCCTCCGGCTTCGGCCCCGCCAAGAGCCGGGCGCGCGCCCTGGCCCGCCTGGAGCGGGGCTACGCGGGCTGCTGCCGCGCCGGCGGCCTCGAGTGCGCCCGCACCGCCGTGAGCAGGGGCCGGGCACGGGCTGGGGGGTGGGCTGGGGACGAGATGGGGATGGGGATCGGGATGAGGATGAGGATGGGATGGGGATGGGGATGAGGATGGGGACGGGACGGGATGGGGATGGGGATGGGGATGAGGATGAGGATGGGATGGGGATGGGGATGAGGATGGGGACGGGACGGGATGGGGATAGGGATGGGGATGAGGATGAGGATGGGATGGGGATGGGGATGAGGATGGGGACGGGACGGGATGGGGATGGGATGGGCATGGGCATGGAGATGAGGATGAGATGGGGATGGGGATGGAATGAGGATGAAGATGAGGATGGGATGGGGCTGGGGCTGGGGATGGCAATGGAAATGGGATGGGATGGGATGGGATGGGATGGGATGGGGATGGTGATGGGATGGGGATGAGGATGGGATGGAGATGGTGATGGGATGGGGACAGGACAGGATGGGGATGGGGATGGTGATGGGATGGGGATGAGGATGGGATGGGGTTGGGGATGGCAATGGGATGGGATGGGGATGAGGATGGGGATGGGGACGGGACAGGATGGGGATGGGCATGGGCATGGGGATGAGGATGAGGATGAGATTGGGATGAGGATGGGGATGAGGATGGGATGGAGATGGCAACAGGATGGGATGGGGATGGGGATGAGGATGGGATGCAGATGGTGATGGGATGGGGACAGGATGGGATGGGGATGGGGATGGTGATGGGATGGGGACAGGATGGGATGGGGTTAGGAATGGCCACGGCAATGGGATGGGATGGGGAAGAGGATGGGATGGAGATGGTGATGGGATGGGGACAGGGTGGGATGGGGATAGGGATGAGGATGGGATGGGATGGCGATGGGGATGGGGTTGGGGATGGGGTTGGGGGCCCCGGCTCAGCGCCTCCCTCCCGCAGTGGCGCCAGGCGCTGGGGCGGTTCTGCGAGGAAGAGTCCGCCGTGAAGACGAAGCAGCACCGGTGCTGCCGGCAGGGCGGGGGCGAGTCGCGCTGGCGCTGCTTCGCCGCCGAGGCCCCGCACCCCGGCTACGACCGCGAGCTGCGCAACGTCAGCCTGGCCCGCCTGAGCCCCCCGCTGCTCCGCGCCCTCTGCGGCCCCGCGCGCCTCCTCACCAAGCAGTGAGTGTCCGTGGGCCCAGGCGTCCGGGCTCCCCCAACCCTCCTCGGCATAGTCCTCTGGACGCCAACCCCGGCAGAGCCCAGAGGGGCCCAGGCGTCCGGGCCCCCTTTCCCAGGATATCCCTCCAGATCCCAACCCTGGCAGAGCCCAGGAAGGGCCCAGGTGTCCAGGCCCCCTTTCCCAGGATATCCCTCCAGATCCCAACCCTGGCAGAGCCCAGAGGGGCCCAGGTGTCCGGGCCCCATTTGCTCCCCCTCCCAGAATGTTCCCCCAGATCCCAACCCTGGCAGAGCCCAGAGGGGCCCAGGCGTCCGGGCCCTATTTCCCTCCAGGATATTCCTCCAGATCCCGTTCCCTGGTAGTGCCCAGGAGGGGCCCAGGCGTCCTGCCCCCCCACCACGCCTCCAAACACACACACACTCACCGGGGTGGATAAGCAGGGCTGGGCCGCCCCCCAGCGGCGCTGGGCGCTACTGCAGGCTGGCAGAGGGGGGCCCAGGCGTCCGGGCACCCCTGTCCCTGCAGAACAGGGAGGGGGCCCAGGCGTCCTGGCTCCGGTGGTGGTGGGTTTTTTTTTGGGGGGGGGGGTCGGATGCAGCTTTGCATTTCTGCCCCCCACAACGTCTGCGGCGCCGCAGGAAGCCAGTCCCGGCCCTGGTGCAGAGCATCACGGCGGCGTGCTGCCCGCACGACGAGGCCCAGCGAGCCGCCTGCGCCGAGAACGAGGTGAGCACGGGCTCCCCCCTAACCCCCCCCCCCCCCACCGCTCCCCGGCACCCGAGGGCCCAGGCGTCCGGGTGCCCGGCGCGACCTGCCGTCTCCCTCCGCAGAAATCCCGCGCCATCGCCGCCCTCTGCTCCTCGGAGCGCGGCTCCTGGAAGGATCCGGCGCGCTGCTGCTCGGCTGCCTCCGCGCAGGACCGCCAGCGCTGCTTTGACGCCGGCTACCTGGCCAGCGTCTCGCTGGCCACGGCGACCCCCGAGCTGCTGCCCCCGCTGCAGGATTAGGCCCCCTCGCCCGCCCCGCCGCGGCCAGCGGCTCCCAGGGCTCAATAAAGCCTTTGCCCAGGAGCCTGGCTCTGCCTGCGCCCTCACGCCATGGCCTCGGTTTCCCCTCATTGCACTGGTTCCCCCTCATGCCCCAGTTTCACCCCCCCGTGCCTCAGTTTCCCCCATTGCACTGGTTCCCCCTCATGCCCCAGTTTCACCCCCCCCGTGCCTCAGTTTCCCCCATTGCACTGGTTCCCCCTCATGCCCCAGTTTCACCCCCCCCCGTGCCTCAGTTTCCCCCATTGCATTGGTTCCCCCTCATGCCCCAGTTTCACCCCCCCGTGCCTCAGATTCCCCCATTGCATTGGTTCCCCCTCATGCCCCAGTTTCACCCCCCCGTGCCTCAGTTTCCCCCATTGCATTGGTCCCCCCTCGTGCCCCAGTTTCACCCCCCCGTGCCTCAGTTCCCCCCCCCCCGTTGCATTGGTTACCCCGTGTCTCAGTCCCCCTCCCCCCTGTGCCTCAGTTCCCCCCCGTTGCATTGGTGCCCCAGCTGCAGTTTGCGCATCAGGGAGCGCCCAGGGCCCCAGGCATCCGGGCACCGAAACCGCCGGCGCAGGCGGGAGGCTGCGGGGCCGGGTGCCCCCGGGGCTGTGCGCGTGTACGTGTGCGTCGTGTGGGGCCATGCGTGTGCTCACACGTGTGCACACACACGCGAACTCCCCCCGGCCTGTGCCTCCCTCCCCCCCCCGGCAGCTCGAGGCGCCAGGCTGGACCCCGGTGAGGGGACCGCACCCGGGGGGAACCGCGGCAGTGGGGGGACGTTGCTGGTCTCGCCCCAGCCCCAGTCAAAGTTGCTGCAACCGCAGCACCGAGTTTTTTTTTTTTTTTTTTTTTCCCACCCTCCCCCTTCCTTTTGCACACCTCTTTTTTGCACTTGCCCTTTTTTTGCACCCCCCCTTTTTGCACCCCCCCTTTTATACCCCCTTTTTGTTTCCCCCCTCCTTTGCACCCCCCACTTTCTGCACCCCCCTTTTTGCACCCCGGGGCTCTGTGCTCCGGCCAGCGGACACGTCCCCTCACGGCTCCCTGCCTCAGTTTCCCCTCGCCGCGCGTCGGGGCTCCTTGCCACAAAGGACGGGGCCGATCGACGGGGCCAGGGGGCCGGGATGAGCCCCCCCCCCCGCCCCCCTCCAGCGTCCTCGTCCCCAGGAGCGGCCTCGCCGGGCGCCGGCTCGTGGCGCGGGCCGGGGGCTGCGGATGGCCCCGCTGGCCCGGGGACAAGGCACGGGCCGGGGGGCTCGGGGACCGCACGGGGGCAGCGTGGGCGGGGGGCACCCCCGGGGCCCGGCGGGGGGGGGGGGGGAAGGAGCCGCTGCCTGCTCCCCCCGGTCCGGTCCAGTCCCCTCGGTCCGGTCCGGTCCCCTCGGTCCGGTCCGCCCAGTCTAGCCCAGTTCCCCTAGTCCCGTCCCCCAGTCTGGTCCCCCCGGTCCGGTCCGACCCTCTCGGTCCGGTCCGGTCCCCTCGGTCCAGTCCGCCCAGTCTAGTCCAGTCCCCTTAGTCCAGTCCCCCAGTCCGGTCCTCTCGGTCCAGTCCAGCTTCTCCGGCCCGGCGCGGTCCCCTCGGTCCAGTCCGCTCCGGTCCGGTCCAGTCTGGTTCCCCCGGTCCAGTCCGGCGCGGTCCGGTCCGGTCCGGCGCGGTCCCCCCCGGCGGGGCGGAGCCGGACCGGGGCCGGGGCTGGGGCCGGGGCGGGTCGGGGGCCGGGCCGGGGCTGCACCGCCCCCGCGGCGGGGCCGAGCCGGGGGCGGCCGCGAGGTGCGCGGGGCCGGGGCCGGGGCCGGGACCTGGACCGGGACCGGGGCGGGGGGGGGCCGCGGCCGGGAGCGGGGAACTGGCACCGGGGAGGAGGCACCGGGACCGGCGACGCGGCGGAGGCGGAGCGGGACCGCGGCCGCACCGGTAACCGCGACCGGGGAGGCGGGGACCGCGACCGGGCCGGGGAGCGGGGGACCGGGACCGGCACCGGGCCGCGGAGGGGGGGACCGGGACCGGCACCGGGCCGGGGAGGGGAGAACCGGGCCGGGGAGGGCGGCGGCGGCGGCCGGACCGGGAGCAACTCGGTTCGGGCTGAAACTGGCCATTTTCGGGTTGGGTTTGAGGACGGTTCGCGGGTGAAATTGACCGTTTCGGCCTGAAATTGACTCTGTTTGGGATGAAACTGACGCGCCCCCTTCTCCCCGGGGGAGACCCAGCTCGCAGCCCCCTAACCCCGCCCGCAGCCCCTTCCCCAGCCCGCAAACACCTTCCCCGTCCCACAGATACCTTCCCCATCCCGCCAACCCCTTCCCTGTCCCCTTCCCCATCCCTCAATCCCTTCCCCATCCCGCCACCCCCTTCCCCGTCCCCTTCCCCATCCCTCAATCCCTTCCCCATCCTGCCACTCCCTTCCCCGTCCCCTTCCCCATCCCTCAATCCCTTCCCCATCCTGCCACTCCCTTCCCTGTCCCCTTCCCCATCCCTCAATCCCTTCCCCATCCCACCACCCCCTTCCCCATCCCTCAATCCCTTCCCCATCCCGCCACCCCCCTTCCCCGGCCCAGCCCCTCACCGGCTCCATGTGCCACATCCCTGGACGAGGGATCCCTGGACCCGCACCCGGCGGCAGCTCCCCCCGTTTCTGGCCACCGGGACTCTGTCCGAGTCCTTCCCGGCTGCTCCGTCCCTTTGCCGCCCTGTTCCCCATCCCTCCGTGCCCGGTCGCTCCTCCCCCCCCCCCCCCCCAAACCTTGCCCTTTGCCGCCCTGGGACCAACTTTGCTCCCCGCTTTCCTCCGCAGCAGCCCCGGGAAGCCCCAACCCGTGACCATCCCCGTCCCCTCGGGCCGTGTCTGCTCAAGCGAGCAGGTAAGGCGTGTGGGGGGGATCAGGGGAGGCAGATTTGGGGCCGCGTCTTCCCTGCCCACGATCCCCCCCCCCCCCGCCTCGATCCCATCCCTACATCCGCAGAAGCAGTAACACCGGCCGCTCTATTTTTACATCTTTATTTATACAGATAAAATCGCTGGGGCTTTTTTCGGGGCCCGGGTGCGGTGGGCAGGCCGCGCGCTGGGCAGCGCCCGCTGCGTGCCATCGGAGGCACGGAAAAGTCCCCCGGGTATTTTTATGCCCGTGTTTTGTTTTGTTTTTTTGTTTTTTTTTTTTTTCCATCCCCGGGTGGGAGATTTTCCAGCCGGGCTGCTCAAACACAGACAGCCCGGGCGGTGGGGAGGGGGGGGGCTCAGCCGGCTGAACGCAACCTGCTTTCGTGCTCCCACAGCTGCCGGGCCTGATCCCGACCTCTCCCCGCGCCCCGGCCCGCGGGTCGCTCTGGGTACCACCCCACCCCCCCCAAAAAAAAAACCCACCCCCTCCTCCGGCTCCGCTTCGTGCCGGTGGAAACGGCGAACGGAGCCCTTCTCCTCTTCCGCCCGTGGCATCCAAAAATACTTCAAATTCCTTCATTTCAAAGGGCTTTGGGGCGGGGGGGGGGGGGGAGCGGATGGACGGACGGACGCGGGGCAGGACAAGGTGACCCAGTCGCTAGCAGGAGCTGGCCAGAGCCGAAGGAGCCCGGCAGCAGCCCAGCTCCCTGCTTTGCCTCCGCTCTTTCTCCTGCTTTTCCAGCGGTGGTTTTTGGAGTCCCGGCCGTTTCGGGAGGTGCGTGGGTTGCGCTGGGGGGGGGGGGGGGGAGAGCGGTTTGCCAGCCCCCCCCCCTCAAAGGGGAACCGTTCGGGGCCGGAGCCGGGGATTTTGGCTGCTGTGTCCCGCACACGGGAGGCGAAACCGCGGCGGCCTCGCCGGCAGCCCGGGTGGTCCGGGAAGGAGCCGCGGCCAGTTTCTGTTCTCCCCCCATCCCCAACCGCCCCAAAAGCCCCCGCGGGGCCGTGGGGGGGGGGAGGGTTTTTTTTGGGGGGGGGGAGGGTTTCCTCCAGGGCAAACGGGATCCGGCATCGGGATCCTCATGGAGGCAGCCGCCCTTTCCCGACATGCCCCCCCCGTCCCCCTCCGGGATTAACCCCCCGGCACCGGGATTGGGGGTTTGGGGGTGGGGGGGGCATCATCAGGGCTTAACGCCCCGCAGCATTAATTATGCTTAATCCTCCCCCCGCACCCCGTTTTAGCCCCCGCTGGGGGCGGACGGGACCCCCCCCCCCCCAGTTGGCATCGCTCCCCGTGGTGATTTGCTCCTTGGCGTCGCTGGCAGAGGAGGAGCCGATGCCGGAGCGCGGCCGGGGCCCGCGGCGGTGAGCGCCGCCCCCCACCTGCCCCCCAAGGAGGAGAGGAGCCCGGGAGCCATGGGGGCTCGGCACGCAGGCCCGCTCGGCAGGTACCGCCGGCCGTCCGCCCGTCTGTCCTTCCCCCGATGCCCGGCCTGTCCATCCCGCCACCCGCCCGGCTGAGCAGCCCCGGGTTCATCCATCCATCCCTCTCCAGCACCGTCCATCCCCAACTCCATCCATCCACCCACAGAGTCTCCATCCAGCCACCCATCCGTCCAGATCCATCCAGCCACCTCCAGCTCCATCCATCCACCCATGGATGTTCCATCTAGCCACCCATCCACCCATCTGTCCAGATCCATCCACTCACCTCCAGCTCCATCCATCCACCCACAGATGCCCCATCTAGCCACCCATCTGTCTAGCTCCATCCACCCACCTCCAGCTCCATCCATCCACCCACAGATGTTCCATCTAGCCACCCATCCACCCATCTGTCCAGCTCCATCCACCCATCTCCAGTTCCATCCATCCACCCACAGATGTTCCATCTAGCCACCCATCCACCCATCTGTCCAGATCCATCCACCCATCTCCAGCTCCATCCATCCACTCACAGATGCTCCATCTAGCCACCCATCCACCCATCTGTCCAGCTCCATCCACCCACCTCCAGCTCCATCCATCTCCAGACACTCCATCTATCCATCCATCCACCTGTAAGTCCAGCTCCAGATCCACCAGTTCCTCCCCAGATGCGCCATCTGGCCGTCCGTCCACCTCCAGACCCATCCATCTGCCCATTTTTGCCTGGCTCCATCCATCCCTCCCGATACTCCGTCCATCTCCAGGTTCATCCCTCCACCTCCATGCCCAGCTCCATCCCTCCCTTCCCACATACATTATCCGTCCATCTGTTCTTCCACGTCTCCGTCCGTCTGTTCTTCCATGTCTCCTTCCCCAGATCCCCCCCCCCCCCCAGGTCCTTCACCCCTCCCTCTGTGGGCACAGCCCACATCCCCCCCCAAACCGGCTCGGTGCCCGCGCAGGTTGTGCGTCTGCGCGGCGCTCCTGGGGACGCTGCTCCGGCCCGGCCCGGCCCGTGGGGACGTGAGTCCGGGGCCGGCGGGTGATGCTGGGGGGTGGGGCGGGGGACGGACCCTCCCCACGGCCTGGAGCACCCCGGGGGCCCCACGCTCCCGGGGGCAGCCCCATCGCTTGTGGGGTGCTGCTGGGGAAGGGAGCCCTGGGAAGGTGGTGGGGTCCGTGGGGCCTCCCAGAGCCCCCCAAGACCAAGAGCAGCACAGGGGACTTTTATGGGGTGGGGGTGGGAGGCTGTGGAGCTGGTGGCCATGGGGCAGATATTGCTATGGGGTGAGTCTGAGGGGCAGGTCTCTATGGGGTGCGTATGGGGTGGGTGCCTGTGGGGCAGGTGGGGTGGGTGACTACAGGATGGGTGACTTTGGGGTGTCCATGGAGTAGGTGTCTATGAGATGAGAGGATATGGGGCAGGTAGCTATGGGGCAAGAGCCTATGGGGCAGGTGGTTATGGGGTGAGTGCTTATGGGGAGGGTGGCTGTGGGGTGGTGGCTATGGGATGTCTATGGGGTGGGTGGCTATGGGGCAGGTGGGCTATAGGGTGCCTATGGGGTGGGTGTCTATGGGGTGGTGGCTATGGGATGTCTATGGGGCAAGCAGCTATGGGGTGGCTGTCTATGGGGCAGACAGTTGTGGGGCAGACATGCACCCCCCCCCCGGCACCAGCCGTGGGGGCAGCCGCCACCAGCCCGCTCTGCCCCCCAGGTGCCGCGGTGGCGGCAGGCGGCCGAGGAGCCCGTGGGGCCGGGCCCGCCGTGGGGCGCCTGGGCGCCGTGGGGCGCCTGGGGGCCCTGCTCGGAGCCCTGCGGGCCGGGGCTGCAGCGGCGCTCCCGCGAGTGCCTGCCCCCCTTGCCGTGGGGCGCCCCGGCCCCCTGGCCCGGCGGGCCGCCCCACGGCGCCGTCACCCTGCCCCTCTTCCAGCCTGGCGCCCCCACGGCGCCGCCCCACAGGTGAGCGAGGGGTCGGGGCGGGGTTGGGGGGCGGATACGGGGGTGCCGGCGCCTTTCCGTGGGGCTCCGCTAATGCCCGGCCCCCCCCCCCCCAGCGCCCAGCCCCCCATCCGGCCCCCCATCCGGCCCCCCGTCCGGCCGGGCCGCTACGGCTACGGGAAGGCGCCTTTCGCCCTGCCGCTGCTCACCGACGAGGCCCCACGGCGCCGCCGGCACCTGCCCCACGGCGCCCCACGCCGAGCCGCCCCGGGAGCGGCGGGCGAGCCCCGACAGCCCCACGGCGCCCCCGGCCCCGAGGGCGACCCCCGACAGCCCCACGGCGCCCGCGGCCCTAGGAGCGCCCCCCACCATCCCCACGGCCGTGGGGCCGAGCCCCGTGGCGCCCGGGCACCCAGAGGTGACCCCCATCATCACGTCCCCGAGGGTGACCCCCGACAGCCCCACGGCCATGGGGGTGAAGCCCAACAGCCGCGTGGCCCTCGTGTCCCAGGGGTCGAACCCCGGCGGCCCCACGGCACCCCTGTCCCCTTAGGTGACCCCCAGCATGCCCAGGTCCCCACGGGTGACCCCCAGCACCCCCACAGCACCCATAGCCCCAAGGGTGACCCCCAGCACCCCCACGGCACCCACGTCCCCCACAGTGACCCCCAGCATGCCCAGGTCACCATGGGTGACCCCCAGCACCCCCACAGCACCTATAGCCCCAAGGGTGACCTCCAGCACCCCCCCAGCACCCACGTCCCCCACAGTGACCCCCAACATCCCCAGGTCCCCACGGGTGACCCCCAGCATCCTCAAAGCACCCCTGTCCCCACAGGTGACCCCCAACATCCCCATGGCGCCCCTGTCCCCACGGGTGACCCCCAACATCCTCCCGGCTCCCAAATCCCTAGTGGGGACCCCCAACATCCCCACAGCACCCATGTCCCCAGGGGTGGCAGCCCTGTCCCCACGGGTGACCCCCAGTATCCTCCCGGCTCCCACATCCCTGGTGGTGACCCCCAACGTCCCTACGGCACCCACGTCCCCACGGGTGACCCCCACGTCCCCACGGGTGAGCCCCAGAAGTCCCACAGCCCCCCGGTGCTCAGGGGTGAGCCCCGGCTGCCCCCCAGGTCCCAGCCCCCCAGCTGGGGCCAGGGCCGCCCGCGGGCCCCGCGCCAGCGGCAGCCCCCCGGCGCCGAGCCCCCCTGGGCGGGCGCCCCCTCGGCGCCGGGGGGCTGGAGCCTCTACGCCGTGGGGCCGAGGCCCCTCTCCTGCCCCGGCGAGAGCCAGCAGCTCCGCGCCTGCCACCTGCAGGTGGGGCTGCTGGGGGGGGGGGGGCAGCGGGCCGCTATGGGGCACACGAGCGTGGGGCCGGGGCACAGGCCTAACCTGGGTGGTGGGGGGGGACGCAGGGCCGTGGGGCAGGTGCCCATGGGGCGTAGGGCTGTGGGGTGCAGAGCCATGGGGCGCGCATCCATGGGGTGGGCATCTGTGGGGCATGGGGCTGTGGGGCAGGTGACCATGCGGGCGGATACCCATGGGGCAGGTGTCCATGGGGCAGGGGTCTTTGGGGGGGGCGGTGGGTGTCCGTAGGGCAGGGATATGTGGGGGCGGGAGTCTATGGGGTGGGTGTCCATGGGGCAAGGGTATGTGGGGGCAGGTATCCATGGGGCAGGGGTCTTTGGGGGAGGGTGGGTGTCCATGGGGGCGGGAGTCTATGGGGTGGGTGTCCATGGGGCAGGGGTATGTGGGAGCAGGTATCCATGGGGCAGGGGTCTTTGGGGGAGGGTGGGTGTCCATGGGGCAGGGGTCCATGATGTGCAGAGCCATGGGGTAGGTGCCCGCGGGGCGGGTGCCCGTGGGGTGGGTGCCCGCCGGGCTGGAGGGCCATGGGGCGGGTGTCCATGGGGCATGGGGCCATGATGTGCAGAGCCATGGGGCGGGTGCCCGTGGGGCAGGAGGGCCATGGGGCGGGTGCCCGCGGGGCGGGTGCCCGCGGGGCAGGAGGGCCATGGGGCGGGTGCCCGCGGGGCGGGTGCCCGCGGGGCAGGAGGGCCATGGGGCGGGTGCCCGCGGGGCGGGTGCCCGCGGGGCAGGAGGGCCATGGGGCGGGTGCCCGTGGGGCGGGTGCCCGCGGGGCAGGAGGGCCATGGGGCGGGTGCCCATGGGGCGGGTGCCCGCGGGGCAGGAGGGCCATGGGGCGGGTGCCCGTGGGGCGGGTGCCCGCGGGGCGGGTGCCCGTGGGGCGGGAGGGCCGTGGGGCGGGGGCGCGGGCCCCACGGCGCGCTGTGGCGCAGGCCTGCCCCCCGGCGCAGCCGCCCCCCGCGGCGCTGCAGTGCGCCGCCCTGGACCAGCGGGAATTCCTGGGGCGCCGCTACCACTGGGAGCCCTTCGAGGGTACCGGGGCCGGGGGCGGAGCCGATTGGCTGGGAGCCGGGGGCGGCGGGGTGGGATTGGCTGGGAGGAGGGCGGAGCCGATTGGCTGGGAGCCGGGGGCGGCGGGGTGGATTGGCTGGAGGAGGGCGGAGCCGATTGGCTGGGAGCCGGGGGCGGCGGGGTGGGATTGGCTGGGAGGAGGGCGGAGCCGATTGGCTGGGAGCCGGGGGCGGCGGGGTGGGATTGGCTGGGAGGAGGGCGGAGCCGATTGGCTGGGAGCCGGGGGCGGCGGGGTGGGATTGGCTGGGAGGAGGGCGGAGCCGATTGGCTGGGAGCCGGGGCGGCGGGGTGGGATTGGCTGGGAGGAGGGCGGAGCCGATTGGCTGGGAGCCGGGGGCGGCGGGGTGGGATTGGCTGGGAGGAGGGCGGAGCCGATTGGCTGGGAGCCGGGGGCGGCGGGGTGGGATTGGCTGGGAGGAGGGCAGCAGCTGATTGGCTGGGAGCTGGGAGCAGTAGAGTGGGATTGGCTGGAAGGAGAGTGGCAGCTGATTGGCTGGGAGCTGGGAGCAGTGGTGTGGGATTGGCTGGGAGGAGGGCGGCAGCTGATTGGCTGGGAGCTGGGAGCAGTGGAGTGGGATTGGCTGGGAGGAGGGTGGCAGACAATTGGCTGGGAGCTGGGAGCAGTGGAGTGGGATTGGCTGGGAGGAGGGTGGCAGCCAATTGGCTGGGAGCCGGGGGCGGCGGGGTGGGATTGGCTGGGAGGAGGGCGGAGCCAATTGGCCGGGAGCTGGGAGCAGTGGAGTGGGATTGGCTGGGAGGAGGGCAGAGCCGATTGGCTAGGAGATGGGGGCGGCGGGGTGGCATTGGCTGGGAGGAGAGTGGCAGCCGATTGGCTGGGAGCCGGGTGCGGCGGGGTGGGATTGGCTGGGGCCGGGGGCGGCGGGGTGGGATTGGCTGGGAGGAGGACGGCAGCTGATTGGCCGGGGCCGGGGGCGGCGGGGTGGGATTGGCTGGGAGGAGGGCGGCAGCTGATTGGCTGGGAGCTGGGAGCAGTGGTGTGGGATTGGCTGGGAGGAAAGTGGCAGCTGATTGGCTGGGAGCCGGGAGCAGTGGAGTGGGATTGGCTGGGAGGAAAGTGGCAGCTGATTGGCTGGGAACTGGGAGCATGTGGGAAGGGATTGGCTGGAAGGCGGGTAGGATAGGATTGGCTGGGAGCTGGAACGC